>NW_016690328.1:459341-516671 GCF_001604755.1 Lepidothrix coronata
ATGAATGACACTGAACCACAAAGAACTGGCCAAAAGACCAACTGTAACACACAACTGTAGCTGCTGTTGGGTGTACTTATGCAGAAAGTTGTAAGCAGTAGGCACAGATGTGGATACATTTACATTCTAATTTGTTCTGGTTGGGGGCAGGAGGTTGTTAATATATTGAATTTCCGTAGCAGGTTTGTATTGGCGCCTGCACGTATGAAAGGGCAGCTAATGAAATAATCACAGGGAATGAGGCATCCATTTAATTCAGCTTTTGCTGCTTCCTAAATATCCACAACCAGCTCCCAGACTCATCTGGTGTGTTCACTGGAGCCTGAACTTTTCTCCCTTTTATTGAGCCGTGCTTTACACCACACACAGCCCAAAGAGCAGGAGTGCTGCTTCCAACACGAACCATTCCCAGATGAAGGGCAATCCAAATCCCTTCCTGTTTTAATGGAGTTATTATCTCTCCAATTACTTTCTTCTCTATGCACTGACAGCCCAGCTCTGTTACACCCCACCAGGACAGTCGTACAGGGAATATTTCACACAAAGGATGGGGGTAAACTTTCTTGAGTCTTTTCTATAATCAACAGGAAGATAAAAGAAATAAAAGTCCTCCAAGGGGCAAGTTGGAACAACTAAACCAGGCTCTTGTCTCTCTCCAGCAGTTACAGAGGAAGCCTAGAGAGATTAAACTCAGCAGGCTAAAATTAGCCCTGGTGAATATACCCTATAGTCTCATTCTTCCTCCCTGGCTGCGTTAGCACACAAATGCTTCTGGAATGAACGCTGCCTGAATAAATTTCAAACTCATTTTAAAGGCTCCTGACATTAAGACATCCATTTTTAGTAGCACTCCCATCAGCAGAGCTCAAACACTTGGCCACCAACGGAGACCCTTCTGCTGGGAGGTGCCTGGATGGTTTTCTCCTGTTCCTCGACAGGTGGTGGGGCAGTTGTGTGTCTTCCTCCAGCTCTCCAGGCAATCCCACCCAACTCTCCCCAGCCTGCCTTTGTGATTCATCTACGAAGCTGCTGCCATTAGGAAGTCAATGTTTTCTGACAGATGTGACAACCCTAATCACAGCAATTTCCTCTGCAAAGTACAGGGCAAAACCTATCGTGTCTCAGGTATTATTTCATGAGAACTGTTAGTTCTGAGGTATTTGAGTGCCAACCAATCTGTGGAGTGTGTGCTGGGCTCTTCTTAGTATCCAACAGCTCTTTATTTTCCCCTATTCTGGGTTTTTTTCCCCTTTTTTATCGTTTTTGCAACACTGAACCATACTTCTTGCCTCTGCTAAAGGAAACACAACGTTTCTTTGTACCATCTCCTCAGATCCAAACATCTCCAAGGCCATTGCTCGTTCTGATTCTCTTTAGATCTACCTTCCAACACGGTTCCCAAGCCCAGGCCAGAAGCAGAATAACTTCTACAAAGTTAACTAAGGGAAAAGGGGCACCAGGGCTCTCAAAAGTGCTCCCACACTCTCAGCAGGTGCACTTGGGAAAGGAGAACAAAACCATTGAGCACAGAGAAGGCTTAAAAGTGCTGCACACACACACACGGACACGAAAGAGGGGGGAAAAAAGAGAAAAGAAAGAAAAAACAAAGAACATCAGAAAAAAATGACTTTTTTCTTGTTGTTGTTGTTGTTGCTTTGCAGCTTTTGTTTTTAAAGAACAACTCTGTGATCAATAACCAGCTGCTGTGTATTAAATAAGGTCGTTTTCTGAGCAGTCTGGATTAGGGAGGGAGGGGCTGAGCGACAGCAACTCTCTGCTTTGCTAATCCAATAAAGCATTTATTGCAGGGCTGACTTTCAAGTGCAATTACCTTGCTGCAGACTCTGCCTGCAGTCTGGGTATTTTCTTGAGTTCTCTCTTTGTGAAGGAGGCATCACCCACAATAAAGCACTTGCTTCTTGCAGCTGCTTAAAGCAAAGCACCAAGGTCACTTCTTCATGTGCTTTTCAACCCAGTGGCAACTGATAGCTCTGATCATCCAAACGTGTTAAGTCTCCTTTTATTACCATGACCGTGGCAGATTTCTGTGTTTCTCATAGAAATCAGGACCTTGACAGGTTCCTGTGTTCCCTATAGAAATCATAAAAGCTGGAAAAGACCTCCAAGATCATCAAATCCAACCTTCAACAAACCACCACCATTCCCACTAAACCAAAACTCCAAGTGCCACATCCACTTGTTTTCTGAGCACTCCACGAGATGGTGACTCCATCACTTCACTGGACAGCCTTTTCCAATGATTCACAACCCTCCCAGGAAAGAAAATTTTCCTAATATCCAACCTGAATATCCTCTGGCACAACTTAGGGCCATTTCCCCTTGTCCTGCCACTTGTTACCTGGGACAAGAGGCCGACCCCCACCTCACCACAATCTTTTTTCAGGGAGTTGTAGAGTGATAAGGTCCCCCTCGAGCCTCCTTTTTTTCAGACTAAACACCCCCAGCTCCCTCATCTGCTCCTCACAGGACCTGTGCTCCAGACCCCTCAGCTGCTCCATTGCTCTTCTCTGGACATGCCCCATCACCTCGAGGTCTTTCCTACAGCGAGGGGCCCAAAACTGAACACAGGATTTCAGGGGCTGATGGGAGTTTGCTTCTACCCTCAGTTTTGCTGCCACCACTCAATTAAAAACCACTTCCACCACAACTACTCAATAGTGCTGTGACAGGAATATGTCTGTGTTATCTGCTGCCACCCTCTGAGACTCGATGGAGACCGTTCTCCCTCCACTTTAATAGGCAGGATATATCCTTTATCTTCTCCTCCAGCCTCCAAAGGTTTTATATTCTGGCTGTAGCTGTGGTAAAGAGACACCACAACACCCCTTGCTCTCCTCATCTCTAGAAACAACTTCTTCCTTCAAGAATACAAGTGATAAAGAACATAGTGATAAAGCCAATGGATACATGAAGATCACACCTCCCTGCCTTTCCTGGCTGCAGGTAAGGACACAGTTTCTCTGCAACAAGAAGCCAAGCAAGGCAGTGGCAAATAACACACATCAGTCAGGCTGACCTGAGCATTTGATGTGACTCAGAGTGTCACTGTGCCATTTCTGTCCCTGGCCTGGAGCACAGCTCAGGGATAAAGTCTGAGCAGGCCAAAACCTCAGTTCTAGAAAAGAAGATGAAAGGGGAACCAACATTCCCATTCTGCCGAGAATGCTGACAGTGGCAAAATATCCACTGTCAACAGAGTTTGGAAGGAACCCATGAGAGAGCCCTGCCCCAGCCAACTCCCAGTGGCACCAGGGGATGAGGACTCTGGAGGCAGCTCTTGGATTTATACTACAAAGAGACCCAGGTAACACAAGCCCCAGGCTTTGGTGTGGAGGCCGTGGAGAAGATAAAGGACCTCAGGTGGCAGCAGATTTTTTTTCCTGCAGAAGAGGTTCCTAACTTACCTCCTCTTTACATGTGCACCCGTCTCCTGACCTGTTCATTGCTAGGCCTCCAAAAGCCTTCCCTTAAAAGTATCACATCCCTTTGCTGTCCCTCAGCCACCTGCCAGCCACCGGACATGACTTCTCTGTCACACAGCCCGTGCCACGTGCCCCACTCAGCAGTGGTGAGTCCCTCTCTGATCCAGCTGCTGTTCCCAGGAGTCAGTGACAAGAGTCACTTTGCTCTCCTTAATTTTTGTGAGGATACATCAGCCTGGGCTGAAGCCATTTCAACAAAGAGATGAGCTTTTGTCCTTCCTCCACAGCAACCCAGTGCTGCTCCTCGGATTTTTTTGTCCCTGCTGCACTGAACGACACAGCAAAGAGATTAAATCAAGTGTGGGGTTTTTTCTTTCATTTTGTTTAAATCTGTTTTTGCTTTTTGTTTCCATCTCCAATTTCTATTTTTTTTTTTTGCACTCCTGGTCTGGTTATTGATCACAACCTTGGGTGTTTTTGGTTTTGATTGTCACTCTTTACTTAGATGTATTGATAAGGCATACCCTGCCCGTTCCTTCAGTTTCTTATCTGTTATTCCATCTTTGGATACAAGTTTGTTAAAAACCAGAATGCCAATAACCATGTTCACCTGTCAAAAGAGAAACAACACACAGTTTTGTTCTCAAGTGGCTCAGCTCAAACTTGGTAGCACAGAAGGCAAAAAACCCCCAACATTTGGCAAAATAAGTTATTCCCGTTTTTCCCCAAATCAGGTCACACTTCTGCAGGCCACCACCCCCTCTGTCCCCTCTCCACCCTGTCCCACCTCCCCTGGCCATGCAGCAGGGAGTTCGGGAGAGCAGAATGCAGCTGGCAACAGATAAGAGAGGTCTTGGAATCACAGAATCATTAAGGTTGGAAAAAATCTCCAAGATCACCGAGTCCAACCGTGAGCCACATCTCCAGGAACCAGGACAAATTTGTAAACAGCTCAGATTTACAAGTCTGAGCAAGAAGAATTGCAGATGGCCCAGCATACAGGCCAGCCATTCAGTCATTTCCCAAAAAATCAGTGGGCAGGACAACTCCATGCAGTCCTTTGGTCCGTTTTTTTTTAGGGTGAGAGTGTGGATGTCTGTATCAACCAGGCATAAATATTCACAGTGAAACAGAGAGCTGAGGTCCTGCAAAGTGATCCCAAACTCCTCACTGTGCCCTTCCAAATGCATCCACTGCTGCCAGCTGCATCTGCTCCACAAACCTCATCCAAACATTAGTGACACATGAGCACCACCCCCCTCGTGGAGGCAAAGAAATGGTGGAAAAAAATGACACTCTCCTGGTTTTGCTGTCAGGGAAACATCTGGTGCTGTAGAACGACGTGGTTGATGCTGTTTTGCACGTGGGGCTTGCAGGGAAATGTTCTCAGGCCAAATTCAGGGATGTGTAACATCACATGTGCACCGAGGTGAGTTTAACAGAGGTGGTGCTGAGGGACACCTCGTGCAGCACGTGGCCCCAAAGGCAGGGAGATGTCTGCTCTGCCTAAATGCCTAAAGCAGCCTCAGAAGAATGAGCAAAATTCCTGCATTTGGATTGCAGGTTTGAGCAGGGCACGACCCAGCTCGCTGCTGTGGAGCCCACAGCTGGGAATCAATGGAAAAGCTCAGAAATAGCAGTTATTTTCGTTTGCATCAGCTGCTGGGTCAGGGCACTGCTTCCCACAGCTGTGAGCCCATTTCTAGAGCTCACCACGGTATTGATTTAGAGCAACAGCACTGGCAAGTCAGACACAGCAGTGCAGCCAAGGATCAGCAGGAAATCAAACCCCAGTTATGTGCTTGGAGACAGAGGGAGCACTTGGAATTCACTGATCCTTCTTCGCTGTACTGGAGGCTGGGGAGTGCAAGAGAGACTTTTCCTTAAGGGGGAAAAGATGGGGTTGAAGTGTGGCAGGATCTCTCCCCTAGGAAAGATGTGTATCCGCATCCTTCTGGAGCAGGGGAGGTGACAAAGAGCAGCTCTGCGATGGTTTTAATAATTAAAAGCTATTTTTAGCCACATTGCTGTTTTAGCCACACACATTTAGCACACTGATCATTGTGATCAACACCCTGTTCTGATCCTGGCTCCAGTTTTCCTAAGTTAGGGATAATTCTTCTAAACACTTAATTCTTCTTCACTCTTAATGACATGCAGAGCAGCTTTACTTCTTTATCTCTGAGATAATATCCAGAAGCAAAGACTCAAGTCTGAGATTCCTTGAGACAACCACGACCTGGCCACTGCTGACTCTGTCCTGTCACCATGAGCCTCTCCCTGCCTTCAACCTGCCCCAAATCATCCCCAGGCTGGGTGAGCAAAACTGCTTCCAACAGCTCTGCCTGTCGGGTTGTTGGGATTTTTAAGAATAAAGGTCAGATCTCTGCAGCCATTCAGTGCCAGTGGATTGACTGCAAGTTGTGAACGCTGCTGAAGCTGCAGGCCAACCATCTTAAGAGTATTAATTTGAAGTAAAGGTATGCTCCAAACCAAAAGCCTTTCTCCAGTGTGGAGAATAATAAGGGAAGGTGTGGAGGAAGAAGGTTGCTGTGTATTACCACAGGTAATAGAGAAATCCTGCTGGTGGGAGAACTGAGTGCAGAGATGCTTGAATGGCTTGGGAGGAGTGAGAACAAGAGTAGCCTGGCCAGGGCTGAGGCTGTCCCAGCTCTCTCTCCAAGCCAAGTCAGCTCTGTGCAAACTCACTTGGGTATCTATATATTGAATTTTGGGTGAGAAAAAGCTCAGGCTCAGAGTCAAATCCCACCCTGATCTGTGCAAGGTGTCACACGAGCAGCTGTATTTTCTCTGGAGCAAACCTGTCCTGAGAGCAGCAGAGCTGCCCATCCCCTGTACAGCCCTGCAGGAGCCTGACTGCCCTTCTGTTGAGCCAGGTGTACTTGCTGCCCTGGTCATCCTGTCCCTGGTCCTTCTGGGATGTCCTTCTGTCACTGGCACGGCCAACCTGAACTCAAGGCACATCACAAGGAGAACACACACACAGCTGTCCAGCCTCGTGGACTGTGTGTTCCACTTCTGGCCCTGCCAAAGGTCACAGTGTGAATCTGAGTGGCCAGTTGAGCTCACCTCTTTGCAGGTTCCCATTTATAAAAAGGCTTTAAATGATCCTTTTTCTCTTTCTCCTTCCCCTGGCTCCTGGGTATCTACCCCACTTGGGCAGTGTTCATTCATCACTTGAGCCAGCAGTGAGCCAGGAGGTCTAAACTGAGTGTGTAGGCTCTGTCATGGTGCTGCTCAGGGACAGACACCCCCAGAGATGATTCACCACTTCCTAATATCAGCTGCACGAGCCACCCTTTGCATGTCTTGACCCCTCTTTAAGGACATCTCCATTTCCTGCTTTATGGTGATTGAAAACTGAGGTGCCAAAGGAAAGGAGGCTCCTGGGTTTTAATCACACTTTAAAAATGCAAAGGAAAAATGAAGGATTACTTCCCTTGTTGTTGGCACAACAAAAGCAAGATGCCTTGAGGCAGCTGAGTGACTCCCTCTTCTCTGGGCACTACCAAAGCTTCCTCCCTCCTAATCACTGTGCCACAATCCTACACTAAAGAAAGACCTTAACTGAAACTAGTTTTGATTTATTACAGAGGAGGGGCAGCTACTGGCTCACCTCTTTGTCATGCTGATCAAAGGATGGCACCAAGGTGGTTTGATGTGCAATGACAGCAGTGAGAACAGAGGCAGCAGGAGCTTTTGTGGAGTTATTCTCCTGTAAGCTCCTGCTTCAGGGCATTTAACCCCCCCAGGCACTGCAGGAAACAAAAGCCTGACCCAAAAAAGGAACTATGAGTGTCAACAACCCCATTCCTGTGGGACACTTGAGCCTCAGAGGACACACAGCTCCTCCACTGCATAAAACACCTGGCTGGAGAGAAACCAGGATGTCACTTAATGTGGGGGGGCTCAAATGGGGATTTAAACCCATCTGAAATTGCTGCAGGAGGGATTTTCTGGACGACCAGCAATTCTCAAGAGTCTTTCAACCCTGACAGTCAAGATTTCTCATGGTCAGAGAGGCTTCAACAGCAGGGAAGCTTGAGGAAAGGAATGTCAGCTCTCGAGTGGCACCTTAAACTCAAATAACTGGTGTTGGTGCTGTGTTGGAGCCAAGGGTGAAGGGACAGTAGGACACACTCCCACCATGCAGGAGCTGGTGGGACAGAATTTAGGAATGTTTACTTTAAGCTTGCCATTCCTTTTGAATTAAAAGCAAACATGGCACTTTTAGGATCACTAAAACCCCCCCCCCAGCACTGATTTGAACATTTCCAATTCACCTGCAAACAAGGAAGCTGCTCCCACATACTGGCCAGCTGGGACAGACCAGGAATAAATGCTGGCTGGGAGGGCACAGCAGGCTCTGGGAGCAACCAGGGACAGCAGTTTCTGAAGGAGTTCATGTCAGAGTTTTCCACCATCATCCTGCACTTCCATCCAGACAGGGCAAAACCAAGAAAAAGCATTAATCAGGTGTTAGGGGACACCAGTGAGGACAGAGGTGGAAGGCTGAGAGCTTGAGGCACATTATATCCCAGAATCAAACCCATCCCAAACTGTTGGCTTCTAACACTTTGCTCCTTATTCCTGCGAGTGGAAATAAAGAGGGGGCATTCTTGGGTTGAAAGAACAAGGAGAGTGGCATAAGACAAAGAGGAAAATAAAAAAAGCTTTCAGCCAAGCTTAAATACCAAAACGACAGCAGCCGCCGGTCCCACGAAGGCATAGAGGAGCCCTCCCTCCAACGACAGCCAGCAGCTGGAAAATGAAGAGAGAAAAGGAAATTACCCCGGGGGCAAACAACCCTGACAGGCACATCTTTGCTTCTTCCCTTTGCTGGCAGAGTTCATCCTGGGAGGAGATCCCCCATGGCAAAAAGAAACCAAACAAACCAAAACCAAAAAAACCCCTCAGACTTTTTGCAAAGAGCAAGTTTTGCTTCCCATTTCTCCTGAACTTGCACAAAGGCTCATTTCCCCGAGGACCTGCCTGCAGTTGGCATTTGACAGGGGAATGCATGAAAAATTAAGGATGGTGCTCTGTATCAGGTCAGGTCCTGGGAGCAGCTGCATCATTTTGCTGGCAAGATGATGCTCTTGTCCTGCTCACTCAGGCGAAGGAGTAGAAAGAGTGGGAACTGTCCCTTGCTCCTTTGCTAACCACTATTTCTGCTGGGAGCTCAGGTCCAGGAGTGCAGGACATTTCTTCCTCTGGATTCTCCCTTTGAGCTTCCTTGGGGAAATCCTACAACACAGCAGCAAGGTGGGAATTCACAGCACTCCTGAAGTGAAATCTCCTGTGGAATTCCACTATGGAATGAGTTCAATGGGAGGGGTGTGGTGCCTCCTCTGGAAATAACCACGTAACCTGATGAGGACTTCCTCTTTCTCCAGTGACCACGTGTGGAATTCAGGCTCCTAAACAGCCTAGCACAGAGCCAGGCACCCTTGGTGACATTTCCAGTCAGCAGAGATCCAACCAAAGGAGTCCAGGATGATTCTGTGAGGCACCTTTACCTAATCAGGTGAATCACATCCTGAACTTCATTGACTGCACCAGAATTTCCTCATCCGAATGCACCTGTCCATGTGGAGACATCACTGGGGAGATCACAGAATCATGGAATGATTTAGGTTGGAAAGGACCTTAAAGATCATCTTGTTCCACCCCCCTGCCATGGCAAGGGGCACCTTCCACTATCCCAGGTTGCTCCAAGCCCTGTCCAACCTGGCCTTGAACACTTCCAGGGATGGGGCAGCCTCAGATTCTCTGGGCAGCCATGAAGAGGAATTCAAGATGGGCCCCTGATTAAGCCAGTTACTGGAACTCCTTTGTGCTGCTCAATAGGGGTTCTCCTGATGACCTGCAATGCCCCTCCATGCTCTGGGCAAGTACTGCTGGCACTGGCAGGAGTGGGATGGATTGAGGTTCCCCTCCTCCAACAACTTTAGTTTAAAGCCCTCATCACTAACTGGGGTGCAGAATAAATCCCATCTCTGATGAAACCAGTATGAACATGCTCCTGGTGTCCCCACAGAGACTTTCAATCAATTGTACATCAACATCCCCAAAATGACAAACTTTGACTGGTGTGACTGGTGTGAAAGAACAGCAGGAGAAATCTCACCTCACTCTCATCCCTAAAGCTGAGCATCACAGAGTGTCTGAGCAGCCAACAGAGATTAGGACAAGAGGGAATGGCTCCAAACTGAAGGAGAGTAGATTTAGACTGGATATGAGGAAGAAATTCTTCCCTGGGAGGGTGGTGAGGCCCTGGCACAGGATACCCAGAGAAGCTGTGGCTGCCCCATCCCTGGAAGTGTCCAAAGCCAGGTTGGATGGGGCTTGGAGCAACCTGATCTAGTGGAAGGTGTCCCTGCCCATGGCAGGGGGGTAGACCTGGATATCTTTATAGTCCCTTCCAACCCAAGCCATTCCTTGATCCTTTGTTTTTAAGGTTTGACTGTAAAGTCAGGAAAGAAACACTTTTTCACTGTGAGGGTGACAGAGCACTGCCAAAGCATGAGCAGAGGAATTGTGAAGTCTCCATCCTTGGAGACATTCAAAAGCCATCTGGGCACGTTCCTGGGGCAGCCAACTCCAGGTGACCCTTCCTGAGCAGCTGGTTGGCCCAAAAGACTCCAGAGAACCCACCTCAACAAGTCTGTGACTCTGCAACAGCCACAGTTACAGCAGCACGGGGGCTGAAATTCCCATTTTTGTGGGGGATGCAGCAATTCAGGGCATGGCCACATAAACTTGGTACTTCAGGGCGAGGGAGGATGGGAATTTACACAGTGTCAGCAACCCCACGGAAAGTTTGCACGCTCTGACAAGGCAGAACCCTGGAGAAAATGTGTGACAAAGTAATCCTGTTTCAGCAGGAAAGCACCATGGATTTACCACAGGAGAAGAGCAGGAAACCACAATGGAGAGAAGACTTTCTCCAAGCTCTTAACCCAGCTCACCCTGCAGTAATTCAGTGACATGCCCCTGCTCTCAGCAAGATGGTTTCATTCTGCATCAGAAGCAAACTGATGCTCCCAGGGAAAAAAGCCTTGCTGGAAACATTTCAATTTTGTTGATCAGACTCCTATGTTTTTTTTGCATTAATTCTGAGTTGCAAAAAAAAAAATGGTTTTTTTTTTTTCACCCCAAAACAGAGAAAATTTGTGAAAAGGCACTGAAAAAAGAAAAGGATTTCAAATTGAGAGCTGAAAGCAGGACATTCTGGTTTTCACCGAGCTCTGCGTCTTGTTTATGTCTAAATTAAACCTGTAATGTGTTAATTTAATCAGTTTTGATTTCTTCCTGATAGCAACTTGCTCTGTCACAAACTGTCTGAGCCGCTGTAATAATAAAATGAATAATCAGCAGAGGAGAAAGGGAATAAAAATGAAGCTCTGGAGGGCTGCAATAACTGGAGTTCTCCCTAAATACAAGAAGAGGGCTCCTAAATCCCAGACCTTTTTCTCCAATGCTTCATCCTAATTTTGAGATGGGTTTTTTTTCAGGGTCTCTTCCAACTGATGGTTTAGATGAAGAAAGGAGGTGACATCCTGCACTGGAATTAGTGATGAGGACTCTGTGCAAGGAGGGCTCTCATTCCTGTGGGGTCCCTGACAGCTCCTGTTCCTCTCTGAGCACCAGGATTTGGGAAGGTGACTTCCCCCTTGGTCCTTATGCCTTCTGACTGCCCGACCTCCATCCCACAGTGCTTAATCCAAGCGTTTCCAAGGCTGCCAGAGGTGCTGGATAACACCAAGAAAAAGGAAAGGGTGAAGGGATATCTGAGAAGGGGCACCGACAGCAAATCCCAGCAACACATCAGGGCAATGGAGATGCTTTTAGCCTACAAGAAATACTTGCATTTCACTAAGAGTATTTTCCAAGGGATTTCTTCATTCATCTTATAAATAAAATTACCCCTGGATGGGACTAAGTGGATATTTTAACAACACTCAGCAGCTCCAGACTATGATTGCTAAGCAGTGTTTCCCTGACTGACAGCAGCTCTTGTGCTCAACACAAAACACCTCTTTGCAAAACATCTGATCCTTTTGTGACTCTGCCACGGCACAGACTGTGAGGTGGGTGGCTTTTGTCTTGGTCCTGTGAAGACCTGACTTCCACTGAGACCTTTTTCACACCAAACAGCTCTGTCAGCAACAGGTCTCACCTCGAATTGTGTGTCAAATTCAGCAGCTCCAACATATTTGCATAACTGAGATTAGAGCTGGGAATCAGGGCTGGCCCACCAGTGTTAATTCAGAGATTAACACAGAAAAGGCTGAGATGCCTGTGGGTGACACAAGTCCTGCTGCAATGACACACAAGGACCTCTGGAAATTTGCTGTGTCCTGGAAATGCTCTCAGAAAACTTTTCATGGGCTCTCTTGTGGGGAAGGATGTGAGTTCCCACAACCTCAATTACACAGTTCCAGCTCTAGCAGGTTGTTTGTCAAGCTTTAGAGGTCCAGAGTTAGTCCCTGGAGTAGCAGCTAAAAGGAGAGTTACTATTCAGGCATTCAGCCTAATACAAGGAGGTGATCAGTGGCAAGTCCTTTAGACCTCCATTACCTCTCAGACTTTCATTTGAGACTAGAAATGCAGCCTTTCCCCTGCCCCAGCAGCTCTCCCAACAACTCCAAAATGCCCTTTCAAACGCTGTTCAGATAATAAAAAGTAAAAGCCCCCTTGTGTCCTCCTCCCCTCATCACAGATGGAGAGTTCACAGCACTCCAGAAGTGTCCTGAGCAATAAAGGCTGAGTGAATTGCTGCTGGGAATCACCACGCAGAGAACGAGACACACACTCCACATCCTGCAGGTATATTCAATTTTTAATTTGAACCTTTCTCTCTCCCTTCCCAACTTACCACTTGGTGGACCAGTCTGGCTGGGTGAAGGGTAAATATTAAACATCATCTGCAACCTCCCCACGCTCGGGACTGGCTCTGATCTCTCTGCATCTCTTGGAGACGTGGCCAGTCCTTCGATGGCCAGACCTCCACCCTGCTGCTCAGCTGTGTTTGGCTTGTTACAGAACAGCTTCAGCCCATGTACAACGAAAAGACAGGACAAAACTGGGCGAAATCTTGCTTTGACCACCCTGCTGGAGGCTCCTCTCTTAACCTGGGGTTGGACACCTTGGTTTATCCTGAGGATTCAGTCACATTCAGACAGTTTCAGCCTGAGGACATGTCACACATTTCACACGCTGTCCCTTCCACCAGCTTTGCCCTGGGAGTCTGTAACACCAGGATCAGTTCTGCAATGCCTTCAACACCTGCAGTTGTCCCCAAAATGCTCTCATAACCACGGCCCAGAGATGGATGTCAGGGTTTGGTTTTTTACCACTGAGTGGGAAGAGAAAAAAATTGCTGTGGAGTGTTAAATTCTGTGCTCAACTAAATATCAGAGCCCTGCTTTGACTTAATGCCCACCTCCACAGTGCTAATGCACTGCTCTTAGGACCCAAAAATTGTAGGGTTGGAAGATGTTTTGAAAGACACTGTGAAGTCCCTTGTGGTTTATCTTATCAGCTCTTGTCCCCTGCTTCACAGGGAGGGATGTGTTGTGGTTAATGCCTTTCCTTCCCTCTGCAAGATGGAAATATTGTGCCTTGAAAGCCTGCAGTGCCCATTTGAAGTGCCCCGTGTGTGCCCTAAACAAATTAGAGACAAAACCAAAACAGCTCCTGACCTCCAGCTCTGAGCTTTGCAACCACCTCAGACATCTCTGCAGTGGCCCCAAACCAACAAACATCCTGGGACAAGCTTTGGTCCAAGTCTGTGTTCTGTTCATGTGCCTTCAGCGTTAGACAAGGTTAAATCATAAAATCATAGAATGGTTTGGGTTGGAAGGGACCTTAAAAATCATTGAGTTCTAACCCCGCTGCCATGGGCAGGGACACCTTCCACTAGATCAGGTTGCTCCAAGTTCCATCCAACCTGGTTTTGGACACTTCCAGGGATGGGGTAACCACAGCTTCTCTGGGCAACCTGTGCCAGGGCCTCACCACCCTCCCAGGGAAGAATTTCTTCCTAATATCCAGTCTAAATCTACCCTACTTCAGCTTGAAGCCATTCCCCCTTGTCCTGTCACTACGTGTCCTTCTAAAAAGTTCCTCTCCAGGCTTCCTGTAGCCCTTTTAGGACCTGGCAGGTACCCAAGTATGGAATTACAGCAAGATGGCAGCGTTAGGAATGTCTGATGGGCTCTTTGTGCTTGAGAGGAGCTGTTGTTCTTGGTCCTTTGGTGGGACTCATCAGCTTCCCCACATACTGGGCTGCAGAGTGGAAGGAGACAAAAGGAAGACCAGAGAATCTCAGAGTATCCTCAGCTGGAAGGGACCCACAAGGACCACGGAAGTCCAGCTGATCATGGAAGACCAAACTGGACTTTTTGGGGTGTGAAGCCCCTCTGCTATTTTGATGACAGGCAGAGCTGGGAAATGGTGTCACTCAGGCTGCAGCTCCTGCTGGGGGCATGGAATCCTCTGCCATCCCCCAGGCATCCAGCCCTTGGATGCAAGGAGCACCAGAGACTTTAGGGCTGAAAGGAGTCAGAGGATTAGCAGCAAAAGGAGGAGAGCTGGTGTGGTTAAGCAACCTGGGAAAGCTGGAAAGTCAGCTGTTGGCCACCTCACTGTTGTCCCAATCCCAGGGTAAAGCGGGAATCCAGCAGGTTTTGTCACCCTCTTTGCTGCAGTCTGGAGGGAATTGCTCTGGGGAGATGTTGGCACACAGTGGTTTGGGGCAGGGAAACAGGATGTGCTTCCCTGCACGTTCCTCCCCTCCCTGGCCAGGCACTTTTGTGTGGTCAGCACTGACCACAAAACTCTGTGGTGGCTCTTAAACATTGATGGGGAAAGAGCCACAAAGCTTTTTGCACTAATTCCCATCGGTCTGTAAATACATTTTGGGGGTAGGAGAGTGTAAGACTTTTCCTGTAGAGAACGTGACTGAATCCAGTTCCTTACTCTGCATAGACTGCAGAGGTTGCTTTGGGTGACTAAAACTTTCAAATTAACGGGTTTAGGATACCAAGGCTGGAAAGAGCTGCCCCCAGGAAAACTTATTTTTGCCTCACAAGTCCTTTCTGAGAGTAAATAAGTCAAAAAACCTTCATCTAGTGAAGATGACAGGAATGTCCTTAACGTTTCCATTCAGCAAAATACACAAAAATATTTGAAGAACTGAATAGGATTTCCCAGAAAGATTTCTCTGTGTCATATCCTTTCTTTCTACATAGAATTCAAGAGGATCTGCTCTCCCTCTGGGAGGTATAAATTCAGGGCTCAGCAAACACTCAGGACCTCTCTCCCATCACCCCTGATGCTTGTTCACTGTGAGTCGTTCTCATGGATGTGCCAGAAACAACAGAGCCACGGGAAAGCAAAAGGGAATCTGGGATCTCAGTGATGCTTCCAAAAGCCAGGCTGTGTGTTGTTCTTTGAGTCACAAAAACAGTAGATCCCTCTCCACCAGGACACCTGAGCTGGGACAGGTAAGTCAGGAGAGGTGCATCCAGTGCATCCCAATGCCAGCACAGGCTTCAGGAATTGTGTGCATGGATTTGCACTGGAGAACCCCACGTTCCTGAGCCCTCTGTGCTGGGCAGTAATTTAAAGTGCAGTAATTTAGGCTGCAAACTAAATGGAAAATGCTGCTTTAATACTCCCCTGCAATTAAAATGCAAACCCGGGACCATTTGGTCGTGGGTGTGAGGAACGTGGTGGGAATTGAGGGAGAGCGGGAGGTTCCACATGACATTTTCTCTGTGGGCCTATTGAGGCCTCATCTGCTGCCCTCCACATCAACAACTCCTGCCTCAGACATTGCCCACGTGGGATGCACTGGCCAGGAAGGCTCTGGATAAAAGTTGGCTGCAGTAGGGAAGTCTGACTTATTGTACATAAAATATTATCCTTTAACTGTCACTCTGAACAACACTTTTAAGCTTTTTCACAACAAAGTGAAAAAATAACACTTGCTTTTTCTTCTTTTTTTTTAGTTAAAGTTGTACTAATGCTCAGCTCTGAGTGATCCCAGCCCTGCCTTAACATATTTTTTGCCTCTGCACAGTCTTATTCCATTATTTCTCTCCTGCTTTTCTTCCACTGTTACATGTACACAAAAGTTTCCTAAAGGCAAATCCTGTAGAATTTGTCAAACAGGCAAACTGAGATTGCTGTCAGAATCTTGGATTGAGAGGGTCAGGCTCATTCTGCTGCCTAAAACCGAGCTGAGCTGTTTTGAAAATGTGGGACCAATGAAGGAAACTATTAAACAGATAAACACAAAAGCTATTTTTTTTAATTTTCAAACATCCTAAACTTTAAGTATTCCACATTTTCCCCCTTAAAAATACATTAAAAAAAGTCTCAAAGTAAGAGGTATTTAGATCAAAGGGATGTCAAATATACAACAGTTAAATCTAACTGGTCCCTATGAGGTTGTTTTTAAAGGAATACACGATCCAGCTTGGCCAGATGATGGGCTGGGGAGACAGGGATGCAGGAATGTTCCTTCCTCTCCCATTATCCCTACTTCCCTTTGCCATGGGGAATTTACATGAGCACATGAGAATTTAGCTCCTACCCTGGTTCCTGTGGGTCAGTGACCGGGTTTGGACAAAAACAATAGAGGATAAAACAAGGAAAAAACAGGAAGAGCTCCTTTACTCACTAGTTGACAGTTCCATATCCCTTGGCTTTAGTAAATCCCACGGAAATGGCAACCACCAAGGCAGGGAGCCCTGTGGAAATGAAACAAGAGGAAATTGGTCATTTAAGCACATGTGCAGCTCTTCTCCCACTCAATATTCCTCTTTCTTCCCAGAGTTATTCCAGCACCATCTGTCCCAGCCTGGCTCTCTGGCAGAGACTGAATTCAGGACCTTCCGAGCCCAAAGCAGAACCCTCCTCGTTACCTCTGTTAATGAAATCAAAGCCATCAGCTGCAATCAGCTCCTCCCCTGCTGTGGGCTCAGCACTTGTGTGGGCACTCACAGTACACCCAGATGTATGAAATCTATTTATTTTATTCTTAGGTACAACACAGGCTGGCCTGGAATATAGCAGGGTGTCTCCTGAAGAAGGAATACGCAGCCACAACCTAACTCAAGGAACCCAAAGATCAGGAGTTGTGTTTGCACTGACAAAGCAACCCAAGTTTAAATCTTACCCCAGATGAAGGAGAAAGGGAAACTAAAATTGAGTTCCCCTACCCCAAACAGGTCCCACAAGATCTGTAATTGAGCAGGTTCCTCTGAACAATAGAAAAGAGCTTCAGAACATCAGATCTTTTGGAAAACCACAATACTCCCTCTTGCCTGAGACCTGCTCCATTTTGTGTCCAAAAGGTGAATGAACTAAGAGAAACCTGTTGCCCTGGAGAAGACACACTTCATTATGAGTGTGGCAAAGGAACAGCAAGTTATTCTGTGGCTGGGACACCCCAATTTCTCTTCAGAGCATCATGAACTAAGGGAGCTGACACAGGATGTATTTCAGGTGCACAAGGGGTGAAATTATGGCCTTGATCCTACTGACAGAAGCTCCCACAAAATTAGAGGGAGGAGCATAAAGAAAACCTGCTGGTTATTGTGCAACCTGCTGCTTATTGGCCTAAAACTCATAAAATATTCGGAGACTGTGAAGTCCCTGACATGCAGGTACAATGAGAACCAGCAAAAACCCTACATCTTCCTAATAATCTTCTGATCCTTCTTATCCCTCCATGCTCAAGGACCTGTGGAGGTTCACTAGCCCCAGCCCAGCTCTCCCTTTTCCCTAAAGAAATGCCTGGATATTGGCTGATAACACCTAGCTCTTCAGCTCTGCAGGGCTCCACGTGGCTGTTTGTATCCCTCTTCCTTGTGACACGAGGAATTAAGCTGTCTCGATGCTACAGATGGGCAAATCCCATTAGGAATCAGCAGGATCAGTAGCCAGTTGGGATTAGTGCTCCCCAACAAGACCCTAATTCCTGAGCTGCAGAGGTCACAGCAGGTGACTGCAGGAGACCTGGAGATGGAAGGGACGTGCAGACACAGCATCCAGACCATAATCCTGCTGGCAAGGTGGTCACTCAGCCACACAAGTCATGCCCAGATGGATGAGCAGTGAGGCTCTGCAGCCAGCTGGGAGCCACGAGGCCAAGCTGACCACAATTAGAGCATTTGAGAGTTTTCCTGCAGGGAAGTGCTTCTCTTCCCATATGAGATTTCCAAGCATAGCTCAAGTGTCATCAGTCCAAACTCAACAGACGGTGGGTTTAAAAGATGTCTCTTTTAAATTTCCTTTCCTTTTTCCTTCACTTTTCCTTTTTTTTCCCCCTTTCCTTTCCTTCCCCTTTCCTTTCCCCTTTCCCCTTTCCCCTTTCCCCTNTTTCCCCTTTCCCCTTTCCCCTTTCCCCTTTCCCCTTTCCCCTTCCCTTCCCTTCCCTTCCCTTCCCTTCCCTCCCTTCCTTTCCCCCTTTCCACTTTCCCTTTTCTCCTTTCCCCTTTCCCTTTTCTCCTTTCCTTTTCTTTTTTTCCCATTTTTTCTCTGAACTGACTATTGCCCCTCTTTCTGAGCCTTCTTCACACCTTCACACCTCATCTGGACATGCTCTGGGTGCTGCATTCCCTGTGGTCCCACCAATATGGTATCCAGAAGAACCCCCACGTGAAAGGACATTTTCAGGAGCACAGCTTGATGCAAGAGACCCTGAGAAAGAGGAAATTTGGCCAAGACTCCGCCAAAAATAGCAACTTGTTCTTCGCAAAGTGCTTCTCTGAGACGTGATAATTATGCAGAAATACAGGCTCAGGCTGTGAACTCGTCAGATCCAGGGACTGGTTTCACCAAGGCTGAGGAAAAGCCTCAACTTGTGCTGAAAGTGGGTCTGTACAAGTAACAATTACTAAAGGTAGCAGCTATGTTGTGGTAGTTACACCAAAGAGCATCATAATGAGAGGTGCTGTGCTCCTTCATCTTGGGAGACCTGTCTAACCAAAGTTAGATGGGATAAGAGTGAAAAAAAACCCATAAAAAATCAAATTTTTAATCTATTTCTTTGATTATTTTAAAGGCATTTATTCCCAACTGCTCTGTTCCATGTACCTTGTGTGGTGGAGGCAGTCACTGCCAAGGTTTTGGGGGCTTTCTGCAGAAAGTGGATTTTACATTCACAATTCCAAATAAACGTGGTTAAAACCTCCTTCAAAGAGTTTTGTACTTCCAGGTAACAAGGGAACAGGTCATGTGCTCATCATGTTCCACTGGAAAAGATGTTTACTAATAACTACTAAAGGCCTTTACTGTTATTAACAGCTGAAGTCCCAGAGCCTGATCTGTGGCAGCATTAAAAATCCAGTTGTGGAAACTATGACATGGTCATAAAAATATTGGCAAAAATACTTCTTCTTTGCTGGGGCTAAATATGATTAATTATTTCTAGGGAATAATTTACCTGGGGAATAATTATAATAATTCTAGATCATAGAATCATAGAACATCCTGAATTGGAAGGATCAAGGAGGATCACGAGGATCAAGGAGTCCAACTCCTGACCCTGCACGGGATCACCCAAAGAATCACATAAAAGTGCCTGAGGGTTTTGTTCAAACATGGACAAGAATTATCAATAATATAAAATAAAGACAAGAACTTAAAAATCTAATTGCTAAAAAGTCTTTTCTGGAAAGACAAAGTTGCACAGCCAAGAGGAGACAAAAAAAAAAAAACCCACGGAATGAAATCCTCTGCAGTTTCAATGAGCTCCAGCTGACAGCAGCTGAGGACTTGGCAAAGACGTCTCCAACAAGGGCTTAGAGAAATGTTAATATGCAGAGGGGGAAAAGGGGGGAGAATGAGCCCATGACAAAGTGAATTGTGCTAATTATTTCAGATTATGCTCTTTAAAACATATTTTCGGCTTCTTCCCTCTTACAAGTGCCATTAATCCCAGCTCTACAGCTGAAGTCTAGCAAGATGCTAAATATCCAAAATTCCCTTGCTGCCTTAATAGACGAGAGTGTTCTTCATTCCTTGTCCTAACCTACTCCAAATGGTTATTATGCATCATTTATCAGCAGTGCATCCTTGCTCAGAGCTGACTACATTTTACTAGCAGTGCAAATTAAGCTTCTACACATGTAGGGATATATAGATTTTTTTTTTTTTTAAATCTGTACAGACTACAAATGTGAATGTTGCTCATCCAAAATTCCCTTGCCTAACAAGCCCCATCTGTCCCAGCTTTTGCAGATCAGGAAAAAAAATCCCTTTTTATTACCTAGAAAAGCTATTAGTCCGTTGCATTTGATATCCCTGATGTTCCCTGAGTCACAGAGGAGGTATAAACACATGCATGAACACACACAGGCTCGTGCAGCCTGTGCTCTGCAGGTATGTGGTTGATGCTGCTCCTGCCACACACAAACACCGTGTTTTAATAACACAATTTATTTTCCACGGTAAGCAAAAGCTCGGGAGCGAAAACTTAAAGGGATGCAGGTGCTGGGACGAGGACGGCTCTTGATGTGCCAGAATAAATCACATCAGGGTGCTTGGTAAGCATTAGAAATCTCTTGCCTGGGGTGAATTGCAAGACTTCAGTAGTAAAGCGAGGCGCTAATAGAGCTCAGACACACAACGTTTTCCCCCTCCCTTTCTTTCCTTCGCCTCCTCGCTCTTCAGCAACTTTTTGTTCCATTGCTCCTTTCAGACACGCACTTGTTATTGCTTTGAAAGCCCAGGTTATGGGTTTGTATTTGTTTTCTACTACAGAATGCATCATTTAGGGCTAATAAATTAAACATACGGCAGAGGCAGAGGGAGAAAAATTAGTTACAAGCGTCTGCACCAGTCTCGGAGTTTATTTGCCTACAAAAGGCGCCGCTGCCATGGAGACGGGATTTCAGAGCTCCCTTCCCTCTGGGTTGGGTGTAGAACCTTAGAATCACGAAATCATTAAGGCTGGAAAGGACTTGTAAGATCACTGAGTCCAGCCCTTAACCCAACACTGCCAGGTCCACCACTAACCCCTGTCCCTAAGTGTCACAGCCACATGTTTTCCTGAACAATGCCAGGGATGGTGATTCCACCACTTCCCTGGGCAGCCCATTCCAGTGCTTGACCATCCTTTTAGGGAAGAAATTTTTCTTAATATCCAACCTAAACCTCCCCTGGTGCAACTTGAGGCTGTTTCCCCCTGTCTTATCACTTGTTTTCTGGGAGAAGAAACCAATCCCCACATGGCTACAAACTCCTGTCAGAGAGTTGTAGAGAGCAATAAGGTCCCCCCTGAACCTCCTTTTCTCCAGGCTGAGCCCCCCCAGCTGCTCCTGGTGCTCCAGACCCTTTCTCGGCTGCATTGTCCTTCTCTGGACACACTCCAGCTCCTCAATGTCTTTCTTGTAGTGAGGGGTCTAAATCTGACCCCAGGACTCGAGGTGTGGCCTCACCAGTGCCGAGCACAGGGGGACAGTCACTGCCCTGACCCTGCTGGCCACACAATGTCAGGATGCCATTGGCTTGTATCACGTACCAATAGACATATTCCACATGGAGAAAGACAGCAAGAGAGAGAAAAGGAGAAAGCAAGAAAGAGACCCAAACCCAGGACAAACCACCCGGAGCACACCCTTTGAAAACTCGGCTCATCTATTTTGCCCGACCCTCGGGCGCAACGGGAGTTTAGAATTCATGGCTCTGGGTTGTGCTTTTTATAACCATTTCAGCCCCTCTTGAAACCCCTGAAAGGGTTACAAGCACCCTCCGCCAAGCCTTCTGCAGAGCAGGGCAGCCTGGACCCTTCTGTGCTCCTCAGCCCCAGGATCCTCACCCCATCCGAGGCACAAGAAGCGCTTGCGGATGATGCGGTTCCGTAACCGGCCCGTCACGGCCATGTAGGACTGCCAGGCCTCGGTCAGCACCCAGCAGAAAGAGGACAGGAAGAAGAAGTGCAAGAAAGCCGCCACCAGCGTGCAGATCACCTGGGGAGAGAGAGAGGAGGAAAGGAGGACACGTGAGAGGAGCAGCAGGCGGAGAGAGCAGCGCGTAGGAGAGCGGAAGGCGCGGGGAGACGATTCCAAACCAGGCTCTGGAAGGCAAGGTCGTGGAGTCAGGACATGAGAAGACATTTTAGGACGAGGTAGTTTCCCCCACCACCTTTGACCTAGCAAAGGACCAAAGCGTTGGCTGCAAATTTAAGTACTACATGGAAATTGGCTGCTTTTAAACATGAGCTCTGAGATAAGCCCATAGTTAACACTAAAGTCACAGAATCACAGAATTATAGAATGGTTCGGGTTGGGAGGGACCTTAAAGATCATTTAGCTCCCACCCACCCCCACCACGGGCAGGGACACCTTCCAATAGAAATCTGAGCTTGTGTTCCATCCTGGTGCTTTCTTGGCTTGAGCAAGATACACTTAATTTCCAAAAGATCAAAACCATTGCCACGATCCTTTTGGGGGGGCTGGGGGGTGCAGAGTAGTTAGTAAACTATGCACTAATTTCAGCTCAAAAGGTTTGCAAAGCACCATGTCATTGGCAACTGAGCCACAGAAATGAAATCAGAGGAAGGCAATTTGGATGGTTTCCCTGCCAGGGAAGGAGAGCTGAGTGAAAGAGTTAAGCCATGAGAGCCGGGTGAAACCACGGCTGCCAGGGGCTGGTAAAGGACTCCAAACATGAGGGCAGGGTCGTCCAAGAGCACAGAACTACCAGCAGCCAGGGAAAAGGGAAAAAGAAAAAAAAAAAAAGGAATTTCATAATGGTGAGCTCTACTACTCAGTGGGGAAATCTCACCAGGGAAATGCAGGGAGCTTAAGCCATTTAAAATTAAACTGGGGAAAGTACTCGCAAATGCATTATGAAGAACAATCCCGGAGTGCCGGGGAGATGGACTGGAAAGCTGACAAGCTCGTCTTTGTTTTAACTCAGCAAGGCCAAATCTTTCACTGGTGCAAATTGGTGCCGCTCTGTTTAACTCGGCCAGTTTTTCCCCCATCTGTGAGCTGGAAACTGTGAATCAATGTACTCGGGAAGAAAACGACGGGAAGAAACTCCTGCGGCTCCCGAGGAGAAGGGAGAGCAAACAGACTTTAAAAGTGACTCTGGATAAAGTAATGGCTTAAGGCATTTGGGGGAGGGGGAGGTTTATAATCAAGGATTTCTCTCCGCTTTGAGTTGTATCAGGAAACGCGGACTTTGGGTTTACGGTCAATGAACCTTTCTCTTTTTTCATCCACCAGCAGCTTTTAACTCAGGGCTCTCATGCACAGAGAGGCTTTTATCCTGATCTTATCGGATTGCTCTCCATTCATACACCGGCACAGCGCCACGTTATCAGAGGTTGTGAATAAAAGCAAGGCCGTGTGTTCTTTCAGATAGGAACTGTCTTTTTTGTTCCATATTCGTATTTGACACCAAAAAACCCTCGGTATTCTGCCTATAAATGGATTCTGGATGACAGCTCAGGACAAGGAACACGGCTCGGTATGATAATTTCCAGTAATTTTTGCATTGTAAAAGAATCCTAAAAAGGTGGTTCCTATTCATCAGCTTACAAACCTACATAAAACAGTTACAAAGAGAGGATGCTTTCTGGAATGTTTTGGGTTTTTTTTTTTTGCTAATATCAGATATGACACTATTCATGTCACCTTTTTGATTTTGTTTTGAACCAACACGGTACTTCCCAGTTTACCAGCAGTTTATAAGAGGGGAGAGAAAAACTTTGTTTTATAATTTTACACCAGACAGAGACACATCTTCTGGGTGTTTTTTCTCAGTCAGGTAGTTTTGACAGAAAGGGGAGGAGAAGAAAGGAGGGGAGGACAACAGAAATAAGCACATCTCAGCTGGACATCTATAAACCCATCACCTCAGCTGAACTTGGCCGGTGATGGGCAGCCACATATTTGCTCCTGCAAAACCTCTGCTCCAGGTTCTTCCTTCCTCGTGGGCAAAAACATAAATGTCCATGAAGGGCTAAGCACAGAGAAATGATGTCCCAAGCTGCTGGAGAAAGATCTAGCAGAGCTTGTCAGTCTGTCAAGGCCATTAGCCCTTGTTTTCCTTTAAGAGGAGAAATCTGTTCCCTCGCAGCACCCAAGCCATGCCTCTGAGATAGTGCCTGTTCTCACAGCACGCATTTCTTTTGTATCAGGGTATTGCTGACTGTAATTTTTTTTTTAGCCTTTTCCCAGGCCTTTCATCTTCAAAAAGCTTAGCAAATCCAGGCGTGGAATCCTGCCTTTGAGGTTACACGGATGGAAATCAAGGGAGAATTTGACACTTCCAGGGAAGCCAATCCCGTGGAAATCCTCCCGGAGTAAACCGCAATCATAAATCAATCACTGACACTTTTAAGACGCTCTATTATCAATAATTGAACGCGAATAAAATCTTAATTTACATTCCTTCGTTTCTTGTCTGTATAGTTTTCTTTCTCTGTTCCCTGCCAGAGACTGTTTACTAGATGGCTGAGAGGAAATCCAAGAATAACCTTTCTATTTATGGTGTTTCATGCATATGTATGTGCAACGAGCTAATCTGCCTCACGAAATCGCTGCCGGGAGCTTTGAATCCCCACTACAGTCACGGGACAAAAAGCACCAGGGAGAACCTGGGCTGTGCTCTGCAGGGGGTGGGAGAGGTGAAGGAATCCACCTCCTTCCACGAGGGGAAGAGGATTAACCAAACCATGGGTGAGCCACACTTTGTCATCTTGAGCCTCCCTCAGTGTTGAAAGGAATATCCCAGCACACATTTGGGGTTGCAGACAATGCACCCAGGGAAGGTAGGAGCTTGGGTCACCCCTTCTCCACCTCTTGCCAACTCTGTGGGCCATAAGAGACAGCTCTGCTTTGTGATGTGAGTTTGTGAAGGGCACCTCTTTAGTAAGAGCAGAGTTGTCTGGTTGCTTGTTTCCACACTTCTCTCACACACAAGATTCAAGCAGCTGGAAAACTTTCCCTAAAACAACCTATCCCTAACCCAAAGGGGTCTCCATAGAAATGAGTCTCTGGGATTCACTAAACCCTTTGGCTTCTCTGCAGAAACTGTAGAACCACAGAATGATTTGGGTTGGGAGGGATCTTAAAGATCATTTCATTCCAACCCCTCTGCCTCGAGCAGGAAGACCTTCCACCAGACCAGGTTGCTCCAAGCCCCATCCAACCTGGTCTTGAACACTTCCACAAAGGAAGCATCCACAACTTCTCTGGGCAACCTCTTCCAGTGCCTCACCACCCTCAGACTGAAGAATTTATTCCTCATATGCTTCCAACAGTGACAGCAAGTTCTGGCTGCCAAAGCAGGGACTCAAAAAAACCCAGTTGGTCACTGGTTACTGTTCAGTAATAACTAATTTTTGATTTCTGATTGTGATTTTGGCAGCAGAAGGAGTGGAGGAGGTTTCTTGCCTCACTTTTTTTGGCTCAATAGTTATGATAGTTGGAGCATTTGGGAAGATGGGAAAATTTACAACGGGAAAACACTGATGATGAGCAGTGATTTGTCATTCCAGATACCAACAGGGAATGTGAAACTGCTCCACACACGCCCCTCCAGCTGGGTCTGTAATGTGGGAAGGCATGGATGTGCAACCAGTGCACATGGCTTGGAAAACCAAGTCAGGTCTTGCCTGTCCTGCTCAAGTCACCCTGGGATCTGCACAGAGTCCCTCGAGGCTCTGCAGTGTGAACAGGGCATCTGGAAATGCTTCCTGCTCCAAAAAAGGTGGGGGTTTTGTGTCTGTGTTCATCAACATCTGCCAAGTGCTTCAAGCTCAGAGTATTAAAATTGCTGGAGAAATAAATGTAAAGCTGAGAGGTTGTTTGTTTGTTTGTTTCTTTAAAAAAGCCTTTTCTCAATCTGTCTTCGTAATATTTTTTCTTTGAAAATAAAATGGTTAAAGCCCTGCAAAACACCACAGTTCTTCACCGTGCCATGTGCCAGCTACTCTAGGCAGATATTCAAAAATATCACATTGGTTTTAATCAAAGCCCTGAGGATGCTGACAAATTATCAAAGGGAGAGCGAGAGAGAAAATTGAAATCTGCCATTTAGCCGTGCCTTTGACATGTCGCTAATTAACAGATGGAGGAAAAACGAGGAAGCGCTGCCTGAACGGATCATTTCGGCGCTAAATCAGGGGAAAAGCCAAACAAATAAACAAAAGCCTGACTCATCTCCCACCTTATTCCGGGTCTGGGTCTGTCCGATCAGGATGAGGGCGTTGGAGGAGATGATGGAGAGGCAGAAGTTGATGAGGATGACGGAGCGCTCGGAGCGGATGTACCTGCAGCGAGAGAAGAGGGGGAGGGAGACCCACCCTGTTACAACAGGCACCAAGTCACCCCTAAAACCCACCAACCAGGTGCAGGTTGCTCTGGGCCAGGCTCTACACAAGGCCATGGCAAGGGGCTGCCCATTTCCTGCAGATTTTGTGTGTTAAGCGAACAAGAACAAGGGGGAAAGGGAGGGGGAGGAGGTCTCTCCACCATCCCCCCTCAATGCTGGAGTTAGGAGCCAACAAACTAGGGGCCAGCCTAGTCTGAGCCCCTCCTAAGACAGTAGAGTGCTGCAAGTCTTCTTCAGCTCTGCCTACTTGGAAGGGGGCTTGAAAAGGAGCTTAAAAGAAAAACATACAGGCAACACACGGAAAAGATTCCCAAATAAGAAGAGCCACAGGCATGCTGGCCATGGAAGCAGATTACGAACACATGCGCCTTCACAACAAAGTGTGTGTGGTTCAGCATTCCCCTCCCTTTAACCTAACAAGGCATCCTGAAGGGAGAAGCGTTTCTGGCTTTTTTTTTTCTTTTTTTTCTTCTAAAAACACTTCTCAAAACTAGGCCAAACACGCAAGTGCAGCCGCGGGTCTGGGACATGAGGGATATAAGTCGGGAAGGTGTTGCCTTCAGCACCTTGCAGGAGCAAGGGATTTGTCACTTCTGATTTGCAATGGTGCAGCACGGCCCTGACTCGCTGCTGAGGTGTGGGCACGACAATTAATTCAAACCACTGGCCGTGGAGGAAAATTTCTTTGAAGGCACTTTTACGTACCTAATAAAACGAAAAAAAAAAAAAAGGGAATTGCAAAAGTGCAAGTCCTCCAGGATTGACTCGGGAGATCTCACCACACCAACACTCACACACGTGAGTTATCCCAGTGATGCAGCAAAGGCCCTGCCTGAATACCAGATGAGCAAAGAGTAGGTGCTGATGATTATATAAATTAGAAACAGATGTATTAATCAACCAGCTCATCCCCGGAGGCTAATGCAGGATTATTTCCTATATTCCAGCACGGCAACTATTTATATTGGGAATTTAATTTCATTAATTAATTTTAGTGCAAGTGAGTTGGTCGTGCCTTGGCTGCAGAGTTTTGGGTTCCTGATTAGGAGGGCAGGACGAGTTTACTGCACGTGTGTGTTCTGCCAAGGGTAAATCTGTGCTTTAGACCTAATGAAGGCTGTAAAACTTTTGATTTTAAATTTTCTCTGACTTTTGTTTTCAGACAGACATGAATATGAGGATATGATTTCCTGGATACAAAAAAGCCATTGGTGCAAAGCAGTGAACTGAACTTCTACTTAGGGTGTTGGAAATCTGTTTTAGGGGTAATTCTCCCTGAAACTCACCCAATCCCAGAACAGGCTAAAAGATTTAGGATCCCAGCTCAGCTAGAAACTGGGTTGACTGCCTGAAAAATTAGCTTCTGGTTCCTTTCCTGGCCAATCTGATCCCAAATTTCTTGATTTCCTTGGGCTCAGTACAATGCTGTGCATCACCTGCATCCCATTCCATTTGTGGCTGGAGGGTACTGAGTCATCAGTCTATCTGTGCTTTGATTGCATGAAGTAAAACATTGAGTCTCCAATCAGCAGCTTCTAGAGGGGTAGAAAAGGAGATTTGGACTCTGTCCTGGGGGGAATGAGATGTAATAAATCTGTGGAACAACACTATGATCCAACTGGTGCACTTCAAAAGCCTCCTCTAGTCAAAAAAAGTAAGAAATTAGTATAGTCTGGATGTGAAAGTAAGGGAAGATAATCCAGCTGTCCTCACACTGTTCCCACCTTAAACCTCCTTAAGCCAAGCTCTTCTTTCTCCCTGCTTCCCTTCATATACTGAGAGCCCATCCTGTTCCCCACATCCCTGAACATCCAAAGAACAAGACGTGGGTTGGCAATGAACAGAATCACAGAATCAGAGTAATTTAGGTTGGGGAAAATCCTCTCGAGTTCCCAGTTCAATCCTATGCCCCCCCAAAAAAGCACTAATTTCAAAGTCAGATCAGGCTTCTCAAGGTCTTGTCCAATCAAGTTTTGGAAAACACCAAGAACAGAAATGCTTCTACCTCTCTTGGATGACTTATTACAGCATTTAACTGCTCTGGTGGTGAAGGATTATTTTTTATATCCAGCTGGATCTTTTCCTGCTGCAGTTGCTGCCTCAAAACCTTTCCCTGCCTACCTCCACAAGTTATTCCACTCTCCTATGACTCCTTAACAGCCTCCTCTTCTCCAAGCCAACCCCTGTCCAAGCTTGTGACACCCTTTGGCATCACGTTCTCCAGCCTCTTAAGCATCCACTGGATTTGCTCCAATCTCTTGTATTGGGAAAGTTCAATATTGGACAAAGTTTTCCAGATGTGGCCACAACAGTGTCAAACACGATCCAGGTTGTTAAAGAAGACATTAAACAATATTGGCCGTAGAACCAACCCTGGCCAGAAGCAACAAGCTCCTGATGAGGCTGCAAACCTTTGACCATTGCCCTTAAATCTGGCAGGAACTCCATCCAGCTATTAAACCAACAATCCAGTGCACAATTCCCTGGTTTGGATACAAGGGAGACTGTGCTAATGGCCTTGGTAATGTCAAAATACACACCACCTACTCCTCTCCACCGTCCCTGTAACCATCCATCCCACCACAGCAGGGAAACAGGTCAGCCAGGCACAACCTGCCCTCAAATAAATCCTTGCTGTCTATTCCCAATCACTTCCCTGTCCATCATTTTGCTTGGAAATAACCTTTCTAAGTCCTTGCTCTTTAATCAGCCCAGGGGCTGTGTAGGTTGACCAGTCAGTTGTTTTTCTGGATCCTCCCCCTTGCCCTTTTTAAAGGTGGGTGTAACATTTGCCTTCTTCCAGCCATCAGGAACCTTCCCAGATGACAGAGCAGCTCCACAGCTGCACCAGAGAGCTCCCTCTATGCATCCCATTTTGTCCCATGGATTTGCAAGTGTCCAGATAACCTAAATAATCCCTGTCTCTCTTTTCCTTGGTGATGGGGAGTACTTTCTTCCCTGGATTTTGCCTCTGTGTAGGAATTTGGGTGCCTGGCAGCCAACCTTGCCAGTAGAATAAGGCAATGGAGGCACTGGGTACCTTCACCTTTTCAACTTCCTTCTCCATTAGGCTCCTTGTCCCATTCCACACCAAGCCAACACTTCCCTGGGTAATCCTTTGGTGCTGATGGACCTACAGAAACCCTTCCTGGTGCCTTTCACATCCCTCCCCAGTTTCAAAGGCAGCTGAGGTCTGACCATTCTAATTCAATCCCGCATTCCTGGGCAATTCTTCCAGAGTCCTCCTTGGTAGCCTGACCTGGATTCCAAGCATTTCCTTGCTGTGTTTCAGTTCAATCAGAATGCTGAGACCTCCTGCCATGCTTGCTTTTCTCCTTCCATTTCCTCTTCCCCAGCACAGGATGCTCCACAGAAAGAAATCATCAATACTACCCAGCCCCTCCAGCCAAAGAAGTCAGGAGCTCATATCAGAGAGGAAAAAAGCACAGAACTTGATAGGTTTTGCCAGAAAACAGATCTCCAGCAAGGACAGAGCTACTCCAGGGTGCTGTCTTGCTACCCCTTTGGCTGATATATGGACTCTGTCTACTTATCAAAATATGCTGTACTCAGCCACAAAAGCAGGGAAAAACTCACTGCTAATTCAGGGAACTTCTGCTCTGGCTTGTGTCCTAGAATCACAGAATATCCTGAGTTGGAAGGAATCCACAAGGATCATGGAGTCCAACTCCTAACCCTGCACAGAACCACCCCAAAAATCCCACCACGTGCCTGAGAGTTGTCCAAACTCTTCCTGAGCTCTGGCAGCCTTGGTGGTGTGAGCACTTCTCTGGGAAGCTTGTTCAGTGCCCGACCACCCTCTGAGGGAAGAACCTTTTCCTGAGATCCACCTAAATCTCCCCTGACACAGTTTCACCCCATTCCCTCGGGTCCTGTCACTGGTCACCAGAGAGGCTCCCCACATCCTGCAGCGTGTGGGGAAGCCCTGCAAAAGCTGAGACAGATGGAAAAGGTGGGAAAACCCTGCAGTCTGTCTCTCTGCCCCCATTAGACTCCCCTGCTCCCACAAACACTGAGTCACTCCTGCTTTCTCACTGTGTGTACACACATCCCTCTCCTTGCAGTCACTTACTCATTCCTGCTGCCTCCCACCAGGGCCACCGAGTGCCTCAGCACCTCCAGCACAGGCAGAGCTCCGGGGTTTAAAGCAAGTGTTAAAAGCCCCTGGAGAGCTCATTGACAGCCACTAAATCAATCCTCAGGCTCTGCTGGGCAGGGAGAGAAAAGCTCCCTATGTTATCTCCCAGTGATCCAGCTCTCCCCCAGCTGCTGCCAGGGAACAGGGGCTGCCGTGCCCCACATGCTGATGGGCTGGTGGATGAGCTATTCAATAGCCAGCATCGATCTCCAGGCTATGGAAAGGTCACTGACTCCAGAGGCTGTTGAACCACGATGAGTTCAGGGACGGAAAACGCATCCTGAAATACCATCGTGTCAAGGAGCTGCTTGAAAGGAGTGGCACAAACCAGAGCTCGGAGGAACACAGCACTAAGTCATTTCACCTGCTCTGACCCTTGAGTAGCTGGGTTTTTTTTCTCCCCAGGTTTTCATCTTCATGGTGGTGTTCAAGGGGGAAGATCTTTTTTTTTTTTCTTTCAATTCCCCCTCTTTTTCCACATGGGTGGTGGAGCGTGTGGCCCACACGCACATTGTGCCTCCAGCTGTGACCCGGGCCAGGCGCTGCCGAGATGTAACAAGGTCACTCCCCTTCCACAGCCCACTGTGTCACTGACCCCTCTGTCGAGCCTGCTAATAAGGCCAGAGATGCACCATCTGCAGCAGAGATTTTTGCAGCCATCTGTCTACTGGGAACTGGAGTGAGTCCACCAACAGGCCACCAACAGCCGTCAAACAGAAGCAACTCCCAGTTTTCCAGGAGGCTGTGCCAAGTTGGCCGTGTCTGAAGTGATCACTTGCATCAAAAAAGCTCGTGCCATTCACACCAGTGGCTGAGTAGATGCCACCGAGGAGCAACCATTATTTGGGGGCTTTGAATGGGAAGTGGAGGGTAAATTCCTTCCCCAAAGCTGAGATCACCTCCCTTCTACTCTTCCCCCTTTTCTTTACCGTGTCCCTCTCCCTCTTTCTCACCCGCCCTTTCTTTCTGCTTCCCATATATATACACACATATAAACAAACCCTAGCTGGGCAAAATTCTGGGAAAGCTTCCAGAGTGTCAGCTTCAGTGAGCTTATTCATCAGAAGTGTTTCATCCTCAAGCTGGGTCTATGTGTGCATGCTCCAGATGCCTTTGTCCGGAGTTCTGAATGGGAAATTTCCCGGCCAAAGCTCCCAAAAACAGCTGAGCTCTGGATGAAGGCTCTCCACAGAAGATCAGGCAGCCAGGGCATGAAGAATTTTTCCCCTGCACGTCGAAAAAGAACCACTTTGATACTGCTCCTGTGTGGAATAATACTTCTGATTTCATTTCTAAACACTCCTCTTGTTGTCTATCAGAATATGTTACATTCAGGGCAAAACAAAGTGGGAGCAAGGAGATAACGTTGACTTGAGTATGAGGTTCCTGAGACCATTAAAAGGACAGCACATTCACGTCCAGCAGCTATGCCTAAAATAAAAAGGACACACAGAGTGCTCAGGGCTCAGCCACGGGAATGCTGTGAAGTTCGGAAAACATGGAAACATGATCTACAGAGAAGAAATGGAACAAACTCAGCGCACCAGAGAGAAATTCTAGAGATCACTCGATCATGCTTTACAAATATTTACACAGAGAGACTTAGGATAGAGAGCCCTTTAACCAAGATAAAGCTGGTCTCAGGATCACTTGGAAATGCATGTCCATCCTTGGCTAGCTCAGAAATACCCATTCAAGCCTCCCATAAACGTGTCCCCCCATTGGTGCTGATCATTTTGGGCATAGGCACAAGGCAAAGGCTGGAATGAGAAATTAAGCAGAGTATATTTTAAACAGGTCAGGCAATTTACTGTCCTCAATAACAGTAAATATTGAGGGGGCACGCTCCTGGAAAAAAATACACCATGTTATTCCAAATGACTCTTGGCATGCTCCAAACTGATTCGACCTCATGTCTGAGCTTGGGTTTCAGATCCTGAACTTGTTTCTGATAGGAAAGAGAGGGTGAGGCTCGAACACTTGCACTTTACTCTCCAATCCTAACTTTCCACTTGATCCTGACACCAGTGACACCAGTAAGTCACCTACCAGCGCTGCTCAGTGCTGCCCAGCCTGAGGAAAAGCAGGAGAGGACAAGGACTTGAGCACATCCAATGATACCCCAGGCACGGAAAAACCTGAGTTCTAGATAAATGTTATCATGATCAGTCTTCAGCTTGTTGCACTTGCCAAAATTAACCAGCCACTATGCACTGTCACAGTATCAACAAAAAAGATGCAATTTTGCTCATTTTTTTTTTTTTACTCTCTTGTTTCTTTCCTTTATCAAAGGGTAGAAAAAGTTATCTCAATTCACATCTCTGAATGGAATTTCCCCTTTCCTTCCTTCCTAAGAAGAGTCACTTGACAAAATGAGAGCCTCAGACTGATCCCTTCTCCCAAAAGGATCACCAGTAATATCCAGTTAGATTCTCTGTAGCCACTCCACTTCCATTTCACAGTCAGTCACCTGGTTCTGATTGTCTTTGTTTTATTCAGTGTGGAGCCATGAAGGTCTCAGTGTGTTTGCCATGGATTTAGGAAAGGAATGGGTCTCGTGGGATAAACTCAGACCTCGTTCAAGGCAATACAGGGAGAAAATCCCTTGCACACCTCGGGTTCTCTGGCTTATACAGTCCACCAAAACATGTCTAACAGGGGCATGGGCCAATATGGGCCTTGGTTCAATAAAACTTTGCTACAAATTCACTTCAGCCTTTATAAATGACACAACTTTAGGTTCCACCTGACCTGCTTATGTGTGTACAGGAGCTCTCTGCCATGGGATGCACTGAGGACTCCCATTTGAATCTGAAGACGAAGGCAAAAAGTAGCTAAGAGGTAGGAGAGTTATTTAGGTGATGGAGTTTAATGATGTGGTTTAACATCCTCAGGCTCCTGAGAAGTTCTGTCAGTTCTTCAGGCCAGATGTTTTCATGGCAGGTCATGGGAACTGTGATGTTATCAAAGCAATATCTCGAAGGAAAGGGCCTGCCCAGAGGCAGAACGTGTCCACCTCGCCCCAGACAAGGTCTCCTGGAGTTTACAAAGGCATCTAAACCAGCAAGAGGCTTTTGGAAGTGGAACAGTGAGACTACATGGGGCCGTGGCACTAATTTCACTCTACTAATTTCTCTGGCACTGAAAGGAAAGAACAATGCCAGCTAAGCCACCAGGATGACTTTCTGCAGGACCCACTCGTTACCAAACAGCTCTTCCTCAAGCACCAGACACCCAAAACCAGAGGGCAAACACTCCAGGATCATGCAGATCAAAAATCAGTTACTTTCCCCAAGAAGAAGAGAAGAGAATGAAAGTCATACCTCCAAACAGAGACATAAATGATAATCAACAGCAAAAGTGTCAGCGAAGATACTCCACAGCCTACAATTAACGTGACAGAAGGGACCAGCACCTTTTCCATGTTCTGAAAGAGAGAAAGTAAGACATTAAAAAAAGAAAGAAAGAAATAGAAGAAGCTCAGAAAAAAATAAAATAAAATAAAAAACCAGTTCTACCAGCAAAATTTCATGGCAAGAATTTTCCTCCTAATTGTCACTGTGTCAACTCACCTGACCTTCACATCACACTGCACAAACAAATAAGGAGGAAAGGAAACCAGGATCTATTTCTGGTTGGCCCAGACTTCTTTTGGACCTGATTCTGTTCCCACACTCACACACACACACCAGTGTCAAGTCTGGGTAACAACTCTGATTTCTGTGGAAGGCAAACGTGGGTTGCAAGAGAAGGATCAGGCCCTTCCCATCCAGTGTGAAACTGGGAGGTAATTAATGAGGCAACAGCAGAAGGCAATGTCTGCACTGGAACAATTACCAAGGAGCTCTTCTGGGAATGGTGGTGATGAAGGGTGGAGGATGAAAAAAAGGTGAAAATTTTCCACCAGCTACAGACATTCATCTGGAAAAGGATGAAGTGAAGCAAGTAAAGGAAAAGCAAGGTGTATGTCCTCCCCAGGGACCCAGAATCCAGCCATACCATCCATCAGTTCACTACTCTGACACTACTACAAGAAGCATTTCCTCATATAAAGGGATCACACAGACCAGAAAACCTGGTTGGGATGGTTCTGAAAAGATCTGCAGACACAACCCAACACTTGCTGTTACCTCTCCTAATGGAGTTCTCTGCCTGGCTGTGACTGTGTAACCAACCAACATCTGCCAGACTGATACCACCAAAGTCGCCCTGTCCTCAGCTCGGAGGGAGGATCTGGATCCCTCTTGGCTTTCCCTGCTGCAGGCTCATTTCCACACCAGTGATCTCTGCTGGCATGAGAGGCAGAGAGGCACAGACCCACCGCGCAGCAGACACACCAGAACCCTTTATTCAGAGGGATCAGCTCGTGTGCAGAGGGGTGGGAGCCCACTCAGGGCTCATTGCATTGCCATTGCATTGGCACAGCACCAACACCTATCGCTTCGCCCATGGACATGAGATGGTTTCTGACACAGCAAGGGCTTAGCACGAGGGGGAAAAAAACCACAAATAAAGGGAACTATGCAAAAATTTGGGAATAGAACAGGCAGCCCTCTAAGGACTTGACTGCATTGTTTTGTTGGCAGGCAGGAGGCTGCTCAACCTGAACCTCCAGTCAGCGGGGTGCCATGAGGCTGAGGCTGTGGCAGCTCTGTTCCAGGCTACTGAGCCTTCTGCAAAGCAAAGTATATCAGGTAAGGCTCAGTGCGGTGCTCAGATGGAGCCTGGCCAGCTCAACACATGGGCAAAGCAAACATGTGTCCCTTCACTCAAGGCCCACAGTCACCACAGGTTTACTCCACAGAGCCCACCCTGAAGAGGAGATAAACAACCCTGGTGCAGAGGGGTCTGAGCTGAATTGTCCCTGGATTTTGAAGGACTTGGTAAGGTAAGATCTTCCTTATTTGATTATGTTGACCAGGGGTGTCTCACACATTTGGAGGGGGAATTAATTAATTAATATGAGGATTTAAGTCCCCACATTTTGAACCTCATTGGGATGAATTAATGAGGAAAAAAACTCTCACCACACCAGTGTAGTGAACCCCACAGGAGCTGTTGGGAAGGCTGGCACAAGATCTTAGAGGACCTGACACAAAATTGAGTGACACACTGTAGGAGCCTAGAGGATAAGGGGGTTAACATGTATGTCTCAAGCATTGGTAGCCAGATGGCTGTGGAGCCAACCAAGGACTGTTGTGGCTGGAGAAGGGGACATGTGGAGGTAGGGCAGCACTTTTCTGTGACAAATATCCTTGCCCTGGCTCCTGGAGATAAGCACAACACAGGACAAGAGTAGGAATGAGGTTGAGAAGGGGGCATGCACTGAAGGGGTATAATCAAGAACCACCAAAGACCCCTGAAGCCTCCAACTCATTTCCAGAAAAGCCTAGAAGAATGATCTGTGTATGATAACTAATTTCCACAGAAAGTGAGAAACTAGCAGGGAAAACTTATCTATAAAAGATGGCCCCCTGAAACCTGGGGTACAGGCACCCCAGGATCCTGGACAATGCTGGACCCAGGACTGATGGTCTCTCTTTCTCCCTTTCTTTGTTTCTTCCATTCTTTCTCTCTCTCCCTCTTTAATCCATTTTCTCCCTCTTCCCTTTCACCCTACCCCTTTATCCAAAATGTCCTGTGCTTACCCCAGGAGATCAGGGACTAACATCCCAATTTCCATGCCAAGTGTGTCACTTACTAATAAAACTCTGCAAGTTCTTGTGGACCCTCTGACTTTCACCGTTCCTTTCAACCACAAATCTTGGGTGCTTCCTTCCCCTTAAAGATGGGGTGCCCCACACATTCAATGGCTTGAATTCCCAGCTGGAATAAGCACCCAGAGGACTACAGGTTGTTTGAGGGATCTCCACTGGATGCAGAACAGCTACAGACAGGAAACCTGCAGCATGGAGCTACCTCTCTGCAATGTCCCCCACCTTCCTTGAGTTTATTCTGTGAAACAGGAGGCTTAGGACACTCCCAAACTAGACCACAGATCACAGAATCCCAGACTGGTTTGGGCTGGAAGGGACCTTAAAGATCATCTGATTCCTACCCCCTGTCACAGGCAAGGACACCTTCAGCTAGACCAAGGTTGATCAGGGCCCCATCCAACCCGGCCTTGACAGATACACACACACACAGGGTTTGGATTCCAATTCTAATTCAACTTGCAGAAATTATGGAACTTTAAAACAATCTCTCGGTCCTTTTAACTAACAACGGTTGTGCAGAAACTGCAGGAGTAACAGGGTGCTGAGCCTCACCAATCCTGCATCATCCTGCATCTTCCTCCACTCGCAGATTCCCAAAATGCTCGTGACAAAATGTTTCCGCTCACATGTGGAGCCTTCCCCTAAACTTCTACAGAGATTAGATCACTGCAATTTTTACTGTCAAGTCATATGACTGTGTTTTCCATCCTGAGAATTCACTCCTGCCAAATATCCACGGAAGGTTAGAAGCATTTTTTTCTGGGGATGAGGTGAACGCAGAGGTACTTCAATGAAAGTATCAACATTTTGATTTATCTTCCATCAAACAAAATTGAGATTGGACATAATCCAGGCAGTGTGAGTGCTGAAGTAGCATAACTTTCTCCTTATAAATTGAAATGTGGAATGGACTCTGATTTAGGGGTCGGGTATGGGAGAAACAGATGCAATGTCGGGTAAGAAGCCACAGCTTTGCTTCTCCCCCCTGCAGAACCCAGGCAGGCAGCAGCTCTGTCCCACCCCAGAGATGCCTGGTTGTGATAAAAGCACTGATCAGACATGGATTGCTCCTTGCTCTAGCTCTCTCTCTCCAAGTTTGCTCTCAACCCCTTTTCCTGTCCCTGCTCCTCCCTCACGGCGATGTGAGTTCACATCGCACAAACGGTGGCCTGGGATGAGCATCGATTGTGACATTTGATTTAAGTAGGTCTCATTTCACTGACTTTTCATGGGTAACTGGATAAAAGTGGGGGAGGAGCTCCACTAAGGCAAAAAAAGCCCGACACATAACTCACTCCTAAACCACCCAGGAGTAACTGAAGGAACGGAGTTTGGTTTGTAAGGGATGAGCAGACTCCATCCCTATATCCCAACACAGGAATCTCTAATTCCCCTCCCTTCCACATCCTCTCTGATATCCCTCCACTCCCCAAAATCCTCAGGTTCTTTCACTTCTTTCTCAATCCCCTTTCCCACATCACTCACAACCCTCTCCTAGGTCCTCCATCAGCTAAGGATGAGATTTCATGTGCTGGACTATTCCTAGGTCAGGTGTTTGCTCACAGACGAAGCATTACACAAATGATGAGCGGCCAGTTGGAAGCCAGATTTTGGTGTAATAACTGGTGTCTCTCTGCAGCCCTTCCCACAGGAAAGCCCCTGATCTGCATCTCCTTCCTCATCTTTTAACCAAATTTTCACAAAAGCCATGCCAAGTGGAAGGACTCTTGCTAAAGAGATGCCACAAAGTTCATCCCTCCACCCCACAGAGAAGAGATGGCTGGTGATGAGATTTTTGTTGGCATCATGAGGGTGGATAACCACAAAAAACACTGGCTGCTCCTTTTGGAATAATAAAATCATAAAGGTTGAAAAAGGCCTTAAAGAATAGCAAGACCAACCACCAACCCAACACCACCACCACGTTCACCAGTAAACCATGTCCTCAAATGCCATATCCACATGTTTTTTGAACACTTCCAGGGGTGGTGACTGCACTACTTCCCAGGACAGTCTGTTCCAATGCTTTATAACCCTTTCCATGAAGAAATTTTTCCTAATGTCCAATCTACTTGAGGCAATTTCTTCTCATCCCAAATAAGTCCTAAAGCCTCAGATCCTCGTAACTTAGGATTCTGCTTTCTTTCTTCATTATTGAGGTTTCTCTGTCCCACCCATCTTCCTTTTCCCATCCCCCTCTTCTTCCCTTTGGCAAACAAATCCTCATTTGTTTTATTTCTTCTGACTAATTAAACCCCCTGACAGAATGTGGTTGGATGCTGTAGAATCCGAGCCTTGCAAGGGAAATTTCCTTAAAGGAGGAAAAGCGAGGGAAAAACAAGGTTGATTCAAAAAGTAATAATGCTGGCAACAGAAAGACCTCAAGGTAAGAGAGGAAGCAATCCTATGGGATTTTCCCAGCACCACAGCTGAGGAGAAACCCGTTGTCTGCAAAAAACAGGCCAGGAAAAGGGTCTCCACCTTCTCCAGGAGCACCTTGAAACGCAGATGAAGCCGTGCCCGTTTGGAGCTGGAAAGAAAACTTTTCCCTGGGCCAATCAGGAACAGAGCAGGTTGCTGTGAGTCGCAATTCCTGGGATTCTGTCACCAGGCATGACAAGGGAGGGGAGAAGCAATCAATGACATCAGCCAGGATGGAAATAACGAGCGCTCCTGCCTGGGGCTGCTCCTGTCCTGCCACCTCATCGCTCTGCCTGGCAGGGCAGAAGGACACTCCTCCTTTTCTTTGCAATTTCACCTTGCTTCCTTCTCCTTTTCTGTTTCCTTTTCTCTTCCTTTCTCCCTAATTTTTGCTCTTCTCCTTTGTCTATTTTGTCTCCCTTCCTTTGGCCATTTCCCATGACATATTCTGCCTTTTCTTCTTGCCCTTAATGCATCTCTTTGGCTCTCCCCCCTTGATATTCTCTGCATTTCTCTCTTTCCTTCTCTTGCTTTCTGCAGAATGTGGTGAAAAGCGACTTCATTCGAGTCGTGCTTGTTCCATTACCCTGCTCTGGCTCCAGGGTCAAACAGGCTCCAATTAGAACAAAATATTTCTTAATGCTGTGCAGTTTGCCCCAGACCTTACAAGCTGTTCTTTCTGCTTTTTCCATCCTCGATCCTGAGAAAAGCTGAACAAAGTCTTTATAGGTACAACATCACACCAACACAGTCACCGAAAAATTAAAACCTTTATTATGCTCCCAAATTAAACACAGGCATATGAGTTTGGAATTTGGGGGGCTGGGCTTTGTTTGGTTTTAGAAATGTGTTTGCTCTTTGTAATGGTTGCCTTGAGCCTGGCTTCCTGCACATCTGAAATTAAAGATTCATGAAGTCAGAGAATTACAGAAGTACTGGTTGCAAGGGACAACTTCAGCTTTACAATCCAATTTACTGCTTGGAGCAAGGATACCACTAGTATCAGGTGCTGGTTTTGTCTGGATAAGCTTTGGGAATTCTCCAAGATGAAGAGCTCCCATCCTATTGGTGCCCATTCCAGGGCTACACCACTCTCCTGCTGATAGGGTTTTTCCCAAGGTCACAAATGACCAGGGGAGGTTTAGATTAGATATTAGGAATTTCTTCACTGAAAGGGTGGTCAGGCATTGGAACAGGCTGCCCAAGGAAGTGGTGGAATCACTGTCTCTGGAAGTGTCAAGAAAATGTGTGGATGTGGCACTCGGGGACGTGGTTTAGTGGTGGACGTGTCAGTGCTGGGTTGGACTCGATGGTCTCAGAGGTCTTTCCCAACCTAAAGGATTCTATGGCTCTGTGAACCTCACAAGCTCCCGTTTGTGGCTTTTCCCTTGTTAAACCATCAGGCACAAGCCAGAGGAATTTGGTTTTATAATTTTTGTAACTGTCCCTCTGATACCCTCAGGTTGGGATCAGATTTCCCCCTTCATCCATCTCTGCAAGACCAAGCAAGTCCAACTCCTTCTCCCCCCAGGCCATGAGCTCAAAGCAACGAGACTCATCCCACTCTTCTGACAAAGAACTGGATCAGGTGGGTGTGATTTACTCCAAGTATTCTCAGGAACCACTTCACTGTGCCACTGTCCCAAAGGCTTTTCATGATTCCTGAGAAGCTTTTTTTAAGCCCCATCATGTTGATTTCATTGCTGATTGGACAACTCTTGCCAAAGCAGGGAGAGAGCTGTTAAAATTGCTGGAAAATAATGCTTTTGCCAGTACTCACAGAATGAACAGCTTTCTAAACAAAAGGGTCTGTGTCAGTGCTGCAAGAAAACAACTCAGGAGGGCTGAATGAGCAAAAAGTGAATGTGCTCTTCTCATCTACCAAAAAAACCACTGATTTTTTTAACCCCATTTGGTTGGATTCTGGGTTTCTCATTCACATATACACCTCACTGGGATAGTAAAGCACCTGTACTCTACACCAGTACAACCACTGCTAAAAAGGTCAGCAGCCACCCCAAAGGGCAGGAATCCACAGCAATAAATAGTATCTTTTAGGACTCTGGTATTGAGTGATGCCATGACACCTTCACCTGGGTGAGAATAACACAACTCAGCTCACGTGTGTGTCCACCTCTGGGGACTCTACAGAGGCTGCAGAAGGGGCAGATGTGAGGGACACAAGGAGCAGACCCACTGAATAAGGAGGTGCTGCTCACACCCCACCGTTCTTCTGACCATCATCACACAGCGCTCCATGAAACCAGCACTGGTGTCCAGGGTGGTCATGCCAGGACATCCCTGTTGCTGAGGTCTGGGATAAAAGTGGTCCTGCTCAAGGGAAGACTCAGTTTTCATCTCCTGGAAGACCTATTTCTTCCACTAATTGCAAGACAGGGAAGGATGAAGACCTTTTTTTTTTTCCTTTTTAACAGATTCATGGAATGGTTTGAGTTGGAAGGGACCTTCAAGATCATCTTGTTCCAACTCCCTGCCATGGGCAGGGACACCTTCCACTAGAGCAAGTTGCTCAAAACCCCATCCAATCTGGCCTTGAACACTTCCAGGGACGGGGCATCCACAGCTTCTCTGGGCAACCTGTGCCAGGGCCTCACCACCCACCCCCCCCCAGGGAAAAATCTCTCCCCAAGTCCTGTCACTACAAGTCAGCAATGGCAGCTCCAACAACCTCCAACCCTCCCAGTTTAGCAGCTAATCATGACATAATATGGTCTGGAACATCCCTCTGGGGATTGGCTGTCCCAGCTGTGTCCTCTCCCAAATTCTTCTGCACCTCCAGCCTTCTCACTGGTGGGGTGGGATGAGAAGCAAAAAAGGCCTTGGTGCTGTGCAAGCACTGCCCAGCAATGATTAAAACATCACTGTGTGAGCAACACTGTTTCCAACACAAATCCAAATGCAGCACCACACAAGCTGCTTTGTAGAAATTTAACTCCATCTCAAACAAAATCTGGTGAAAAAGTATTTCTCCATTTTCCTCATAAAATTTTATCTATTGGAAGGCCACAATAAGGTCCCCCCAGAGCCTCTTCTCCATCATCCAACCTCTGAGAAGGGCTTTGAGATCCCTGCAAGAAGATGTCACTTAGTGGCATCATTAATAAATTATCTTTTCCCAACTTTGTTCTGGAAAATGTGACATCATATCGAGCTCAGCCCCTGCCACTGCAGGACAGGTCCAGAGGATCTCTCCCTTGTTTTGCTCCCCTTGCCTCACAACCACAGGCTTCCCATGTCAAAGCTAATAGTCACCCATTATCAGGAACGCATTTGTGGAGCTGAGGGCTCCTTTTCTGTAATTTGGCCGGTCTAACGGGCAATTTTGGGTAATTACGGAGCACAAAAATCACCCGGAGAGACGCCTTAACGTGCTACTATTTATTAACAATCGCCAGCTCCTCGGCGGGTATTGAGCCTGCTCTCGAGATCCAACGTGGCAATCCGTGTTTAGCAAACAGCCCCGATGAAGCTCTGAGGGCAGAGGAGTGGCCACGCAGCCTCCCTGTAAATGGGAACTGTCAGGATCGTTTCCTGCGGGCTGGCAGGGAATTACGGGAGTTAACAGCCCCCATTATCTACCTGCCAGTCATCAGCACCACGGTCAGCTCGCTGCCACCCCTGAGCGACCACGCTGCGCTCCCAGAGCCTCAAATTTCCAATCCCGATGTCGAGGAGGGATGGGTCAGGCTCACATGTTAATGCTGAGGACCACTCTTCTTCTGCCCCAAACATTTCCACTGCCATTACTTAAAACACATTGCACTTTATTCCCTCCTTGCCCCTCTCCGATTACGCTTTGCTTGGCCAAGCAGCTGAAATCCCTGTTTTATGGAGCTCTGAGGAGCAGCCATGAGTCACTTTGCATCTTTTTGTGGGCTGCAGTTTGGGAATCAGACTGCTGGGACCTCAAGGAGGAGGGTGTGGGTGGAGATAGAGGAGAGTGGGGGTCTATTCCCAGCTTGCCTGCGGGTCAACTGTGGCCACGTGGCTCCACCACTTTAGCCAACCTTTCTCAAAGGCCTCTCAGCTGATCTGCTTTAGATGGCAAACACCGGTTTTAGCTTCTCAGGGGCCTGTTTTGATCCCCTGGAAATGGAAGAGAATAATACTGGCCTCCATCTCTCGCCCAAAGCTTAACTCAGCGTGGATCGCTGCGGTGTGTAAATGCCTCAGGAGGTTCCTGGGGCTATGTCAGGACAATCAAGAACCAGCATCTCATTCTCTGCTGTGCAATATTAACATGGGGAGGTATGGAGGAGAGAGAGGAGAGAGCTCTTGGCTTAACTGTTTGTGAGCCGGCCAGATGGAATGTCTGGCTTTTAAATCTTTGCTTCTCACGCATATGGAAAGTTTGCTCTGTCGCAGCCTTTCCCTTTAAAGCATACTGAAGAGAAATAAAACCATTTTCCACAATAAAGCTGGTAATAACCAAAATGGCCTATTCCTCTACGGGTATGTGTCCTTTGCTTCTGAGAGAACAGAGGCAGAAGTGAACTTTAATTGCATTGTGCAGCAGCACTGACACAGGCACTGCAGCAAAGAGCAAACCTCATTTCACTCTGTCAGTCCAGGAGAATCAAATGGTCCAGGATCCACTCTGTTGTGGATATATGATACAGATATTCATACAAACTCACGTTCAAAACAGAGGGGTCCTGTCCATACTGCTCAGTGGAACATTCACTCCTCACAACTCCCAGAAAGGAGGTTGTGGGGAAGTGAGGGTTGATCTCTTCTCCCAGGCAACTGACAGGAAAAGGGCAGATGGCCTCAAGTTGCACCAGGGGAGGTTCAGATTGGATATTAGGCAAAATTTCTGCACTGAAAGAGTGGTTATGCACCAGAACAGGCTGCCCAGGGAAGTGGTGGATTCACCACCCCTGGAAGGGTTCAAAAAAGGAGCAGACGTGGCACTTTGCGATGTGGTTTAGTGGGCACGGTGGTACTCGGTCGAAGGTTGGACTTGATGATCTTTGAGGTCTCTTCCACCCTTAATGATTCCATGATTTTATGATGCATGGAGCAATCCACGCCCTGAACCGCAGCTGGACATTGCTGGTTGGCACAAGCCAGGGAGCATTATAAAAATTAAATATTAGGGACAATTACAGGACAGCACTAGAGCCACCTCTGCCATGGAATTTATTATTATTGTTACCATTATCATCATCATCATCATTGTTACTACTATTGCTATTACTAGCATTATTTTACCACAGGGACATATGCTCTATATGCTCTCTATATCCTCTCTAGGCACATTAAAAATAAGTCTTCTTTCCTGCTCCTTTCTGCTGGGAATTGTCCTTTCTGTGTACTACACAGAGAATAACCAATTCAAATCCTGCAGCTGATTTGGAAGCTGGTTGCCCTCCTCTCTTGTAGCTTCACAGCAGCAGCTCTGAGCACCTTGCAGGGAAATGTGGTAAGATTTACACACAGCTAAAATAAAATAAGTCCGTGGCAGATTGGGGATGGAAAATGAGAGTAGAATCCAGACTGTGTTTATCCTGATTTAAGCAGTGTTTTGGTTCCATGCCAGGCGACAGCATTTCACCAAATTATTCCAAAACAGCCCGTTGTTTGTTTTACTAGCAGTGTGGTGTTGGTGAGTGATGCCAGACCAGCAGCTCTCCCCCAAAACACGCCTTCCCCATTCCTGTGCATCTTGCCCTTCAGAGAGACCCAGCTGAGGAGAGGGGGGAACACCAGAGGCTACAGGGTTTGCAGGAAGATTCCTGCCAAAGATGCTCATATCCCCCAGAGAACAAACATCCACCTTCCCTCTCCCCTTGCCTGTCGAAGGCCTTAAGAAAAAGCTTCATCCAAAGCACAGATTGTGAGCACTTGCGCAAAGGCTGCACAAGCCACCCCTAAGGCATCTCTTAAGCCCTGCCTTTATCCAATTCATAGAATCATGGAATATCTGCAGTTTGAAGGGACCCACAAGGATCATCGAGTCCAGCTCCTGGCTCTTCACAGAACAACCCCAACAATCCCACCACATCCCTGAGAGTGTTGTCCAAACACTATTTGAGTTCTGGCAGCCTTAGTGCTGTGCCCACTGCCCTGGGGAGCCTGTTCCAGTGTCCAACCACTCTCTGGATGAAAAACTTTTCCTGCTATCCAATCTAAACCTCCTCTGACACATCTTCACTTCCCTTGGGTCCTGTCACTGGTCTCCAGAGAGAAGAAATCAGTGCCTGCCCCTCCACTTCCCCTCATGAGGAAGCTGCACACTGTGATGAGGTCTCTCCTCAGCATCCTCTTTTCCAGGCTGAACAAACCCTAATTATTCCTTGCAGATGCAATTCCTCTCTTGTAGGACCCAGGTTCCCATCTCTCACTGTTGATCCCTGCACTGGCAACAGCTCCTGACCCAAACTGGGGTTGAACCAACAGCCTTGGAGTAAAACAAGTGTCCAGACCATTACCAGCCCTCAGAGGGTTTCAGAGGCTCCTTCTCACCTTGGAAAAGGAGATGAAGGGATTTCAGCCATTTGGCAGCAGATTGGTGTGCTCTTATGGGGATAATGACAGCTCTACTCCCATTGGAATCCGAAGAGCCCACGGGATCCAGTATGTTCCCAGCCCCCCAGTACAACACACAGCTGGTCACTGGGGAATCCCTGGGGCCAGTTCCCTCTCCACGGAGCAGTGATCTCCAAACAGCACTCCAGGAATCAGCTTCCAGCCCTGACACCCAACTCATTCACAGCTTGAGTGATTGAAAAGTAAAGCTGTAACAGCCCCTGGATTTACAGCTGTTCTGAGCTGATATAAACAAAATCAAAAGTGGCCCCAGTAGTGGGATATTCCCTGTCTAGGGAACAGCTGGCATGATTGCCATGTTTAAAAAGAGGGAGAAGAACCATTTGTCAAGAAAAATGAAAGCACTGTCTTACTTCTGGGAAAAGAGCAGAGTCATTTTGCTTTCACAGATTTATTGAATATATTTTGAATATCCTTGTGGTTGGTAGGGCAGGTAGGCAGCGAGCACTCAAGCTGCAGACTGAGTTTTGACTTGCAGTTATCCCACCCAGCATAATCCCACATTCTTCATTAGACAGTCCTACCATTTAGAGGGAACTTGCAAGCTCAGATACTCCTAATTACAACTCTGACATTTGTTTGCCACACACATTGCCCGTTTTTGCTCAAATCTTGCCATTAGGTTTGTCCACTCGGTCATTCACAGATAGCAAAACTATGAAGGGCACAAACCTTTCAGAAAACTGCTTCAATTTGGGTTCAAATCAGTAGACAATTGTTGTAAAATAATAATAATAATGACTTAGTCATGCTTTAACTGTATGGCAATTTAAGGGCAGCCTTAGCCTTCGGGCAGGGCATAAAAGGCTCAGTGGTGAAGCAGCTTGTCAAAATTACCTAAGGAAGGGCTTTTCCAGGCCAAAGCACTGTGGAGAAGGGTGCAGAATTATACCAGAATGACAAGAAACACTCAACACTTCCACTGACTCTTCCAGCACAACGTGCTTAGTCCCTGAAGTGCTTTGGAAAGGAAGATAATCTCATTTAGCGCTAATTGTGACTCCCACCCTGAGGAGCCCATGAAGCCCAGCCTCCATCACCCACTTGTTACCATTTTCAAACAAGCCCCTTTGTGATGCTCCCACGCCATCCCCTGCCTTGAGAGAAGCTCCCCAAAAACCCGGTGCTCTTGCTTTAAACCACCCCTGTAAAGCCCTGCCTGGTGCAGAGCCCACAGAGCAATCCTGACTCCAGCAGGATCTGCGGATCAGGATGACTAATGCCCTCATGCTGTTTACATGGGCCCCCACACCCGCCTCTGTCCAAGCATCCTTGTGTTTCACGTGGAAGTTTCAGCCGAATTCCACCTATTTTGGGTCGGGGTGTCTTTGTGGCTCACTCAGCACTGAGCAGATTGAAGTTGTGCTCCCCAGCTGAAGCCTCCCAGGTGACACCGTGGTCCAAACAGGACGTTATAAATATATAAATAACAATGGATCAACAGCTACAGTTAAATATGGGAAGTTGTGGACAGACTGTGGGATTTTTGGCTTTCCCATCTGCCTCCATCCCACTCCTTCACCTCCCACAAACGTGCTGCCCCTCTGCCATGTTCCTCTCTTTAAACACAGCAAGGAGCAGACACAAAGGGGATCTGGTTCACAGAATTACAGGTAAAAGGGTGGGAAAAGCCCTGATAAGCCCAGCTCACCCCTCATCCTGCAAAGCCATTGAAGCCACCCCCAGTCTCTTCAAGACAACCTTTGCTGATGGAGGCTCTCAGTGTTGACTCTCCCTGCAGTCAGAAGGCTTTCCCTTGTGCCTGAATTAAATCTCTCACTCTGCAATTTGAGCGCAATCCCCAGCAGACACAGAAAGCAGATTATTCCCTTTCCAGAGCCACCTTCTACCCATTTGAAGACTATTATCCTCTTTCCCCTCAGCCTTTTCTCCTTCAGAAGGGAGTCAAAACATCTTGCAGAGCTCACCTCTGCTCCCCATCAGTGAGGAGGTACCACACCAAACACTCTGACACGTCCTCTCCCACACACCCTCCCACACTCACCAGTCATCCTGTTTGGCCCCAAAACATAGCACCTCAGACAGGTACCTCTCACCACCCTCTGTTCACATTTCTGGCCCTCAAATCTGCACACACTCCTTCCTTGAGCTTTCAGGAAAGGGAAAAGTGGGGGAATTGGGAAGACCTTGGTGTCCTGGCTTAAATCCACACCTCCTTTAGCAGAGCACTACACTGTGGCTGGGTAACAGGGCAGCTGTCACACTTGCTAAGCTGCCTTCATGGCAACAAGCCATTAGGCACTGCAGCTCAAAAATAAGCACCAAACCCCTCAGGAATTCCTGGACACTCAGTATCCCAGACATTCATGGGGAGGCTTTAATTTGAGCTGAAGACAAGGGACTAACCTCAGCCCTGCCCTGCTGCTGGGGTCACTTGGTTAATGCCAGCACTGCCTTTGCACCAAAGGGTGAATTTGGCTTGGAATTACTCACATTGAATCCCACAGAGCCTCTAAGCTCCCAGCCACTTGCTCATGTTCCTCTCCCACGTCCCTTTCAGATGGAGAGATACAGGGTGATGCAGCATTTGCCTGCAGGAGAGTCACTGCCAGGGCTGTGCAGAGCTCAGGGAAGAGCTGCAGCCCCACACTGCTGCAATCCCACCACCTGGACTTTAGTCAGGAGTTAAAGACCTGGGCAAATCCAGGAGGAACTCGGCACAGGAAAGCTGTCAGCTGGGAATGTCTCCTGAACTCCCGGCTGGATCGACAGCTGAATCCCCAGACAGCCGAGAAGGAGGTGGGATGCTGGGTGACTGCTTATTATGCTGAGCCAAATCCTCCCATTATTACCTTCTGTGCTACCTGTCTTCTTTTAATATATTCAAGTGTTGTCTCTGCTGGAAGCACAGCGCTGAGAGGGATTTCCCACCCCGCTCGTCTCTCATTCCTTGCCTGTCTATGTTCAAACACCGATCACTTACTTGCTAATGGGATCCCTTCTTAGGTATCTGTGAGCAGCATTTAGAAAGGGCACTCTGCAGGCACATCTCCCACCAAAATTACAAACCCAGGGTTATTCTGGCACCTGGAGCACACCACAAGCTCTATCAGTAATCCCCTTCCTCTAAAAGCCCAACAGAAATCATCTGTACATTGACTCCAGGTGCTCTCCAAACTCAAATGAGATTTAGCCCAAATTCACTCTGCAACACACAGACAGACTTCACATCACTGACAGAGCAAACATTTAAATGAAGGTGATTTCCAGCAGGTAGGATCACATTCCAGCCCCTTTGCTAAGAGGCTACTTCGGAAAAATAATGGAATTCTTTTAAGAGGCAGTTAGACTGTGGGTTGGCCCATTTGGCCACCTAAGGGCATCACACATCCTCTCTCCCTCCTAATCTTATTACAGGAGAGAGTAGGAGGGGAAAACTGTCTGCCCAGCTGGTTCATACCTTGTCTTCTCCATTCTATCCACGCCTGCTGAAACTCAGGAAGGCTAAACTGGATTTAGTGAAAGGAGCATCCCTGCTGAGCAAGGCAAAGCCCAGCTTGTGATGTACGGAATCACAGCCTGCTCCTCCAGGCTGCCACAGACCTTGGGGAAAAACACCCCTGAGAAAACACAGCAGCTGCTTCTGCTGTGGAGCAGGAGATGGGCAAAGCCCAGAAATCCCCAGGAGCACTTACACCATATCCTTCCCAGATCCCAGCACAAAGCTCTCCTGGGATGAGCAGGAGTCCAGCTGGAGCGTCCCTTCATCGCTCCCACTTTGGCATCTTCGCATCCCGGGAGAGTTCAGTGGTAACAGCACAAATCCCCAGGAAATCTTAGGCAGTATTTCCAGTTCAAGAGGCATAATCAGCTCCTAAGAGACACTCTACACACAGCAGCATCCTGCAGAGGACGGGGTGATTGCAGGAAGAGGTGCCAACAGCACGAGCGCGGGAGCTCGGGGAGGATTTGGACCTCAAAAGCCCAAATATTCGCAGCTCAGCAATGTTCACCCTGGCACAGCTCTTGCTAAAACCCAGCAAGAGGAGGCTCCTAATGCTCTGTCAGGGAAATGACAGCACTTGGTGCTTCCTGTAGCACCCTTCAGGCTCAGGGCACTGTGCAAATGTGGCTGCACCGAGCCTGGGATGTCACCTGCAAGGGTGCTGCAGCTGGAGAAAGGGAAGCAGAAAGCAAGGAAGCGATTAGCTCAAGGTCATAATTTCACTTACAGCCACAGAAACAGCTCTGGCTGTAGCCTGTCCAACACACCCAGAGACACCAGACTAATAAACTGTTCCCTAGACCACTGTACGAACTGGCGGGGGTTTGATGCCTCAAGACTTTGAGATGGATAAAAAAACCCAGGACTTGCCTTCATCAGAAAAGCCCAACTTGTGAATCGAAGAGTTAATATTGCAGAAAAAGCAGCATTGTTATTAACTAAACCTGGAAACTGCAGTAAACATGAGAACTGGCAGTTCTCAGGGTATGCAAAAGGCTTTGTTCATATCCAAACTCCAAATCTCACGTGATAAACGCTGGAAGAATATAAATGTTAAAATGTTCACCTCCAAATAAAGTTCTCCAGTCTTGTCTAAGTGAAACTGCTACAATTTTCCATCAAAATGTTGTCAGAACTGCTACACCCTTACAAAATATTTGATTCACTAACATCAATTTTTTTTTTTTTCCTGCTGGAAAACCTGGATCCACTCCCTGAGCAAGCAGAGCCCTACAGAGTTTTAGGAGCTTAAAATAACCCACCTTGTGTCTGTGCACTCTCCATGAAGAACACAGACCTCCCGTGGCACAGGACAATCCTTTCAGAGGGAAGATCTTCAAGGTACACCAAGAACTTTAAAGGTGCCTTCCAACCCAAAATATTCTGGGATGATCACACCAGACCTGGGTGTTGATTCCCTACCCACAGCCAAGAGGGACACTGAGAGTCTACTCTCCAGGTTTCACAATTTCCCAAGGGTAAAAGGGATTTCTTATCCTCTGCTTCAAACACAATGGGAAATGTGAGTTGAGAGAGGAGGTCAGAAGGTGGTGTCCCCATGGGCAGGGAGCACACCATGAGGGGTGCTTTCCATTCATGCAAACTGGAGATAACAATGAACAAACCCTCTTGCAACATCCTGGGATGCAGAATCACGGAATCATTAGGCTTGGAAAAGACCTCTAAGATCATTAAGTCCAACCATCAGCCCAGCACCACCGAACCATGTCCTCAAATACCACAAGCACATGTTTTTTAAACGCTTCTAGGTATGGTGACTCCACCACTTCCCTGGGCAGCCTGTTCCAACGCTTGACAAACCTCTACATGAAAAACTTTCCCCTAATATCCAATCTAAACCTACCCTGGCACAACTTGAGGCCATTTCCTCTCGTATCACAGATCTGCTCATTGTGGGCACTCCCTTGCCTTGCCAATGCATACCCACGTTTGTTCTGCTACAACACACCCCACAAAACTGTCCAGGTGCCCTACAACCCTCCCAGGTCACGGTTTGCCTGTCAGTAAACACTGACACAGAGGTGAGATGTTCCAAAAATTTACCACAGACACAACAAACTCCGCAGCCCTACAAGTTGCTGCCACCAGCAGCTCTCAAGCTTTGCTAACACCAGAAATGAGAGCACAGCTCATTCTGATCAGCCTTGTCTCTGCAGACAAGGGAGTAAGGAGGGGGAGAGAGAGTCGAGAGATATTTGTGCAGACTTACTACAGTCCTAAGTGCTGCACGAATCATAAAATCACAGAACAGTTTGGGTTGGAAGGGACCTTAAAAATCATCTCATTCCAACCCTCTTGCCATGGACAGAGACACTTTCCACCAGGTTGCTCAAAGCACCATCCAACCTGGCCTTGAACCACCATCCAACCTGGCCTTGAACCAGGCTTTAAAGCTTGATTGACTTTATAAAGGCCAATCCCAAGCAGGTGGGCAGCAGAGACAACACCAAACTCAAACGAGACAACCAAAGAGTGAAAGTCTCTCCTGCCCACCCTCAGGCTCCTCCTCTACTTCCTTCCAACCTCCAAAAATCACCAAGAAATATTGAGAAAACGCCACCACAAGCCTGCCATGCAGCTCTGCAGTTTGCTTTTGCCCTCATTCCCTGTTAGCACTGCTATTATGCAGGTGTAGCACCACAGCATGTCAATGCTATTGCCCTCCCAGGCTGGGCAGGGGATAAAACTAAACGAAAAGACAGTCCCAAAATGCTTGTCTGTGTTCCTTAATTTAAGAGGTTTTAATCTTTCATGATGGTCAAACAGCAGTTGTGCCAAACCAGTGCAAGAGGCTGCCCCTGGAAATAGCAGGGTCCAAGGGAAATCAAACACAAGTCTGAACTCCAGCTTTTGAGCTGGATCTGAACAGCTCCATCAGGGCTTAGGGATGTCTGCCTCCCAAATTGATTCAAAACACAGAATTTTCAGCCTCTAGCTTCACTGAAATCAAGGAAAACTGCTTCCTTTCCCTGCCACATGAGCAACTCTCAGGTCCCAAAGCAGGGCAACTGTCCTTGGCAAGTCCAAATCAGCAGCAACAGTCATCCCAAAATCCTCTCATAGCCGTTTTTTTTTCTCCCTGCAAAGAAGCTGTGCCCATACCAGGGTTACAAATATTTCAAACTGCCAGGGCCAAAGACTCCAGAAGGGAGATTTATAGCAATAAATAATATTAATGACCCAGGCGGACGGAGCTTCTTGTCCTGAGAGCTCCAAAGGCACATGAAAAACGGCACCATAAATGTCACCACCGCAGACACCAACGATGACGAGATGCCACCTCTGGGGACAGGAGGCAACGTGGGCTTGTTCAGAATGAGATTTGGTGAGGAAACCAAGGAAATGAGGACCTGGACGAGCACAGTCCTGCCAGCTCACAGGGCAGGAGATGGGTCCCAGCTGGTTCACCTGAGCTCAGCCTGGATGATGTTCCACAGCATCATCAAACCCTTGGCTTTGCTTAGCAGGGGGGACTCGGGAGACATCCAAGCCCCAGTTTTCCCCCAAACATGGCCAAAGGCCTCATCCTCATGCTCATGAGGCTGGGAAAAAATGAGTTGTGAAAACATAACCCAGCCAGTGGAGTTGGAAAGAGGACGAAAGAAGTAATTTTAGGCCTAAACCCCAAAGGAGGAGCTGCGAGTTTAGTTGCAGATATAATAAAACACGCCTGGGGGAAGGAACCTGCATCCTCCTGCAGACAAGCCCACTCTCAGATGCAAAAATTCTTACACCAACCCTGTGTTATCCAGATAACACTCCAAACACCTGGAGCTGAGGGAGCAGCAGTGTCTGGCCATGTCAAATTAACCATTTCGTCCCCAGGCTGCTTAGTTAAATAATACCAAGCACTGTGTGAACATAAAGCCTCCACCAGAGAAACTTCTGCTTCAGCCAAGGCAACGATTCCCTTTGCTTTTCCCACACTGCCTGATCCTCTGCCCAGAAGATGGATCAGCAGGGGACCTTCACCAGCAGCTCAGCTGCACATCTGGCCTCGCTTCACTCCAGGCTTTGCCTCAGAAGCATTCCTGCAGCAGAAATCCCAATTTATTTTCTCCAGCCATGCAATCTCCCTAAACTTTGTCAGGACACCTTGGAGTCCTTCCCATGCAGGACATTGTTCAGCCATCCATCACCATGGGGGTCATCACAAACTCTTGAGCCAGACATTTGAGTTGTTGTAGCTTGGGATGAAGGGTGAAGCCTTGCTGCTGGCAGGACACAGCCCTGCAAGCTCCCAGGGCAGGGGATGGCTCCCACCTGGCTCACCTGAGCTCACCCTGTCCACCTCCAGCAGGCTGGATCCCATTCCTGGAGAGCACCAGCCCAGCAGGCTGGTTCACAGTGCCCACTTGGTTCACAGTGGGAAGACAAGGAAACAAAGACCCATGGAAGAAGACGGGTGCAGAGATGCCAACGTCAAAGCAACCAGCCCATTCCAGACCCCTTCCAAGCAGGAACACACTCCCTGTCCTACCTCTGAGCATCCTTCAACCAGAGCATCTGTACCAAGACCAGAAACTTGGTGCCTCTCTCAACAGGCCCCCAAAAGTGGCTCCACCTGACACTCCAGAGCCCATTTCAGAGCCCTGTGGTGGCTGGGCCTCCACGGGCCCGGGCAAATACAATCAACACTGTGTCTTTAAAACCACTTCAGTGCAGATGTTGTTTCCATGGTAACTAGTGGACCAAATACATTAGTGTTTCTAATAATAAACCAAACCTTCATCTTGGAAAATGTGATCCCCCCTCTCCTTTACCACCCTCACCCTTCCTTTCTTCTTTTCCCCTCCCCTTTTGCTGAATTAAGCCAGCATTTAACAAGCAAGCCATAATTAGTAAATAATTGCAAGGGCCCAGTAACTCCCAGTGCCCAGGCAGATGGAGAAGCTTTAGGTGGAGGAGGGGGGGGCTTTGCTCCACGAACCTGGGAACTGTCCAAAAAAAGGACGAACTACTTAAAAAAAAATTAAAAAAAAAATTAAAAAGCACAAGGTGGAAGAGAGGACCCTGTGCAGCCTCTTTTGGCCACCCCAGTGTCGCCTTTAGTGCCCTGGCACCCTCCCCGTGCTCTGACTCAGGGTGCAGCCGCCCAGCGATAATTTCTAGGAATCTCGCACTTTTTTTTCCGGAGGCTCCGTCCGAGACGCGGCACCGGCTCCGCGTCCCCGACAGCGGCCAAAAACTTCACAACTCCTCCCCTTCCACGCTCCCCTCCTTGCAGAGCGGGGACCCCCACACACACACGCACACCCCAAAACTGAGCGGGGCGGCGGAAAGGACCCCGAGGAGGGGAGGGAGACACGAGGGAGCTGCGGCGGGGAGGGAGGCGGAGCGGGGCGATCCCACACACCCCCCAAAAAAAAATAAGACACGTGCGAAGATGCCGTGCGTGGGGGAGCCCACGGGAGCGAACGCGCCTGCGGGGGCCGGTCGCTCCCCACATTTAGCGGGATCCACGTCCAAAGGCACAGCACGGGGATGGAGGGATGGCTGGGAGGACGGGGGGGACGGGGGGAGCGCAGCGCGGCATCACCCCCGATGTGTCTGTGTGTGTGTGTCCCCGAAGCTGCGCTCAGGGTCGGGGGGAAGGGGAGAGGAAGGGCGGCGGGGAGGGAAGAGGGAGGGCGATGCGAAGCCTCCCGCCGTGTCGCCACGGTGCCGGTGACCCCGGACTGCAGCAGCGCTCGGGGCTCGTCCCCGCCGCCGCTCCGCGGTACCCGGGGATGCTCCGCTGCATCCCGGCCGCGTCCCGCTTCCCTTTTCCCTGTCCCCCCGTGTGTCCCCCCCGCCTCCCCGTGCCCTCCGCTCCTCCCTCGGCGGGACTCACCATGTCGGGGCTGAGCTGGGCTAAGATGGCGAAGGCGGAGAGCCGGTCACACAGACACTTGGTCCGGGAGGCGTCGAGCGGGACCGTTCGGCAGCCGCGCCAGGACCAGGCGCCGGGCGGGGAGGCGGAGGCGGAGGCTCTGCTGGAGGGAGGAGAGGAGAGCAGGGAAGGAGGGAGGGACGGGGCGGCGGAGCGGGGAGAGGGGGAGAGAGCGGCCGTCAGGGCGAGCGGGGAGCGGGCACCGCGCCGCGGGGGGATGGAGGGGGACCGCCCCCCGCCCCGGCCACCCCCACCCCGCCGACCCCCATCCCACCGACCCCACACCGGACCTGCAGCTCTAGTCCTGCACCTGGTCCTGGTCTGACCCCTCCATCACTGCCCACCCATGTCAATGTCCCTCTCCTCGACCTCCGGGCTGGCCTGTCTCACTGCCCCCATATACACCTCCCCAACCCTATAGCCCTGCCCCACATATCCTATATACACCTCCCCAACCTTACAGCCCTGCCTCACATATCCCATAGACACCCCTTTACCCCTATAACCCACATATACCTTAACCCTATAGCCCTTTCCCACATACCCCATATATACCTCCCTGACCCTATAACCCTTTCCCACATATCTCATATACACCTTCCCAACCCTATAGCCCTTCCCCACATATCCCACATACACCTCCCTAACCCTATAGCCTTTTCCCACATATCCCATATACACCTCCCTAACCCTATCGCCCACCTGTCCCATGTGTGCACACAGAACTGCACAGCCTTGTCCCACACAACCACTCCATGAATGCATAACCCTATAGCCCTGTGGCAGACACCCCATAGAAGAATCCATAACGCTATAGCTTTGGCCAATATATCCCATATACACCTTAACCCTGTAGCCCTTTCCCATATACCCCATATACACCTCCCTAACCCTATAGCCCTTTCCCATGTATTCCATATACACTTCCTTAACCCTGTAGCCCAGTCCCACTTATCCCATATATGGGTGCACAACCTTCTGGCTGTCTCCCAGGCACTCATAATGTGGATGCACAACCCTACATCCTCGTGACACACCCCACATATGGATAAATAATCCTTTAGCTCTGCCCTACACAACCCAAATGCACCCCCCCATCCCTGTGGCCCAGTATCACATATCCCATATGTGGATGCATAACTCTATAGGCCTGTCCAACAGACCTGATATAATCCTTGCACCCCCCTCAGCCCTGTCTGTCATCCCATATACCCCGCACACCTCTGCTCAACACCCCATATAGAAGTGTATGAACCCTGATATGTGACTCCACCCATCCCCTTGTTCCCTCCCAGTTGTTTCTATCCGAGGTCTCCAAAGGCCAGGCCAGGAACCTCCTCATCCCAGAGCTCTGGGCATGGCAGGGATGTTCCTGTCTCATGGCCAGAGGGACCTCAAGAGGCCAAAGACACAGAGTTCCTGCTTTTCCCTGGCATCCTTTTGGGCTGGGGAAGAGCAGCAGAGCAGGGGAAGGGTCATAAATGGGAAAGTCTCCATGTGAAGTTTGCCTTCATCCCACAGGTGGGATGGTTTCATCAGGAAAAGTTATTGCAGCCCCATCTCCACGTGAGAATACCATATTTAATCCAACCCTGCCCTCTGACAGTTTGAAGCCATTCCCCCTTTGTCCTGTCCCTCCATGCCTTGTGCAAAGTCCCTCTCCAGCTCCCTTGGAGCCCCTTTAGGCACTGGAAGGGGCTCTAAGGTCTCCACAGAGCCTTTTTTTTCTCCAGGATGACCAAGCCCAGCTCTCCCAGTCTGGCCTTTCATCCTTAACTCTCTCCCCAGCCTTTTCTGTTTAAGTGAGCACGAAGGGCTAAGCCAGGGAAAAGTGGAATCTCAGTCTCTGCCTCACATGCTGGGGTGCAGCCATCCCCCAAAAAGTACAGACAGCACCCAAAAAGCACAGTCATTTTCCACCCATTGCTCCTCTGCCTTGTCCAATCTCCTCTCCTGAAATGTGGAGTGTAAATGCAGAAAGTGCAGAAATGAAAGGGATGGGGTGAAGCTCAGGATCCACGTGGATAACCTGGGCTTTATGGGAGCCTGGGCCAGGCTGTGGGGCCAGAGCAAAAGGGCCATGTGCCCTCACTGAAGGGACACGGGTGAGAGATGTCCCCTCTCCACAGCTGACCATCCCCAGAGGAGCGGTGCCAGCAGCGAGCTCACGGCAGCTCCAGATGGAGCCAAGCTGCTCAGCAGCCTTAGGTGTGTCACAGATGGCCTGGACATCTCGGTGCTGCTGACTCCAGCAGACTGCCCTGACTCACAGACAAGTTTTTGGCAGGTCTGGGCTCTGTGCACACACTGACCCGCTCCTCACGCAACGAGACGGAGCCTCCCTTCACCTCCCTGTGGGGCAACGGGCTGGGAACCAACAGGGAACAGGACATCAGCACATCCCACTGATCCTGCTGTGATTATCTACTCAGATCCTGTTTAAATCGTGGCACTGAGCCTTCCTGAATTGTCCAAGGCCAGGTTGGATTGGACTTGGAGCAACCTGGGCTAGTGGAAGGTGTCCCTGCCCATGGCAGGGGGTTGGACAAGATGATCTTGAAGGTCCCTTCCAACACAAACAATTCCATTATTCTATTCCATGTCCACCCATCCCTAGGATATAAATCTGTCCTCCCTGGACAGGCAGCTCTTCACATGATCCTTGCTAAGTCACATTATCTCTTGGAGGTTCTCAAGTCCTGGTGTTGTTCTCTGGTCTCTTCCATCCACCTTCTGCCATTCGCCAACATCCTTCTTGGAAGGGACTGGGAGATCCAAGGCCAATCCCGGAGGAAAACCAAATTCCCCTATATGTACTGCTCATATTTCCAAGATCTGCATTATTTAGTTGTTCTGTTTATTCACTGTCACCCAGAAAAAAAATGCCGTATTTATGATGTGTACAAATAATGACAAATATTCAGACTCTACCAACCAGCTCTGTATTCTCATAGAAAGTATTAATTGAGCTTGACAAAATCTATTTTCCATAAGTTGATTGCTATTAATTCCTCTGTTTTAATGAGCGTGCTATTATTCAATTATAATCATAATATTACCCACAATCCCCTAATTTTTGGATCCTCTATCACATGTTGTGTTATTGTGCCTGAGACAGATGTGAGGCCGCTGCTCTTACAGGCACATTCTCCTCTCTCCAGATTTTGGGAGTCCTTCTACCTTTCTTTTCCTAAAGAGCAATGATCCTCAATTAGTCTTAAACCTGCTCTTTTAAAATCCTTGCACACAAAATTGCTCTGTCTTGTTTC
>NW_016690328.1:516883-528686 GCF_001604755.1 Lepidothrix coronata
GGACCTTCAACATCATCCAGTTCCAACCCACTGCCATGGGCAGGGACACCTCCCACTAGATCAAGTTGCTCCAAGCCCTGTCCAGCCTGGCCTTGAGCAATTCCAGGGATGGGGCAGCCACAGCTTCTCTGAACAAACTGTTCCAGCACCTTGCTGCCCTCACAGGGAAGAATTTCTTCCTAATATTTAATCCAACCCTGCCCTCTGGCAGTTTGAAGCCCTTCCCCTTTGTCTCATAGAGTGGTTTGGGTTGGAAGGGACCTTAAAGATCATCCAGTTCCACCCCTGCCATGGGCAGGGACACCTGCCACTAGCCCAGGTTGCTCCAAGCCCCATCCAACCTGCCCTTGGACACTTCCAGGGATGGGGCAGCCACAGCTACTCTGGGAAACCTGTGCCAGGGCCTCTCCACCCTCACAGGGAAGAATTTCTTCCTAATATTTGATCCAACCATGCCCTTTGTCAGTTTAAAGACATTCCCCTTTGTCCTGTCCCTCTATGCCTTGTCCCAAGTCCCTCTCCAGCTCCCTTGGAGCCCCTTTAGGCACTGCAAGGGGCTCTCAGATCTCCCCAGAGCCTTTTTTTTCCTCCAAGCTGACCAAGCCCAGCTCTCCCAGCCTGGCCTTTCATCCTTAACTCTCTCCTCAACTTTGCAGCCTTTCACACCAACCAGAAATGGTCAGAGCTCTCCTGCTGAAATCATCACATCTGTGCACACCCACAGGCACCCCCTGCCCCAAGGAATCTCAGCTGCCTTCAGAAGTGTGAAAACATTTGCCTTAACATCACTTCCAATCCCAAAGTCCAGCTTTACTCATTTCCCAGCTTTCAAAGTAGACTAGGACAGATCTGGGCCATACATCAACTGAAGTAACCTCATCCAAAAGAAAAATAAAACAGGGGAAAAAAATAGAAAAGGAAAATAAATCAGAGAGACGACAAGAACAGGAAACCCCAGGGAAAGTATCAGAAAACAAATAACTCTCCCTGGATGCTGCTCCCGGTCTCACACTCCCATGGCAGAAAAGCTGACAGCACAGCACTGAATGCAAGATCAGGATAAAATCTATCCAGGGCCAAAGCCACTCTTGGCACTTGGCACAGCCTGATATCCATTTCTAGATGCAGAGAGAAAGAGCACAGAGACATATCGAGGCAAAAAAATATAATTAAAAATTATAATAACCACCCTTTGCTCTTCAAAGACCTGGTCTGGTGCCTGCTTATTTATCCTGTTGGACTCAAAGAAATCAATTGGATCAAAGCCATCTAGTTTTTACTTTAGAAGCTGCTATAAATCACATCCAGGATGGGTGCTGTGGATGTGCTGAGTCAGGAACTTGGTGTAAATCACCTCAGAATAAATCCAACCACACCATTTAATAGAAAATGAAAGTCTGGCCCTCATTACTACCAGTGATTATTAATTAATTCGTTATTAACAGTCATTAAACTACTCAAATGCTCCAAAGAGCATGTCCATTCCTCTGGTTTTAATCTCCTCAGAAGAATAACTTTTCTTTCATCCTTTCCTTCCCCTTTGCAAATCTGCCTAATTACCTCTTCTCGTTGCCTTGCATTCCCTTTGATGGGAACACCTCTGCATCTTTTTGGGACGTAGCTCGGAGATGGGTCAGGAAAACACATTTGCAGACTGGAAGAGCCACCAGCCTCTCCCCTCTGCCCCTGTGCCACCACAAGCCAAGAGGCAGGCTAAGATCAGTCTTCAGCAAAGGGTTTCTTGGGCATTGCACTATCCCAAGGGCATCCTGCTCCATCAGCTGGGGATCTGCTCATTGCTGCAATCCTGGGACCCAGGGGAGGTGCCAGCATTGCTTTATTCCCAGGATGGATGGAGAACTATGGAATGGTTTGTGTTGGAAGGGATCTTAAAAGTCATCTTGTTCCAGAAAACCCTGGAACTGCCGTGGGCAGGGACACCTTCCACTAGCCCAGGTTGCTCCATGTCTCATCCAACCTGGCCTTGGACACTTCCAGGGATGGGGCAGCCACATTCTCTGGGAAACTTGTGCCAGGGCCTCACCACCCTCACAGGGAGGAATTTCTTTCTAACATTCCATCTAACCCTGTCCTCTGGCAGTTCAAAGCCATTCTCCCTGTCCTGTCCCTCCATCCCTTGTCTCAAGTCCCTCTCCAGCTCTCCTGGAGGCCCTTTAGGCCCTGGAAGGGGCTCTATGGTCTCCCTGGAGCCTTGTCTTCTCCAGGGTGGACATTCCCAGCTCTCCCAGTCTGGTTCCAGTCCTCAGACCATCTCTGTGGCCTCCTCTGGACTCACTTCAGCAGTTCCACACCCTTTTGATGTTGGAGGCACCAGATCTGGACGCAGAGTTCCAGGTGTGGTCTCACGAGTCCAGGTGGGGTCTCACAATAATGTCAGTCTTGTGATTTTTGGGTGGTCCCATTCAGGGTTTTTGAGTGTTTGAGTTTGTCCTGCAACATCTGCTGCAGCTCCCACATGGAATGCCATTGAGAGAGGTCTCCTGGGATCTCTCCATGGTCCAAGGAAACACACCTGAGGGAGTTTCAGTCTTGCTGGATGCAGATCCCATCCTGCTCAGGAGAAGTAAGATTCAACCACCATTTATTGCCTAAAGCCTCATAGTTTAGGGCAAACCTGAAATCCAAAACACTGAATTTTGTAGCACAAAGATGATTTCACAGAGATAAGTTCAAATTACAAACCAGATATATTTTCAAAAAGTCACATTTTATATTTGAATGTAAAATACATCCATCATGGACCTGATTAAAAGCTGCAGAAGAAAATGGGATATTAATGAACAGGTCCATGAGGGGAGGAACAGATGTGTGTGTGTGCCTGCCCCTGTGTTCAGGTTTCATCTGTGCAGCAGAAGAAAAGCCTTTGATTCTGCAGAAAAATACACTGGGTTTGTAGTGGGAAACCCATGTTCACAGCTCAGAGGCAAAGAAAAAGAGCAGGATTTGAGTTATTCACAAATATTGAATCCAGGTACACTAATAAGGAAGCAGAATTATTTCTGAGGCAGTCTCAGGGGTGGAGGGAAGAAAGAGGAAACTCTACTAAAGGGAAAACGTGGGCAGAATATTAGAGAAGAGTGTAGTGAGGCTGATTACAACCCAGTGAAAAAGGAGTTGTGGAAATCCCCAAACCAGACTGGTGTAAAAAGCATTGTACTGGGAGGGCTTAGCAGGAAACCTGACAGGCTGGTTGTGTCTCTGATGTCTGTGGTCAGATTTAGCTCCGGTGTAATTCCAGTGATGCTGCACAAGGAGATGTTTCACCATATGTTACAACATGACTATGAACGTTCTTTGAGCCCTTGATGGGAAAAAGCAATTAAGCACTGCCTTGTAGATTTAAACAGGAGCTAAGCACACGCTTAAGGACTTTTCTCCAAGAGAAATGCTGCTCTGAGGAGGAATTGGCACAAATGGAGAGTTTTTGTTGTGGGAAGGGGCATGGATTGGGTCAGAGAGAGGCTTTAAAATGGGGGCAGATATTTGAGACTTAAATAACACAAGGGATCTCCAGGAGTTTCTTCCAACCTCTACAATCCTGTGGTTCTCTCACACTTCTTGCCTCACATGGGCCGTTCCCCCTTCACTAACCAGGCAGGTCATGTGAGTCCCTGGCACAGCTCCAGCTGGCAGATTGATTATTAATTTGGAGAACAAACCAGAGATGAAGTCAAAGTTAATCCTTTTTGTGGGATTCCCAAAAGCAATTTTCATTTCCAGCCAAAGGCTGCCCCGAAGCTCCTTTCAAACACTTTTGGCTCCACACAATAGCCCAGGACACAAAAAGATCTGCAATCATTTCTCTGCAGAAAGCGTGTTGGAGTCACTCTGCAGGACCTCAGGGTTGAATTAACAAGTGGATGGTTTCCCAGGAAAAAAGGGCCATGAAAAGGTTTGTACCTTTTGAAAAAAATAGGCTGATTAAAAATAAAGTAAAATAAAATAAATCTTTGATTGGCTGCTAAAACAATCACAAAGCATCTCAGGCCAGAGAGGAAAATGCAGAAATTAATTAAATACTATTTTAAATATGGGTTTAAATCAATCTTTAACACTCCAGCTGCTCAGGGTGTTTTGGACATCCTCAGTACCAAAGCAGTGATCGTGCTTTGGTTAGTTCAGACCTTCCTAAAGACTAAATAAAACCAGCAAAACTGTTTCACAAGGGTCATCCTGTTATCCAAGAGATAATTTTCCCTTCCTGTGATCAATCCACTGATTCAAAGCTGGGCTGAGCTCTCAGTTATGCCACTCGAAATCCTGTGGGACATCTCGTACATCCAGCAAGTCAGTTTGGGCTACTGGGGCAAAACTGGTTCTCCTGGAAAAATCCTGAACTTGTACATCTCTGAATTTAAAGTGTAGCACCAGTTTGGTAAATCCATGTGACCCAACCTGAAATCTGAAGCTCCAGTGGAGTAACTGATTTGTCCAGCAACTTTCCTACACTTGTTTAAAGAAATCAAGTGTCATCAACCTCATTTAGCTCAAAGCTGAGAAAGCCAACCTGTCCTGGGCTGCACCTCCAGCGTGTTGGGGGAGAGGATTCTCCCCCTCTGCTATGTTCTGGTGAAATCCCACCAGGAGTGCTGTGCCCAGCTCTGGGATCCTCAGCACAGGAAAAACACGGACCTGTTGGAATGAGTCCAGAGGAGGCCATGGAGATGCTCCAAGGGCTGGAGCCCCTCTGCTCTGGAGCCAGGCTGGGAGAGCTGGGGGTGCTCACATGGAGAAGGGAAGGCTCCAGGGAGACCTGAGAGCCCCTTCCAGGGCCTAAATGGGCTCCAGGAGAGCTGGAGAGGGACTTTGGACTAGGGATAGAGGGACAGGACAAAGCGGAATGGTTTTAAAATAAAAGAGGGGAGATTCAAGCTATGCATAAGGATGAGGTTACTTCAGCTGATGTATGGCCCAGATCTGTCCTAGTCTACTTTGAAAGCTGGGAATTGAGTAAAGCTGGACTTTGGGATTGGAAGTGATGTTAAGGCAAATGTTTTCACACTTCTGAAGACAGCTGAGATTCTTGGGGCAGGAGGTGCCTGTGGGTGTGCACAGATGTGATGATTTCAGGAGAGCTCTGACCATTTCTGGTTGGTGTGAAAGGCTGCAAAGTTGAGGAGAGAGTTAAGGATGAAAGACCAGGCTGAGAGAGCTGGGCTTGTTCATCCTGGAGAAAAAAACAGTCTCTAGGGAGACCTGAGAGCCCCTTGCAGTGCCTAAAGGGGCTCCAAGGGAGCTGGAGAAGGACTTTGGAAAAGGCATGGAGAGACAGGACAAAGAGGAATGTCTTTAAACTAAAAGAGGGGAGATTCAAGCTACATTTAAAGAAGAAATTTTTTACAGTGAGGGAGTTGAGACACTGTCAAAGACTGTCCAGAGTAGCTGTGGCTGCCCCATCCCTGGAAATGTTCAAGGCCAGGTTGGATGGGGCTTGGAGCTACCCAGGATAGTGGAAGGTCTCCCTGCCCTTGGAACTGGATGATCTTTCAGGTTCTTTCCAACCCAAACCATTCTATGAGAAGGAAACTGAGGCCCACAAAGAAGATGCAAATGGATACAGACTGTAATAGGGCACTGACAGAGCTCTGGTATTTGGAGTAAAGAGTCAATAAATACATCCCAACATCCTGTGCTGGGTTGCCTGGTTTCTTCACAGAGAGGAAAAAATGAGGTCTTTTGAGCCACTGTAAAACTTCACACTCAGCTACTGAGGTGGCTCAGTCTCAGGAGCTTTGCTTGGCACTGATGCCCTTTTTTTCACCTCTACCCCAACAGCACAGACCTGGCACGGAAGAGAACCACTTTCTGTCAGTTTGAAAGGATCAATAATCAGATTAACAACTATTATTAAATTAATGAAAAACAATGAAAGTGGCAAAAAGGAGAAAAAAAAAAGCCTACTATTGATCCATGTGCTTGGAGGAAGGAAAATGAAATCAGAGCAGGAATATTAATTTTATTTTATTTTACAGAAACCCCTAATTTAAGGTTGTTTGAGGTGATTTACTTCACAACTGACACAAGCAAAATTAAGATAATAGTGACTTAAGAAAACATTGGTGACCCGTGGGAAATATTTGGGATTTTCTTTTTGTGCGTGGGAGAAAGAGGGACAGGAAGACACAGTTATGAGGAGGTGAAAAGCAAGACCTTTTTCCCAGCTGTGAATTCATAATTACAGATAGCTGAATTAGAGCATTTTGCAGAGGACAAGGTTGGTTTCTATCTGCAAATTAGCCCCAGAAAAAATAAAAAAAAAGAAAAAAAAAGGAAAAGAAAGAAAGAGCCCATATGCAGCATCCAGTCTGAAGCTTTAATTAACATAAACAATGTTAAAAGGCACAAAGAAATACATATTACCATTGAAATAAAGCATATGGCTGCCTAAATACCCGTAAGATCATCTGGAGATAATCTTTTCCGGCACTAGAAGTACAGCTGATGCTGAGCTCTAATGACCCTCATCAGGCCATCCCACCAGAGAGGGAGCCCAGAGCTTCCCACCATCATCAGCCTCCTGGGCTTTACACTCTGCAGTTTGAAATCCAGAGGCTGTGCTTGATAATTAAGGAGGACTTTCCCCCTTTTCATCCCTGTTCCACAGCTCCAGAAGAGGACCTGGAGTCAGACATCATTTGCAGGTGAAACTTGCCCCATGCCTTGGTCTCCAAGGACCTGCCTCAGTCAAGGACAGGTTGGAGGGGGCTTGGGACATACTGAGAGAAGGTTTAGGTGGGATATTGGGAAGAAATTCTTCCCTGGGAAGCTGGGGAGGCCCTGGGAAGCTGTGGCTGCCCCATCCCTGGAAGTGTCCAAGGCCAGCTTGGATGGGGCTTGGAGCAACTTGGGATAGTGGAAAGTGTCCCTGCCCATGGCAGGGGGGTGGAACAAAATTATCTTTAAGTTCCTTTCCAACCCAAGCCATTCTATGATTCAGTGCACAAGGAAAGGTGGGAGACAAGAACTTGACCACTGGGTCTGTGCCCTGTGATGGCAATTTTCCTGCCAAACTTCCCTGTCCTTCCCTGCCAAACTTCCTTTCCAAAGGCGGCCACAGGACAGATTTTTCATTGGGCTGAATCCTCAAGGTCTCCCCAGCCCTGCCCAATGAGCCACTGAACAGTCCTGAAAATGTGCCACAAATGTCAAAATTTTGATACAGATGATGTGAGACCATCGACTACCTGGAGAAGAAATGGAGAAACCAAAGGCACTTTTGGTCTTGTGCCCTTGGTCTTTAAATCAGAGACAAATGTGAAACTCCCTGTGAGGTGTCACAACATTAATGTTGCAGAGGAAACCAGTTCAACAGTCCCTGCTCGTGGAACCCGGGGAAATATTCCCTCCTGACCCACCCCTGGAAGTGTCCAAGGCCAGGCTGGATGGGGCTCTGAGCAACCTGGGATAGTGGCAGGTGTCCCTGCCCATGGCAGGGGGTTGGAAGTGGATAATCTTTAAGATCCCTTCCAACTCAAACCATTCTGTGATTCCATGACCCCAGTTCTAGTGGTTGCTGAATAATTACAAATCTGGTCTCTTCCACAGCATCAGCTCAGGATCAGGAGTTTGATTTGAAGTATCATGAGGTTTTCATTTTTTCTTATTTTTTGAGGTTTTTTTTCTTGTGGATTTTTTTTTCCCTTTAAAAGGATGGCATTTTCAATCTCCTCTGTAGAACCCTGTGAAATAGGAACAGAAAAGCCTGCAGCTCCCTATAATCCCATGGCTTCATGGTTTTAAGGAATAAAAGAAAAATAATTCTCAGATTTATCTACACTGCAAACTCTGGTATCACCAGGTTGGCTCATCTGTCGGTGACTGCAGAAGATGACCTTGAACTACTTTCATAAAATCACAGAATAATTAAGGTTGGAAAAGACCTTTAAGATCATCAGGTCCAACCATCACCCACCACCACCACCATGTTCACCACTAAACCATGACCTCAAGTGCCACATCCACATGTTTTTTTGAACACTCCCAGGAATGGTGATGCCACCACTTCCCTGGGCAGCCTGTTCCAATCCTTCACAATCCTTTTTGTGAAGAATTTTCCCCTAATATCAAATTTAAGTCTCCCCTGGTGCAACTTGAGCCCCTTTCTTCTTATCCTGTCATTTATTACCCAGGAAGAGTTTGACACCCACCTCAGTACAACATCCTTTCAGATAGTTTATTTACACAATAGATCAACATTTTATCCATCCAAGACTTTGACCTCTGCTCTTAAATCTGTTGCTTTTATCCAGAGTTAAAAGCACCATTATAGCATTTCTAGGATCTCTCCAATGTAAGAAATCCAGGCCATAACTCCTAGAATAGGAGTTATAAATAAGATTACAAATAAGATTTATAATTAAAATTAATAAATAAAGTAAAAATTGCATAAGATTATAGATAAATCTTATAAGTAATATTTATGTGGGGGCCAAGTTGCTCCATTGGATCTTTTCTGATTCACCAGAGTATCAGAACAATAAAAATCAGAGAACCATTGAATTGTTTGGGTTGAAAAAGACCTTTAAGATCATTGAGTCCAACTGTTAACACAGAACTGACAAATCCACCACTAAACAATGTCCCCAAGTGCCACATCATGTCCCCAAGTGCCACATCTACAGGTCTGTTAAATCCCTCCAGGGATGGTGACTCAACCAGTTCCCTGTGTTGCCTAAATTCATTAGGCATCAGGATCACCTTGGGGAAAAGGTGAAACCAGGAGCTGCTGTGAAAGTGTTGGAAACAGGACTTGGGACCTTCTGAAGTCGACTTTCCTGAGCAAAGAGAGGTGTATCACTGGGACAAAAGGGGAATGGAAGGGTGAGCAGTAGGATGGCTGGGCTCATTATCATAAAGGGCTCCTTTCCAACGGAGGACAAGGTGAAACCAGTGAGTGACGGATCTGCCTCCCTCCCACCCCCACGTGACGTTCCCAGCTGCTTATCCAGGCTTTGCAGGATGGTTCTCTCCAGGGGCAGCTCCTCGGGTGTCCTTGACTAGAGAGTTTGCATGGAAATGTGGTGGCAGGTCCTGCAGAGCAGGAACAGGAGCCAGGACTGTGCTGAAGGAGCTGTCACCAACTTGTTGCCCCACCCTGCGCGACCCTCCTGGAAGTGCCTGTTTTAGCAGAGCATATTTTCCAGACGGACACAAAAATACTCAGCTCACTCTCTCAGCTTTCCAGCTGTAATTTCCCAATTTCCATGAGATACCATGGCTGGTTATGCAGTTATTCCCTCTCAAACTGGATCACGGTCCAAAAGATGGGACTCTGCTTTTCTGCTCAGAAAAGGATGCGGCTCCATGCTGGGCGTTAACCCGCAGGTGGTCCAGGCAATCCTCATTCCCTGCCTTGAACAGGAGCCAGTCATCCCACAGTCATTTCTGAGAAACTGGGAAAGCTTCCTGGTTACACAGAAAACAATATCCAACCCACCAAAGTGAGAAGCAGCAGCTTTGTCATATGTACCACAAACATTTCAGGGAAAATCCCCCCAGGAATGCAGCATGTTAGCACAACACACTGCTTCCTACACCTGGACATCATAGCTCCATACTCAAATCCCATGGGAAGGGAGGCTTGGGAAGAATGGGCAAACAAGGTAGTAAGTGCTTTTGCTGAATATACCAGATGCCAAAAGAAATGTAGGACATTGCGGCCAGCAGTTAACAAGCTGGAAACACTCCCTTTGGCTCCTCAAGGATGTACAAATGCACTTGGATTAAAGGCAGGGAGAGCAGTGCAAACACCTGGGAAGAGATATCCCACATCCTCCTCAGGGTATGGTCAGGCTGCCTCAGACATCCCAGGATCTGTGTCCTGTTCACTGTTCAGCGCTTCCAACTTCTTGGATGATCCCAACAGAGCCTAAAAGGACTCAGAGCTCCACACAAGCCCTGAGCCAGAGCTCAGGGGAGCAGAATCACAGAATCATAGTCATAGAATCATAGAATCAACCAGGTTGGAAAAGACCTCCAAGATCATCAAGTTCAACTCTCGATCCAACCCCACCGGGCTTCCCAGCCCATAGCACTGATGCCACATCCAGTCTCATCTTAAACACCTTCAGGGATGGTGACTCTACCACCTCCCTGGGCAGCCCATTACAACGTCTGATCATCCTCTTTGGAAGGAATTTCTTCTTAATATCCAACCTAAACCTCCCCTGGCACAGCTTAAGACCAAGCCCTCTTGTCCTAAAGGTGGATGGTTAGGGAAGCAGAAGGATGGTTGGATGACCACAACCATCACCCCATGGTTGCTCACACCAAACCCCGGCAGTGGCAGGATGGTCCATCTTTGGGATTTTGAACACAAAATTTTCTGTTGCGTGTGACTGAAGGGAATGAAGAAGACAGAAGTGTGAGCCTGCAAATCCCAGCTCTGGTCCGGATCTCCTTGCTTGTGCTCCCTGTTTTTCAGCCTCCCCCTCTCTGAAATGGCCCAATCCATCCTGATGTTCTTCCCAACTTTGCATGGCAAAGTCAGGAACGGAGACAAAGCCAGACTGGCTCTTGTGTACCTCCAACAGCACTTCACAAATGCTGCCAATGTCCCAGCCCTGTCTCAGGGAGTACAGGAGGCCCCAGGGGCAGGTTGGGAAGAAGGATGGCTCTCCTGCTACCAAAACAGCAGCTCCAGGGTGTGCTGCTTCTCAGAAACCTAAATCAGAACATTTTAATGGCTGAGCACAGGGCTGGCAGATAAAGAGACAAAGAAAAATAAATCAGGCAGATGACAGAGGGGCTGGGAATAGGAGGAGGTAGCAGACGGTAAAAGAAATTAAATCAAGAAGCCAAATTAAGGTGCTGCAGGCAAAGATGAAGATGCTGGATTAAAGATTAACCGTAACCAAGAGGGAGAGGCAGCCCTTTAAAGGTACAAATTACCTCAGTGCACTTCACAAAACCCACACAAAGCTCCTAAGAACAGCGTATTCACAGATGCAACTGGATCACAGCAGCTATATCTCAACCTAAGAACTCTGGGTGGCCTCACACCCCGGTGTTTCCAGCTGAGAAGGGGCATTAAAAGCAGAGGAAAAGCAATCACCCTAAAAAATTGCAAGTCCTGTGTTGGCTGAGGTAAAGGAGAGGGGATGCAAGCAGTCATTTGAGAAGGGCTTGGCATTGTACAAACAAACTCTGGAGGTATTTTGAAACTATTCTGAACCCAGGGGAGCTGCTGAGCCCTTTGGGGCTGTCTGCTCACTGAGCATTTCCTAATTTACCTCCTGCCAAAATGACTCCAAAGGAACGGTGGGTGAGCTGGAAGTGGGAGGGCACCTTTCACACCTGGTTCTTCACAGCCCAGAGCAAGAGAGCTCAGCAAACATCCCCATCAAACTGGAGCAGGTGGAGCAGGTTCCCCCTTGGGCTCAGCCTCTGGGTGCAGAGGATGCTCATCCCATCGTGGCACATCAGGAGTTTGCACCACTGCACATCCCAGCTCCGGGAGCGCCGGGAGAAAGGTCGCTCATGAGATGCCACCTCCTTTTAGCACGAGCAACTCACATTTTCCAGTGGAGCATCCAAGACCCCGTTCCTGTGAGAGCAAGGAGGGGGGTGGAGGGACTGGATGGGGGGTCACAGAATCACAGGACCAGCTTGGTTGGAAAAGACCCCTGAGATTATTGAGTCCAACCCGTGCCCCAACCCCACCCTGGCACCCAGCCCATGGCACCGAGTGCCACGTCTAGGCTCTGCTTCAACATCTCCAAGGACGGTGACTCCCCCCCCTCCCTGGGCAGCCCATTCCAAGGTCTGATCCCTCTCTCTGGAA
>NW_016690328.1:528843-531188 GCF_001604755.1 Lepidothrix coronata
CTCCTCTCCAGGCTGAGCCCCCCCAGCTCCTTCAGCCTCTCCCCACAGCACTTGTGCTCCAGACCCTTCCCCAGCCTCGTTGCCCGTCTCTGGACCTGCTCCAGCCCCTCAATGTCCTTCCTGAACTTGTGAGGTTTAATTTTTAAAACCCTGAGGCCTTTTTATCATGTCTTTCAAACATTCTGATCAGGCTCTCCTGGGTGATACAGACTTGTTAATGACCACAGTAGAAGCATGGATGGTTCAGGTTGGAAGGGATGTTTAAAGCAGAGACGTCTTCAACTAGACCAGGTTGCTCCAAGCCCCATCCAACCTGACCATGAACACTCCCAGGGATGGGGCAGCCACAACCTGGCTGTGTTAACCTGTCTGTTATGGTCCAACCCAACAGAGCTTTGAGCCTTCCTGTCACTGGCACAGTTGTCCCAGGATCAGAACCTCAGGGAAACACCACAATTAAAGTCAAGATGAACTTCAAGGCTGCAGCTGGACATCAGAGAGCTCTGAGTCAGATCCAAGGAGTGATTTGGAGCTCAGAGAGCAGCAAGAGGCAGGTGCACACGCGCACACACACACACACACACAAACACACACACACACACACACACACACACACACACTCAGGGATGCAGGTCTGAGGACAAGGTTTAGTTAATGTGAGCTCAGCAGCACTTTTTTTCCTCTGCCAGTGCTTTCCTTTGTTCCTTCCTTTCCCTTTGGTCTCCTTTTCCTCTGCACTCCACAAAATGAGCATTTCATGGAAGCAGAGCAGCCAAGTGAAGCAGAGCTGGCAGCTCCTGGAATGGGTGGAAATGCCTCCCTTGTTCCCAGCTTAAATCTAGGAAAGCAACATCTGCCTGTTCCTGAAGGTCATTTAGATCCTGGATCAGGATGCTGCACCATTGCTCACCACCTCCTCATTGCTGTGATGTGCCTATGGCCACTATAAATGTCCTGTCACATTAAATGCTGGTTCTTTACGGGTTTTGGGTGGGAGGGGGTAAATAAAATGCAAAGCAAACCACAAAATCCCACTCTGATGGGACCAATGTGATTTCTGCCTTGACTTACGTGGGTGTATGAAGGAATCTAGAGGTTTTGCTTTGGATTTACACCAGCAGAAGAGTTGGAAACCTGTGGGAAATCAAGATGATGCTAATGCAGTGAGGGGGCTGGAACACTCGTGGCTGAGTAAAAGCTAATAAATAAATGCTGATGTTTAAGATCGTGCTGTCCTCTCTCCTTGAACAAGCCATTCCCAGCCCTCCTGGGTGCTGATCAGATGTTTTCTCACTGGGGGGTCGATGTAAACATCTCCCCGGTGGGCAGAACTGGGATCAGTCAGAGGGAGAGGGTGAGATCCCTGAGGAGAGATGGAAACAGAGCAGCACTGAGGCAGCTGGATTCAGCTCCAAGCCACGCTGCCGGGAATGGCACCCTGTCCCAGTTTGACAGGCATGGCAGCAGTGAGGATGCAGGGATGCAGCAAAGCTCAGGATCATAGTGGAACTGGAGAGCAGCAGAGCAAACTTCCCTTCTTCAGCCTGGGAAAAGTGTGGCTGGATAGGCAGGAGGTGAAAACACAAATCAAGCTGCAGACCTGAGAAGCTGGCAGAGGTTTTCCTGCCGGAAGGTTTCCCTGCCGTGCCAGCCCGATGGTTTCGTGTGGGCAGCAGGACTGGAGTCAGGTCTGCTCTAATTCCTGCCTTGCCCTGCCAATGGATCTGTCTGGGAGGGAGGACATGCCTGACCCTCAGACACAGCAGCCCAGCATCATGTAAGGAGCAGGAATAAGGAGCAGGTGCTGAGCGGAGAGACACGGATCTGCTTGTGCTTTTGTCAGGAAAGCAGGTCACGGGGGAGGAGGGGGAGGCATTTCCCAGCTTTGCTGCTGCAAATGTATTTAACCAAAGCTGTGCTGGTAACCAAACCCTCTGCCAGCCCCTCTGGAGCTCATGCAAAGAGGGATTGTTATCAAAACCTTTTAAAACCCCACTTTCTGCTAATGAAAATGGCTTGCAGAGATACAGGCTGGTGGAAACCTCTCTATTTCCACGAATATTTATTCATTAAGCTTTCTCCTCCCTCCTCCCCACCCTGCTGCATCTCTGTACACCTGGAAGCAGAAAGGACAGAGTGTTCCCCAAGAAACCCAGGCAGTGGATTTTTCTTTTCTTTTCTTTTGCTTTCTTTTGCTTTCTTTTCTTTTGCTTTCTTCCGCTTTCTTTTCTTTTGCTTTCTTTTGCTTTCTTTTCTTTTGCTTTCTTTTCCTTCCTTTTCTTTTCTTTTCTTTTGCTTCCTTTCCTTTCCTTTCCTTTCCTTTCCTTTCCTTTCCTTTCCTTTCC
>NW_016690328.1:531247-600530 GCF_001604755.1 Lepidothrix coronata
TTCCTTTCCTTTCCTTTCCTTTCCTTTCCTTTCCTTTCCTTTCCTTTCCTTTCCTTTCCTTTCCTTTCCTTTCCTTTCCTTTCCTTTCCTCTTCCATGCCAATCCATTCCATTCCATTCCCACTTTCAGTGCCACCCCTACCTCCAGCCCACCAACCTGCCCAAACTGGACAGATGTTGCAGCATCTGTGCCAACTCACCCTCCACTGTCTGCTGGGGTTTATGTGCTGAGGTTCAGCTCAGGTGCAGTGGCAGGTTTGGGAAGGAAAAATCATTCATCCCACAGGGAATTTCTGACTTCCCACTTAGAGGGAAGATGTGGAATATTCCTCAGCTAATTAAATACCTGCCAATTAAGAGGCAGCACCAGTGATGACTGTGCTGGCTAAAGCAATTTGCACTGAGAAATGTCTCCTCTGTCCTGTTCGTAGTTTTGCAGCACAGGGAATGGCCTTTACTGCAGGAATCGCTGACTGTGCAGCAGAAGGCACAGTCCTAGAGGTGAAATGTCCTTTATTTCCTGTCCATCCATCCACCCTGGTGTGCCCAGCAATAAAATGCACACACACCAGTGCCAAACACATCCATCTCTGCCTCCTCCCTTGGCAGAGGGATCACCACAGCCCCGCTCCTGCACCTCCCGCGGCCCTGTGCACATTCCTCGGGCTCTGGTTCCCTGTTCCAACATCATCCCAGAGTGAGAGCCAGCTCCTGCTAGTCAAAGGCTTGTGATGCAGCCTTCCAGGGACCCTGGAGGGAGTAGGATTGGCTCTACAGCTCCCAAGCTGGGAAATTCAGAAGTCCCCCAAGATTCACTGAGATCTCCTGTGTTAGGCCGATAACAACAAAACGCACTCAACCCTCCTGGCACTCCCTTTCCCAAGGCCCAGGGGAGGGAAGGAGCACAGGGATAAGCCAGCTGGTATCACCATCACAGACGAAATGCAGAATCCCAGCAGGAAGCTTTTATCCTCTGGCTCAGAGCTGCACATTGCCCGGGTGCTTTCTCCGAAAGCCAAGCTGGCACCTGGAGCCAGGAGGGTGTAAAAGAGAGATTCCAGGTGCTGCAGCTCTCTCTATCCAAGCTGGGAAGGTGGAGAGAAGCAAAGGAGCACCAGCAACAGAAATAGGAGCTGCTCAGCTTTTCTCTAAGGAATAAACAGTGGATATTTTGCAGAAAAGGAAGTTTCTGGAGCCACCAAGGAAAGAGAGTGAGTTGTGGAGAGAGAATCTGGAAATCAAAGGGGGTGCAGGTGTATGTAGAGGGGATTAAGTTGATCAGAACATTCAGTTTGATGCTAAAGGGTCCTGACAGGGAAAAAAGGGTTGGAAACCACAGTGCTGAGGTGAAAGTCTGACTGTTTTCTCCCCAGCCCCTCCAAATGTCCCTGCCAAGGCTGCTGGATTGTGACTCAAGGTCGTCCCCCCAGACTGAACAGCGAGGAGACAGGTAGGTTGGGACCAAAGGCATGAAGCTGCTGGTCCCAGCCTTCACCTGCCCAAGGGTAACTGAACTGAGCAGGAAAAGTACAGTGGATGTGACAGCTCCCACTTCATCCTCCTGTTTGATCTTTCTTTCTTTCCTGAGATGACAAGCCTTGTCAGAGTGAAGGAGCACTGCTCACAAGCTCGGGGCTCCCAGGCCACCTCTTCTGAAAGCTTCCCTGGGAGGGAGGGGGGCCAGGAGAACAAAAATAAATGCTCCTTGCAAGCCCTTTGTTCAGGGGACCCGAGAGCAGGTTCCCATGTCGCTCCTGCTTCAGAGCAGCAGAAAATGTTCTGAGAGTTCCTGTCAGTTTTGCTGCATTTTGAAGCCATTTTACCCAAGAAAGCCTCAGAAACAAAGTGACACTCGTCATTTGACCAACCTGCTTCCTCCTAAACTCCTCAGAAACGCTAATCTGGGTAAAGGCAAATGTAAAAGAAAATTCAGAACTGTAAGTGACCTAGAAAAGGAGATTTTTTTGTTCAGCTCCAGTTGCAATAACAGCACATTGAAGGCTGTGAAATGCTCAGGCATGACAGCAATAGGAGTCATGTAAGTCCTGTTTCACAGACTGCAGCAGCAGCTCTTTCCTGCTCTGGAGATGGAACAGGCAGGACAATCCCAGCTGCCTCCCAGCTCCCAGGAGGAGCTGGCAGGGCTGGCAATTAGCAAAAGCATCTTTTGCACTTGTAAACGGAATGAGTTGGGTGGAAATGAACTGGGAAGCAGGGAAATGCCCAATGCCATGACACCATTTCTTAACAGCACTTCTGAGATGCTGGTGCCTGAGTGGAGAGAAACACAGCAGCCTCCCAGGAGAGGGGGTGGAGGGGGGGGATTTCTTTTTATAGCTGTATGAAAAAAAAAAATTCAAAACAATTTCTGTCCCACAAACACAATAGTCCTGGGAGCACTGGGGTGGAATGCACCTCGCCATCCCTTCAGACTGGATATGAGGAAGCATTTCTCTACACAGAGGGTGGTCAAACACTTGAACAGGCTTCCCAGAGAGGTGGCCAACGTCCCAAGCCTGTCAGTGTTTGAGAGACATTTGGAAAACGTCCTTAATAACTTTTGGACAACCCTGAATTGATCAGGCAGTTGGAGTAGATGATCGTGTCAGTCCCTTTCAACTGAAAATTCTATTCTATTCTATTCTATTCCAATCTATTCTATTCTCTTCCATTCCATTCCATCCATTATCTCCCCACCATTCCTTGTGTGGGCACAGGGGCTCTCCTGTGTGTCTGCACCCTTGTGCTGAGCCAATTCCAGTTCTGAACTGCAGGTTGATTCCTCCCCTGGGAATCAGTTCCCCCGTTCCTGCCCTGTTCCAGGTGTCTCAGTCAAAACACTTTCCACCTCCCCCCTCACTCTGAGCTGTTTCTCTTGGGGATGAGCAGTAGATTCTCTGCTGGGACTAATCAGTGCAACTTTAACCACTGCAAAAGTTCCTGGGCTGCAACAGAGCCCTGTGTGTGCCACAGCCATCCCTATCCCTGCACTCCTGCTGGCTCCCCATGTGTGTAAATTCTACCTTTGGCATCAAAAATCCCTTCCCTCAAGGAGACTTTGCAGCTGAAGGATGATTTTCCCAGCCAGGAACGAGATCTTGCAGCAATGTTTGACAGAGGGAGCTCCCTCCGCTCTCCTTGTGTGGCTCCAGGTGCAGCAGCTCCCAAGACATCTTTTTCCTGAAGCTGCCCAGATTTTAGGAATTTGCATTGCAGTTCTCTGCCTCACTCATCACTGCCAGTAACTAAACAGGCCCTTGGAACACAGTTAAATGTCAGGGAACTTTCCTGGAAAGGATCTGCCTGAACACAGCAAACTTCCCAACAGCAGTGACACATTCCTGCAGCTTTCACTTGGGCTTGTATGGAAGATTAAAGACACAGTTACCCCAGTGACAGCTAAAAGACATGCAAACAGCCCTTTGCAAACAGCCCTTTGTTCAGTCCCCAGCTTCAGATTAAGGGGTGAAAAATCATCTACATATTGATAATCCCTGGGCCAAATCCCATGGAGCGCCCTTGAAGCTGTCAGGAGCCTTGCTGAGGTTTGAAGGTTGCTCAGCATTCTTAAAGATTCAACATATGAGCTCTATCCATCATTAAATAAATAATAACCACAGCTAAAAAAGGTGCAGCAGTGTCCTGGATCACCACCTCCTCTGGGCTCCTGTTCTCCCAATACAGGACACAGTTAATTTTCTTCAGAGCCACCAGCACAGCCACAAGAAAGGACAGAAGAGTTGATTGTGGCTCAGCTCTGCTCGTCCTCGGTGACTGTGGATAAATCACTGCCTTGGTTTCTCCCTCCCCACCCTCAAACGGCAGCACTTCGGTTTTTGGGGAGAGCCCATCACTCATCAAGGCAATTATGACCCTTTTCATTTTTGTCTCCTTGGCTGGTTGGTGGTGGATTGAATCCATCAGCAAAAAATGAGGGAAAATGATGCACTTCCCACCCAATTTGCTACCTGTGCTTCCATCCACAGCAGCAAGAAAGACTCTCCTCAAACCAGCAGAATTCGCCCTGGGAAGACGGAGGCTCTTGCTGGGTCAGGCTTTGGGCAGCCCTGATAGAACAAAGTGACCTGAAAGATCATCCAGTTCCAACACCCCTGCCATGGGCAGGGACACCTTCCACCATCCTAAATTGCTCCAAGCCCCATCCAATCTGGCCTTGGACACTTCCAGGGGTGGCACATCCACAGCTTCTCTTGGCAGCCTGTGCCAGGGCCTCCCCACCCTCACCCTGCCACGCACCAGGCTCTGGCAGAGGGTGAATTTGTTCCCTCAGAGACAGGCAGCAATTCCTCTGCCTGACTTTCCATCCCACCAACATTCCACATGTGCATTAAACCCCCTGGAGAGGCAGCTCTGGCCTAAGGCAGGGGCAGCTCTGGGAGATGAACACACACATTCCAATGGGTCAGTGCCATAATTGAATTAAAGTATTTGCAAAGCCCTGGAAAGAGCCTTGACAGGTCTGGAAATCGTTATAAGCCTTGTAATTGGGCTTCCTGACCTTGCTGTGCTGGTTGTTTTCCTCTCTGCAGCTCCTGACTGAGGGCTCAAGTGCATCCAAATAAATCTACTGGTCAGGGCACAGAGGATTTGTCCTCTCTGGGGAGAGAGCTTTGCCCATGGCTTTCCAGGAGGGCTCAGCCCTGTGGGTCTGCCTGTCCCTGCTCTTCCCATTCTCCCTGTGCTGGGAGAAGCTGCTGTGCTCCACATCTGGCAGCTGTCAGAGTTGTCTGGGTGCTCCATTCCTTTGCTAATTCTCATCTGGGTGCTCCCTGCATTTGCTAATTCTCATCTGGGTGCTCCATTCCTTTGCTAATCCTCTCTACCACATGGCTGAGAGGCCACCCTGAGCTCAGGCAGTGGGTGGGATGCACAGGCTGGTGTCTCCCACCCTCAGCGATTTTCCTGAGTCTTTCTGGTCATTCCACTTCCTGAAGACCAAAATTCCCATGGGAACTCTTGCTGTTGCTCACAGGACTGAGGTGTGATGGGCAAAGCTGACACAATGGGAGCTCCTCTGGCTTGGGTGACCAGTTCAACCATCAAGTTCACCTTTAGGTAACCAGTTCTCAGTGATAAATAAAAATACTTATTTTTGCCTCTTACTACCCCTTAAAGGAGCTCCTGACTCCTGGATCCCATGGCATTTAGAAGAGCTGTCTGATGTCATTAGTGCAGGAGGCTCAGGGAAAACTGAGGCACAAAGCTTACACTGATTTGCCCAGACACACAGAAAGTTCATCATTAGACAAGGGCTGTATCCCAGACACTGTGTCCTCTTTTCTCTGCAGTTTCAGCAGAACATTTCATCTTCTAGTGTAGTGCACAAGCAGTCAGGTGAAAATGAGCACAAGTGCTTTTCTCCTCTTTAAAAATCAGACTTTGCCCATCCTTATTCACGGCGAGCCAGTTCTCAGCACTTTTCCACCACATCCATCACTGCTACCCTCTCCATAATCCTACCAGTCCATCCTACTTTGTCCATCATCTTTCAGCAGTGAATGAACTCATAAACCTGTCTCTGAATCCTGCCCATCTCCCATGGGCTCCTTCTCATGAGAGTGAGAGCTCTGTGAGGTACCTGGGACTGGAATGGGCAAAATAGATGAAACTAGATATTAAGAAGAAATTCTTCCCTGTGAGGGTGGTAAAGCACTGGAAAAGGTTGTCCAGCGAAGTTGTGGGTGCCCCATCCCTGGAAGGGCTCAAGGCCAGGTTGGATGGAGCCCTGAACAACCTGGTCTAGTGGAAGGTGCCCCTGCCCGTGGCAGGGAGTTGGAATTAGATGATCTTGAAGGCCCTTTCCAACCATTCTATGATTCCATGATGAAACTTTGGCAATATTGGGAATATGGTAGGTACTGCTGTGTTTCTGGCTTGCCTGCTGGTGGAGTTGATGGATTTGTTCAAAAATGAGGCATTTTAAGAAGTTCACCTGAGCTTGCCTCAGTCTTGCAAGGAAGTTTTAGCAAAGAAGCCTGATGGGGAAACTTCTTGTTGTGTTCTTAACAGAGCCACGTGGCATATAAACCTTCTTGAGCATCTACCTGATGATGGTGGGCTGGGCTTTGGACAACCCTAGCCTTGAGACACCTGAGATCCACCTTCCTCACATCAGGCACAGGTTGCTCTGCAGCTTCCAGCAAAGCCAAGCAACTCTCCAGAGGATGCAGACCTGGTAAGATCTGCAGGTTTAGAGGCAGAACCATTTGGGAAGCCCTGCTCTGGAACCAGACAGCCTTTCTTGTGCTGATAAAGGGAGAATAAAATCAATCCAGCAAAGAAGTACATGGAGATAAAGTGACTCTACACTGAATTTAACACACAGAGGGTGCTGAGTGTTCTTCAGTGCAAGTCTTTGTCTCTCCTCCATGCATCTGAGCCTGCCTTGAAGTTGCCTCAAAGCTGTACCCTGTTGGCTGTTGAGTTTGAGCACACCAAGGGTAGGCTTCAAATTTCCCCAGCCTCCTTCTCTTCCCCACACTTTAAGGCTTGGAGCTGTGAACCAAAGTTCTCCACCAGCACATTCAGAAGCCTGTACTGTTATTGCAGTGTCAGCCTGGAGTCCCTTCATGCAAGCTGGGAATTCAGGTTGGACTTTCCTGGCATGTCTGTGGCAGGAGGCTCCAGGAGATCAGGCAGGGATGCAGGGAAGACAAGTCAGAGGTTTGTGTGTGCTCATCCCCCTCACACACACACACAGACACCCTGTAGCTCCTACATGCATTTAAATATAAATTGTGCATTTCTGGCTGTACAGTCCTTGCACAGGTGGAGGATGGGTTGGATCAACAGCTTCACCTGGGTCCCTGTGTGCATTGTCACACGAACATGTGCTTCTCTGGTGTCCACACACAAATATGTACACATAACATGGGATCATAGAATCATTTAGGTGGGAAAAGACTTCTAATATCAGGTCCTACCATTAACCCAGCACTGCCAAGGTCACCACTAAACCAGGTCCCCAAATGCCACATCTACGTGTCTTTTAAATACCTTCAGGGATGGGAACTCAACCAACTCCCTGGGCAGCCCATTCCAATGCTTGACAACCCTTTCCATGTATCTATTTTCCCAAATATGGCATCTAAACCTTTTCTGGTGTAAGGGGAGGCTGTTTCCTCTTGTCCTATCGCTTGTCACCTGGGAGAAGAACCCGACCCCTACTTGGCTCCAATCTCCTGCCAGGCAGTTTTGGAGAGCAAGGAGGTCCTCCCTGAGTCTCCTTTTCTCCAGGCAGAACTCCCACAGCTCCCTCAGCCACTCCAGACATTTCCCCAGCTCCATTGCCCTTCTCTGGACACACTCCAGCACCTTCATGTCTTTCCTATAGTAGAGGCCCAAAACCAAGCACATACACATATATAAACATATATACCAATAATACCTTTCACTTAGAGATACCTGCAGCCCTCCCCTGTGCTCACACCCACACTGACACCCCACCAACAGCCTGCAGCCCTGACTGTGCCCAGAAACACAGTCACACATGTCCTTTCTCATACACAGCCACCAGCACTCACCTGTTCCCAAACTTTCACCTATTTATACCCCTGCACATATTTTTTTTTTTTATGTGAATACATTGCACAGTCACATGTGAACTCACAAACCATCCTGAACCCCATGAGGTTCCAGCTCACAGCTCACATTCAGCACTGAGCTGAGGTTGGGAATCACATCACTGAACCCAAAGCCCCTTCCCAATGGGAGCATCCTCCAGGTGTCAGTGTCTGGCTCCTGCCAGTTCTGTAAAGGGAATTCATTTATTCCCTCTGTATTCCTGACCCCTTTCCTAGGGAAGCAAGGGACCATTTGATTCAGAGCCTCTGAATCCTCTCTCCTCTCCCCTTCTCCCTTCTGTCAAAAGCCATTAAGCCATGCTCTGTTGGCAGGCAGCAGAAGCCCTGTTTTGTGCTGCTCAGCTTCTCCTCCATCCTGTGCTGTGAATGACACAGGAGAATAAGCCAGCACCTGCTTTCCCAATCCCATGGACAAGGCTGGATGCTGTGGAGCAGCTTAGCAAAGGCCAAACAAGTCTGACTCCTCTCCCAAACAGGGATGGACACAGCCCTGTGCTTTGCTGGTACCTTGTACCAGCTGCTTTCTGCCAACAGAATCCACCACCTCTTTCCTGCAACACCTGGAAGTCCAGGTGACAAGGTATTTCCAGGAAAAAGTGTCCTTGGAATAAGGCAGATGCCTGAAAATATAGTCCCCTGGAAGGTGTTCTTCTTGGTGCTTCCATCAGCCCCAGGCTGAGCAGGGATAAATCCTCAGGCTCTGGAGGTGTGACAGGGTTTCACTGCATTGCCCTGTCTTGTCTGCTCTCATCCAGGGCTAAAAAAGGGCTCCTGGGACCACAGTTCCATCTGCCTGGTTGCACACTGTGAGTGCAGTCAGACAGGCTGAATTAAGGGATACTTTTAACTGGGTTTAACACAGGGGAACTAATGGGAATATTCAGATTAACCTCCCTGCCTGCCCCTGTGTAGCCAGGCTGTGCAAGCACAGTGGTTTCCTCTCTCCCAGACATCCCCTCAATACATCCCCAGGAGCAGCAGGAAAAGACAGGATTTGCAGCTGGAGCCAAAACTGAAGATGTGGGGAATAAAAACTGATTAAGGGCAACGGAGCTGGAACAGGGGGACTGGGAAACACCAGCACAGACACCCTGCACGGGGTCACATGAAAGGCATGTCACTGGCAATGTTGCTCCCCCACAGCTGGAGAGCTGCACTAAAAAACATGTAATATATAATTAATATATAACGTGTCATTAACAGGTGCAAAGGGGAGAGCAGAGCTCTGGTTTCTCATGGGGCTTTGGGGTTGTGACAGCCCAGCAGGTCCAGGGAGGTGATTCTGTCCCTCTACTCGGCTGTTATGGGACCATACCTGGAGTTCTGCCTCCAGCTCTGGGACCCAGAACACAAGAAGGATGTGGAGCTGCTGGAGCAAGTCCAGAGGTGGCCATGAAGATGATCACAGGGCTGGAGCCCCTCTGCTCTGGAGCTAGGCTGGGAGAGCTGGGAATGTCCAGCCTGGAGAAGAGAAGGCTCCAGGGAGACCTGAGATCCCCTTCCAGTGCCTAAAGAGGCTCCAGGAGAGCTGGAGAGGGACTTTGGACTAGGGATAGAGGGACAGGACAAGGGGGAATGGCTTTAAACTGAAAGAGAGTAGATTTAGATTAGATATTAGAAATAAACTCTTCCTGTGAGGGCAGTGAGGCCCTGGCACAGGTTGCCCAGAGAAGCTTTGGCTGCCCCATCCCTGGAAGTGTTCAAGGTCAGTTTGAATGAGGCTTGGAGCAACCTGGGACAGTGGAAGGCGTCCCTTCCCATGGAAGAGAGGCTGGAATATGATGATCTTTCAGGTCCCTTCCAGCCCAAACCATTCTCTGCTTCTGTGTTTCCCTTCCTGTCTGTATCTGGGAGACTCATTTATCTCTGCCAGCACAGACAAGCTGAGTTACTGCCTGATCTACAGCTCTGGCAGGGTCATTAATGTGCTGGGTGATGGACAGGGGGAAAGGGAAGCTGTTTCTTGACTTCAGAAAGCTTTTCTTCAAAAGACAGGCACTGAGGGATGAATTAACTGATGTGATGAGCAAAACGTGTCCGTGGGATGTTGTAGATAAGACAAATCCTGTGTGACACTTTTCAGGTGTCAGGGGAAGAAAGGGACCTGTACATTCCCTCCAAAGGAAACCAGGTGGAGACCAACAAGACTGGGATCACAACAAAGCCCCAAAAAGCACAGGAAAGAAACCTTCCTGACTTATTCTTCATCCAGTGCATCAGAGGCTTTCAGCAATTCGGGAGAAGTTCGTGGAGCTCACAGTGTTTCTTGCTCCTCCTGCTGCCTTGTAATGACTTTCCTGTCATCATGCAGGACATGCAGCCAGGAATTCAGACAGCTTTGGATTCTGCAGATTAGACATCCTGAAAACAGGAATTTCAGGCAAAGCAGCTACACTGCAAGACTCATGGGATGGCTGGACCATAAACACCCCAAAGAGCACAATTACCCTACGGAAAAATGATGGTGCCCGACAGCCAATAGCTCCTTCTGGGATGATTTTGGGGCTCTTCTAAATTGTTCCAGACAAAACAAACAAACAAAAACACCCCCACTCACTCTCCAGAGCATTCCCTATGGATTGTAACTCTGTGTGACCATCTCCAGTCTTGCCAGCCCTTGATCCACACAGCCCATAAACCATCCTCTGGAAGGAGCAACACACACCCTACACCCCAAGCAGTTCCTGCTTGAAAAGAGCCCATGAGCAGAGCTGTTCTCAGCATTATTTTAGGATTCTCTAAGTTTCCAAGTGGTTTAGCCTTGCCCTGCAAGCTGAGGCACTGTTTGCTTTGTTCTCCATGCCCAGCCTTGCTGTGCTGTGTCACCTTCCTAAACAGTGAAGTCAGAATTTCCTAGACATCACAAAGGCTTTAATTACTGGCATAGATGATCTTTCCCAAGGGAAGGTAAGGGTGTCCTTGAATTAAAACCACAGGTTCCTGAGGAACTTTCTCTTCCAAGAGCAAAAAGCTTTTATGCAAATATTTTTGAAGGTTTGGGAGGCCTCTTAAGATCAGTTATAATGCCTAGATATTATAAAGATCCACCTGGAGACAGAGAAGCACAGAATAGTTGGTTGGTGGAGCCAGGCAGATCCTCTAAGAACAAGCATTCCCTGTCTGATCTCATGGTGTCTCTCCAGACATTTCACAGAATCATGGAATGGTTTGGATTGGAAGGGACCTTTTAGATCATCTTGTTCCAACCTCTCTGCCACAGGCAGGGACACCTTCCACTATCCCAGTTTGCTCAGAGCCCCACCCAACCTGGCCTTGGACACTTCCAGGGATGGGGAAGCCAAAGCTTCTCTGGACAACCTGTGCCAGGGCTCCCACACCATCCTCACAGGGAAGAATTTCTTCCCAATATCCAATCTAAACCTATTTTCTTTCAGTTAGAAACCATTCCACCTTTTCTTATCATTCCACGCCCTTATCAGACAGAACCCCAGGCTCAAAGAACACCATTTTTTGAACACTTCCAGGGACGGAGACTCCACCACTTCCCTGGGCAGCCTGTTCCAATGCCTGACCACCCTTTCAGTAAAGGAATTTTTCCTAATATCCAATCTAAACCTCCACTGGTGCAACTTGAGGCCATTTCCTCTCAACCTGTCTCTTGTTACCTGGGAGAAGAGACCAACCCTTATCTCACTACAACCTCCTTTCAGGGAGTTGTAAAGAGACATGAAGTGATGCTGCCACCACCACCACCAAACCCTGGCAACCGTCTCCCTGTTCCCTTTGCCACAGGACATCCCTGTTGTTCACCAGAGCAAGGCAGGTGAGAAATACAAATCTGGTGAACAAGAACATGGAAGCCCATGGATAATCTATCAACTCCCTCTGTCCTGTTCCAGCAGGAGAAAGAAGGAGTGGGAGGCTGGATCCTGCCTGGGTATTCACTTCACCAGGGCTAAGCAGCTAATAATCACTCCAGATGAATAATACCCTTGGAGGAGAGCCAGAGAATCCCAAATCATTCTCTGATTTCAGCTTTCAATTTACCCGGCCAGTGCTCAGCTCATTAATCACACTTGCAGCATCCAACACAACAGAAATTAGTCCCTCGATCTTCTCCCCTCTTGTTTCGTGACATGAGGAGTTGGGGGCAAGAGGAAGAGAAAAGAGATGGAGAGGTGCCACCCACAAATCTCACAGTCACTCAGAGGGGCTGGGATTAATAAATCAAAAATCCATTGTTAATAGTACAAGCTTAAATATCCATCTAAATGCAAATGAATGAACACTCAGGAGTTCTTCCTATTTTTTTTTTCCCCAAGTGCTCTGTTTGACAGCTCCATCTTTGAGAAAACACATGGTCACCTGCTAATTGTCTGTTCTAATTGCAATTTTACAGTTCAACCTTTCATGGTCAGTGGATTTTAAGTGGCTGTGGCGTGGTTTGGATGGGGTTGAAAGCTCAGGTGGCTGCAGGAACAGGCAGGAGCTCTCATGTGAGGATTGCTTGGAGTTTCCTGCCTTTGTACCTGTTCACTCACAGGCCTCAAGGGGTTAAATCCAGAGGCTGATTCACTGGATTCAGGTGGGGTTTGGATCACTAAGATCTGCAGCCTCAGGTGGATGATTGTGGATGTGGGGAAGTTCCACCTGGCAAGTCTTGGAGCAGGAACATGGAGAGTGGTAAAAGAGGAAGCTTAAGACATACCAGTGTCTTGGTATCATAGCCTGGCTTGGGCTGTGCAGGGAATACAGCAACAGGCAGGGAAATGAATCTGTAAATCCATTCAATTTGCCAGAGCTGGGAAATAGGATTTCACAGAATGGTTTGGGTTGGAAGAGACCTCAAAGATAATGTCATTCCAACCCCCTGCCATGGGCAGGGACATCTTCCACTAGCCCAGTTGTTCCAAGCTCTGTCCAAACTGGCCTTGAGCACTTCCAGGCATGGGGCATCCTGAGATTCACCCACTTGCACAACTGTCTTATGAGACTGATCTGGGAGAAAACCTCTAATTTAAGGAAGTGAGTGGCAGGAAGAAGATGGAAGCAAAGACAGCAAACACAGAAGTGTGGCTGAACCTCAGGGTTTCCTGGCACAGGATTACCAGAATTACCAGAATTACCACATACCAGGCTAGAGGTCCAGGGTGAAGCCTAAAAATTCTTGCTCCAAGCAGGAAAAAAATCACCCAAAACTGTGACCCAGAACTGCAAAGCCCTTGACAGCCCCGGAGTGCTGTTCAAGTTCGAGGTGAGCATTCAGGACTGGAGAATAGGCTTTGCATAATTTGCCTTTCATTAGACTTTCCCAGGAGTCAGAAGTGGTAGCAAATCAGCTTTAAAATGTTGTGCAAATCAGCTTTAAAATATTGCACAAACAGCTTGGCAGCTCCTGTTGCCAGAGATCACTGGATCAGCTCTAGTTTTGGAACATCCCCCGGCAAAAATCTGCTGACATCAGCATTTAAGACTTTTCAACTGCTTGAGATTGTAAATGTTGATTGGAAACACTCGCAGGGAAGCACACACACCCCCCAACACACACACACACACCCAGGAGTCTCAGCAGCAACATTTGCACAACCAATCTGCTGGGGATTTTGGAATCCATCCTTGAAAACTGAGCCGTGGTGACGGTGCCAAGAAATCGCCTGCTCAGCTCTGAGCTGGGAGCCTGTTTTCTTGATGCTATGAGGATGCAGGGATTAAAGACTGAAAGCATTCCCAACATCCTGCACTACCAGAAGGACAACAGGCAGCCAAACAAGCTGCTAAGCCTTGGGAGCAGGAGTATGGAGCAGGCAGAGCTCCTGGGACAAGGGGTGACCTGGCCCAGTGGGTCAGAACTGGATAACCTTTAGGATCCTTTGCAACCCAAACCATTCTGTCATTCCACAAGGCAGAGGTGATTATGCTGAACTGGGCAACATTTTGCCTCCAGATCAATGGCATTCAAAGCTCTCAATCCATGATGAGCACTGGGCAACCCTGCATCTGTCTCCTACCAGGCACTTCCCAGTGCCAGCTCTGACAGATATATGTGCCCACCCTGAGTGCCATCACTGCCCTCAGATCCAGCCACGTGCAAGCTGGATTTTGCTCTTTTCATGCTCAGACTACAGCTAATTAAATCCAGCTTGGCAGGGGAACATCTCCATCCTTCTGGACATAACCCTCTCTCCAGGATGCAGAAAGCAAAAACCAACGAGATGTTGTGCAGAGGAGTCCAAATTCTGCCCTTATTTGCCAAAAATTAGATTTGTATACAAGTGCTTTAATTCCATTCCAGCATGGAGAAACAACAGATTTGGGAGAGCAGGCCAGCTCCTCCTGAGTCTGCCCAGCAATACACAACACTCTGTGCAGACCTACAGCTCTTTGGCAAAATAAAACGCAATTTTATTAATTTCTTGAAGGTTCACCTGCACTCAACAGTCTTCTAATAATGGAATAATTTTCACTACAAGCCAGAGGGACCAGTTCTGCCCTGGGCTCCAACATGGGTGTGATTTCACAAGCAGGGAGACCCTCTGGGTTCTTCAGCTGTGTTTGGATCCACTCATAGGTGCAAAATTTATCACAGGCCATCGAGAAGGGTGAGCTGCCTGCAAATATGTTGCCCGCCTATGTGTGCATATGCTACTTAATGGAGCATAAAAGGAGAAGAATGGAATCATTTTTCAGGTGCTGCAGATAATGTTAATAAATAATAATAATAAATGCAGAGGTAGGTGCCAAACATGCGAGATCTCAAGGAGAGAAAGCGACTGCAGGCAGAAAAGAAGCCAGGTTGGTCTTCAAACTGAGATACAAAAGTCAATGAAGTAAAACCACCATTAAATCAAACACTTTGTATCCTTGTCAAGTTCACTCAGGATTTAAGAGCTCACTTTCAGAATGTTGGTTTTGGTTTTGTTGTTTTTTTTTCTAGGATGCCCATTCTTTGACAACTACTTCCAATAGAGGAGTTATGGCCCTGACTCTTTCTGGTAACTTGGGATTTCTTTTTTTTTTTCCCTGCTGTCTACAATCACATCACTCCAAACCTCCTGAACATCACCAGTCATCACAGAAATCCTGGAAAATCCCAGAAAAAAATCAATTTACCCTATCACAGCAGCACAGCATAAAGTTCATAGCACCTGAACTTCACCACCACAGGCCAGATTTGCAACAGTGGCCTCTGATTTTGCATTACTCTCCTTATGGTGTCTGATTTAGGGTGAGCACTGTAGAGAGCCAAGCACTGCTACGTCAAACCCAATCCTGGGTCTCAATTCATGCATCCTTTATTTGGGAAAATCCCAAATTGGAAGAGTTAAAATAAGAGAGAACTTCTGCAAAAAGTAGACTGTGGTCCAAAGCATCAAACGAAATGCAAACACACCTCCCTGTGAGCAGCAACATGAACACCTCTGCTGGAACCCTGGAGGGTTTCCCTGGTACAAGAACACGATGCTTTCAGCACACAGGGCCCTTCATGAACTGTTCTGAAAACACCTGACTGCAGATCTTTAAATGCAAGACCCAGGTCAACTGGCACTAAAAGAGAAGTCAGTAAGAAGTGGTGCACATATGAAGGAAGAAACACTCCCCACCAGGGCAAAGAGACAATGGAGTGGAGAGAACAAGGACTGAGACAGACTGACACATCACTGCTAAAATTGTGATGATTTCACCTAAAAAGCAAACAGACCCATGAGAATAAAGAGAAATCCACAGAACTCACCCATCATTTTCATCCCAGAGGATGCAGGTCTGGTTGGTGGTTCCCTGCCAGGAGACAAAAGAGGGAAAAAAAAGAAACAAATCAGTGTCATGCTGTTTGTGGGGTATGTGATTAGAATGAAATATGTGGGACATATCTTACTGTAGAACAACTTCCACTACCCTAAGCTTGGTGTGTCTGGAATGCACCAGATGGGCAGTCGTGGATCTCAGTCCTCTGAATGGATTCTTTCACTCTGGGCTTGAAAAGCAAGGCCAAAATGTGCCTCAGTTTGTTCCACATCACCATCCCTGCAAGGAGGATTTGACTCTGCATCTTTCCTGACTCACCCTACTGATGTTCTTCCTTATTCTTCCCCTCAAACAGAATCCTTTTGCTGCTCCCTTCTGGAAAGTGGATCAAATACAGCCTGTGCTTTTGTGGGACGTGGTGCTGGGAAGAACCACAGCCCCGCAGGAGTGGGTCAGGTGTGTTTGAAGCCCCCTGGAAGGGGTTCACCACTGACTCCAGCTGTCTTAGACCCCTTTGGAAAACCCCTCCAGGAGAGTCCAAAGCAAAGACACAACGGATCTAATATTCATGTTGTAGAGCCTCAGGAGGACATCTAAAACCCACAGCAAGAACAGGCCGTGGGGTGTGTAACTGTCCATCCCAGACATCTGCTTAGGGTTGAGCAGAGGAGCCTGGAGCAAAGGAGCCTGCCTTTGGAAGCACTGAGGACAACAGTAATATTCCTGTCTCCAGTATTAATGGAAAAAATCTTCCCCCCTCCTTTCCCTCCTCAAAGAAAATTGCTGTTGCAGCCTTTTTTTTTTTAATGAGCACACAGTTATCCTCCCATGATTTCCCACAATGAAATGGGGTGAATTTGGGACCAGTATGCCCATGTTCCCTTTGCCAGCTGTGCTGTCACCCTCTTGCTGCCCTGGCAGTGCCTGAGCAAGGAGCACAGAGCAGGGGAGGTTTGGAAGGTTGATCCATATAATCATCCCTGGCAGTGACCAACAATGGGACACCAATGAGAGGGTGGCAGTGGAGGACCTCAGCAGTGTTTAGGGAGATTGAAGGGTCCTACACCAGCAAAGAGATCTCAGGAGCCCAGAAAAACCACCTCCTTCCTTGCACCAACACATTCCTGCTCTGCAGAATCAAACAGAGCTGTGGGATGGTGCAGTCCCAGGAAATACTTACGTTGTACAGGTGGGAGAATTCAATTTCCAAAGGGGTGAGGAGGGAGCGAGGAAATGGCTTCACAGTCACCGAGATGACTTTGGAGTTCAGAACAGTGCTGTTCCTGGGGAGAAAAGGAGAAAGAGGTGCTTTAAAGAGGATTTTTGTGGAGCACAAAATCCACACATCCGTCACTGGTGGTACAAGGTTTGGTGTACACAGTGAAGAAGGAGATGACCCCATTACTTTAAAATGCCGTGAAAAGACACTTGCTGCTGATGGAGCCCCTTCTCAGCCCTTTGAGCTCCCCTCATAGCCACTAGACATCTATTCCTCCAGGAATCAGTCACTTTATGAACCTCAATGACTCCCTAAATCCATTGGAATTATAGACTGTATATATCCCAGTAATAAAACAGTCCTGGACCCATTTTCTATCCCTCACATGAGGAAACAGAGCTCATTTGGACTACAATGATCCTTGTGGGTCCCTTCCAGCTCGAGATATTCTATTATTTCATGTGTTTTCAAAAAAAATCTCTGTTTTCCCCCCTCAAAGGCTGGCTTGGTTGCCTTTACAGCATATCCATGGGGCACCACATCCCTGGAAGTGCTCAAGGCCAGGTTGGATGGAGTTCTAAGCAAGCTGGTCTAGTGGAAGGTGTCCCTGCCCATGGCAGGGGGGTTGAAATGAGATGAGCTTTAAGGTCCTTCCAATCCAGGCCATTCTGTGATTCCATGATCCAATCTGGAGATACTGATGTGTATCTCTATTCCTTGAGGATCAAAATAAGATGGAAAAAGGCCAAACCTTTCAAGTAAATGTTGAAATGTCTGTGCCTGGGCAAAATATTGTATTAAATCTGGCAGCATGAGGAGGTTTGGCTGTTGGAAGAAGCAGTAAGTGAGGAGATACCTCCCATGCCTGTGCTCCTGCTTCCTGGAAAGCCAAACTCTTTGCAGGCACTTCCCTGGACACTGAACATGTAAATACACAGGTTTTCCTGGTGCTTCTGCAGATTATTGGTGTTTAAATAAGCAAAAAGTCCCCACAACCAGCAGCTGAAAACTTTGCCATGAAGGAATTGGTGGTAGCTGAGCAGTAGGCTGCTCTCATGGGCAAGGGAAAATTTTCCCTACCCAAACCTTCACCAAATCGACAGGTACTAATAAAATCTTACACTTTTCTTTCTGGCTTTTATATTTCTTTTTACAAAGGAATTAGGTGGGAAATATTTGAACTTGCTTAACAGCAATAATAATAAAAAGAAGGTTTAAAAGAAGGTTTAAAAAAAGGTTTAAAAAAACCCCATTTGGAATTGTTCATGGATATGTAAGTGGATGCTCAGAAAGCCACTATTCCACTGACACTAGAGGGAACAACAGCACTGGTTTAACAGGGTAAAGAAGAAAAATAATAATATATTTTCCTTACAAAAAAATGAAGTAATAAAGCACAATCATCAGCCTACAAAGGAAAAGAGTAAGTCAATGGGAGCAGCAGCTGTAAGAAGCTAAAAACAAGATGTGCTGAAAGGTAACCACCAGTGCATGTCTTCATTAGTAGCTGGGTCTGTGAGGGTCAGCTCTTGGTTCAGTGCTGCTGAATATTTACACGAGCAACACAGATGAGACCAAAACATCCTTTTGAAGGCCGAGGACCGGGTGAGAAGAAAGAGCATTTGATTTTTCAGCATGGGAAGCTGTAGGAACACAGCATTCACCGGTGTGGTGAAGATTGGTTAAAGGCCAAGTGGTCACAGCTCAACCAGGAGCTGAAGGGAGCTTGTGCAAAGTTGTAGAACAACTTTTTACATGGGCAGACAAGGAGGAATGGTCTGAAACTAGAAGAGGAGAAGTTTAGATTAGATGTAAGGAAGAAATTCTTCCCTGGGAGGGTGGTGAGGCCCTGGCACAGGTGTCCAGAGAAACTGTGGCTGCCCCATCCCTGGAAGTGTTCAGTGCCAGGTTGGACAGGGCTTGGAGCAACCTGGGCTAGTGGGAGGTGTGCCTGCCCATGGCAGGAGCTTGGAATGAGATGGTCTTTTAGGTCCCTTCCAGTGAGATGAAGCAGAGATCTGCTCTATGCACCCCTCCTTGTCAGGATCCCACTGTACTGTCTGGTTCAATTCCACTTTGAGACGAGGAACCAGCTCAGGGAGACCAAAGCAGAGACAGAAAATTCATCCAGGTGCTGGAAAACCAGACAAAAGTTTCCTGTTGAAAGGCATGTCTGACGGTCTGTTACGTGTGAGGGCCTTTTCAGTCGCCAGGCCCAGTGCCTAGAAGTGAAAATCAGACAAATTCAGCCTTAAAATGAGAACCAGGCTCCCAGCAGAGAAGGTAATTAAGCATCTGAGCAGCTTTCCGGGGGAGGAGAAGGATTCAGCATCACGGGAAATCTTTCAGGAGGAAGATGAGTCGTTATTCCTAAAAGTACATTGCAGCCCAGCTTCTGGGAGGAAAACAAGACACATGGAGATGTGGCTCGAACAGGAGCTCAGAGGGCTCCTGAGTGGCTGTAAAGAGTGTGCAAACAGCTGTAAACACCCTGCTGAGCACACCAGGCTGGAAGGTGCCAGGTTGGTGGTTCTCCCGTGTCCTCTGCAGCACTGTCCAGGTGGGACTGAGCTCTGCTCACCTCCCTGCCTTGAAAAATCAGGTTTGGTGTGTGCCCCGTCTCCACTGTCACAGCTGCCAAGATCCACAGGGCTCTCTGGATCCGAGGGGACAGAGTAATGTGTGAGTCAGAGAAGGCATTGCTGCCTGGGGGAGGTAAATTGGGACAATTAGGAACAGCTCAGCTGGTGCTGTTCACTGAGTTAAACCTCCTTTTTTTTTTTTTCCTTTGAGGAAAAATCACTCTGCATTGAATCAGTGTGGTCAAACCCAGGATCTGGGTCCATGTTGCTTATGTGTACCCAGGAATAGCTGCTCTCCTCTGTGGTCAGAATCATTTTTTACCCATAGGCAGCTACATGGCTATTTAATGACATTCTCCTTTTCAATGCTGTGTCCATTTGCACAGCAGTGCAGTAAGAGGTACTTTACTGCTGCTGCTGCTTTTATTTCTTTTTTTTTTTTTCCTTTGACTCTCCACAGGTGATTCAAGGCTCCTGATTTTTTTTTTTTTTTAAGAGGGACTGTCCTTTAATTAAGGAACATCTTAAATCAGCTCTCCTGTGGGAATGCTGCTCGGAGGCTGTGGCTGCTGCAGCTGCTGGTTATCAGAGCTCATTCCCTGCTTGGCCAGAGAAAGCTGAAATACTGCTGGATCATTTGAGCCAATGATGTTTATTGCCCTTCTGATCTAATTCCCACTGCTGTAATGGAAGATATTACAGAATACAGTTGGCTGACTTGCTAATTCCTCCCTGCACTCACTTGGAGCTCTTTTGCCATTGCCAGCGCTAAATCTGGAGGTATTTAAATGATTATCGGTGAGGAGAGATGCCCTGGTGTTTATGGTAAATGGGCTCACGCTAATCAGTGCAGAACAGATTTAGAAGGTGCCTTAGGATGCTTAATTTACTGCCTCAGTACCGGTCTCGGGAAAAAAAAAAAAAAAAAGGGAGCGAGGAAAAAAGGGAGAGGAGGGAAGGGAAGGAAGGGGAGCGCTGAACACAAAAGCTTCGGTGCCCGAGGCAGTTTGCAGCGGCCGGGAACAGGGCAGACATGTGCAGCCAGGCGTGCTGCTGCTGCTGCTCTCCTCCCGAGCCTGTCTCTGCCGTGATGCTCTCGAGGGCTCAGCCTGGTTTGGCAGCTCTCCGGGAGCTCGGGAGGATCGAGGCAGCTGAGCATCCATCCCCCGTCTGTCCAACCCCCCCCCAAATCCCTCGTGTGAGAATCCATGCCCGGAGGGCAAAGGGCGGCAGGCAGGGATGAAGCGGCAGCTCTGTGCCTCCCCTCCTATCCGGGGTGCACATGGGTGGGGAAAACCTTCCTGCTCTTCCAGCACGTGATACCTGCAAGGCATGAGCCCGTCCCCACCTGAACGCGCAGCATCAGCCCGCGGGGGGCAAAATATTCTCACTGTCTCGTTGCACCGCGGTGACCTTCGTTTTTTCCCTGGAAAACCAGGGCTCTGCGGCCAGAGGGATCAGCAGGAAAGCCTTTCCACCCTCCCCAGGCAGCCCTTCTTACCTCTGGAGGGAGAGGATGTTGCCCACGTTCCGGTACAGCACAGTCCCCACCACAAAGACGGAGGAGTCGTCCGACACTGCAGGACACCAGAGGGAAGGGAAGAAGACAACAGCACTGAGACAATCGAGGTGACAGCTGTCCCCATGGGACACCCACGTGCAGGATTTGGCCTCTGTTGGGGCATGGCTAATGCCAGAGTGGCTGTGGTGGGATGCAGTGCCTGCTGTCACCACACTGGGTCTCCATCGGTCCCCAGAGAGGGCTCAGCGTCTTTGGGGTGACCCGGCATCCACCCTCACGCAAGGCTCACTCATCCCAGATGACCAGCCTGCTGCTCTCCCCCATTCAGAAACCCACTACTCCCTCTGACAGCACCACAGCAGGGGGATCTGCAGGGTGGAAAGGTCCCCTGCAGTCACCTCGAGGCATTTGGACCCATCCATAGTCATCAAGCCTTCAGAGGGAAGAGCCACGCTTGGGCCGACAAGGGCAGCGAGAAGGGGAATTGTCCCACTGCGCCTCGTCTGACCCCAAAACTCGTGTGCTGCCTCAGGACCACGGTCCCAGATGAGCCTCTGAATCATCTGTGTGACCTCTGGGCACATCACCTGACCTCCTCCTCCTTTCCCTTTTCCTCCTCCTTTGCTGCCTTGCAGGGCCCAGCTGCAAAAAGCAAGAGCTCCCCTGATAAACCCCAAACAGCAGAGGCAGCCCTGCAGATGGGTTTTTGGGGGAGAAAAAGGAAGTGGACAAGTGAAAAGCAATGCTGAGGAAGCCTGGGGAAGGGCCCTGAGCTGGGAGTTCTCTCATGCCTTGTACTGAGGTTGAGTTTGCTCCATTGGTGCAGGGCAGGCAAAAGTCTGTGTGTTCCTCTTTCACATCATCAGACTGGGCTCACTGGGGGTAACTGGTGAACACATAACTGGGAGAGACTGATAGACAGGCTTGCAGGACAATTGTATCACCCAACTGCACAAATCAGTGTTGGCCCACCAAAATCAGCTCCCAGTAGTGAGGGAGTTTGGTTCTGGTCTCATGAAGCTCCCTGTCTCCATCACTTTGCTCAGGGTAGTTACTCCTACTCCCTGCAGCCAAAGGGAAGTGAGGATCAAAGCTAAAAGAGGTGCATCTCCACTAAATAAACCCTTGAAAAATATACCACCAGCACAAGATACTGAACAAAACGGAGGCAGGAAGAGCCCTGGGTGGTAGTCAGAAAACCATGGAGAAGTGAGGACTGACGGGAAGTCATTTCTTCAGGGTGGATGTCACCTTTTGTTTGCACAGTCACTGCAGCTTGGGGGCCCCAGAGCAGCTCTGTGTGAGGATGTTTCTAATAGAAATCTGGAAAACAGCAGCGTGAGGAACTGGATACTTTCAGGACAGCCCTCGGCCTCAGAGCAGGATCAGCTCTGTCTGTGCTTGGTGCCAGCAGTTTGTCCAAAGCTTTCCAGAGGTGAAGGTACCACAACACACAAACTGTGATAACCCTTCCAACATGCTCCAGCTTCTCCCCGGGAGATCACAGTGTCTCCAAGGCACAACAAAGCAGGAGAGCTTCACATGATCCTTGCTCTGACACTGACTCACTGTTTACCTTTGGGGGTGTCACTGAACAGTTCCCAGCCTCAGATTTCCCAAGTAGAAATGATGGCTGATTCCATTCCCAGTAGGGAAGCCCAAGACAAGAGGTCCTGGTGTGACAACAGGAGTCCAAAGGTTTTCTGGTAGCAACAACTCACGGTCTCCGTCCTCTGTCCCAAGGAAGGACAGCAGAGCCTGATGCAGCAGCCAGCAGCTCGTCCCCTCAAAACCATGAGTACCAGAAGTAAATCCTACCATTTCCCAGCAATTAGCCCAACTTGGGGGTCCTGCTTTTGAAAACTCAGAGCTCAATCCTGCCAAATTTCAAGTCTATCTCCCAAAAGATGGGTGCCTGAAGTGTGTTGGGGGACTTCACCTGGATGTCTCAGCAGAGCATCCCAGAGCCTTTCATGTTCCTTCTGGAGCTGGCAGTGAGGCTGATGCACCCAGAGGTCCCACCTCCACGCTGTGGCTCATATCCATGCCCTGCTGTGGAGCCAGTGACCTCAGGGATAAATGCCTCTGAATTTCCTCTCTGGGGGCAGGAAGTTTCACACAGCGACCATAAACTCCCAAACCTAGCAAAGCTTGTCCATGCAACAGACCCTGACCTCAGTCTGATGTGTTGACCACCATCTACTTACCCTTAGATGGTCCTGTCAGGTCTGGATCCAGTCTTGGGGGTGCATCTAAAGCATTGTTTGTCTATTTTTGCTACTCATTTAGGACAAGATATACACCCACAACCAGGCACTGAGCCTGCTCCTGAACTTTTGCAAGGAGTTTAAGTTGAACTCTTGGTCAGGCCACATCTGAGAGCCTTATTTACACCCATCAGTGCTTTTGGTATCCAAGTATTTGTGAGCAAATCCAGCTGAGCTGGAAGGAGGATTTGAAGATTGGCCAAATGGAAGGAACCACTTGGAAAACGAAGAAGGAATTTTCTGTTGGAGTGCCCTGGCTGTGCTGCCTACCTGAGAGCCCTGAAGACAGGATGCTCTTGGAGACAGTGACCTTGTCCTCTGAGTTCTTGGCCCAGTCCACCATGCCCCTCCAGCCTTTCATGGGGAAGGTGATGTCGGTCGCTGCGTTCGCAGGCAGTTTGTGAATGCCGAGGACTAGAGAGGAGCAAGAGACAAAACCAGTCAACAAACCAGCTTCAATAAACTCACCTGTGCTGAAAATACCATTGGAAGCAATTCTGGGAAACCAGATAGCAGAGAGACTGGATTTTGAGAGCTGTAGGAGTGATGCTCTCCTCAGGTGATGCTTAGGCATGAAAGAAGATGACACTGTCAGGGTTTCATTGGAAAGGCCCTGCCTCCACTAAACCTGGAAGAAGAGAGGTCAGGCTGCTCCAGCATCTTGTCTCCAGGAGTGGTCAAAAGTAGTTGTTAAAAAGAAGAGTGAGAAAGAACAGAGGAAGACGTCTATTGGTCTGTCCTCCCAGCAATGAGCAGGACTTCCTCAGCCAGTGGCTGTATCCAGATCATCAACTTTAACAGCCACCAATGGGCCTCTCTTTTGTGCACTTTCCTAATCCCATCATGAACCCATCTGCACTTTTTGGCTTCTGCAGCATCCTCTGGCAACAAGTTCCCCGCCGGGGTTGTGCACACAGGATAAATCACACACTGCCTGCTGTTTGCTTGCTGCCTCATCACTCCACTGGCTGCTGTGCAGCTCTTGTGTTCAAAAAATAAAAGGAAAAGACTCATTCTGCCCAGTTTGCCTGTTCTCCATTCATGGTTCTATAGATATCTCTTGGATATCTCTCCATGGACATCTCTTGTTCAGGGTGAAATCCTAACTTATTTGGAGAAAAGCCACCCCGTATTTACGACCATCTCTGTCTTTCCCAGGACCTTTTAATGCTGCACCACCTGCTGCCTCCTCTCTTTCCCTCCCCACAGCCCAGGTTACACATATTACACAGTAATTAACAGCTCCATGGGCTCTCTATCTGACATGGGGAGTGCAAATCCACTCACCCAGATTGTCTGTCACTTGGTAGGAATCCCGGAAATCCTTCATGCGGAAGCCGATGACATCAATGAAATCCTCCACGAGCCTGAACAGCTCCTTGGCATTTGGCCCTATCTGCAAAGAGAGGGACAATATTTAGTAGATCAGACACTAATGAGCACAGCAGGAGTTTCTCTGTGGGCAAAGATTCCTGCCCTCGCACGTGAACTGGAAGCATATGCTGGGTGTAATGGAGTGTCATGGAGCTGGGAAGAATGAGGAGTGAGAAATCCTAAAAGGAGGCCTAGAAATAGGGGCAAGAAATAATAATATGACATTCAGACTGGTAAAACTGGAGTTGGAGGGCAATGTTTTAAAGCAAACAGAAGTATCTGAGATCATCTAGAGCAGAAGACAACCTACACATTTACTTGCACAGAATCAGAGAATCAAAGAATCAGAGAATGGTTTGAGTTGGAAGGGACCTTTAAAATCATCTGCTTTATTTCCAAGCCCATTGACTGGAGTATTTGGCCAAAAGCCAGAGGCATTTGGAATTGCACATCCAAAGAGTGAAGATGTGTTGGTTTTGATGTATTGAAGCTTTGCCCTTTGTTAAATTCCAGGAGCCTTTCCCAAGCCTGAGACTTCCCTGACACTCGGGTATGATGATAATTGGCTTGAGAAATATTTGCTCTACTTCTGATGGTGTACATACGTATATATATATATGTGTGTGTTCTCTACTGACATGGAGCCCACAAAGCATTACCTCCACCAGGGTAGTTAATCTTGCTGTCATTTCACAAAGAGCAGCCACACCAAAGGACATCCATGGTTTAATGTTTAATCTCAGGCACCAGACCACATAATCCTATCCAGAAAAGCATTTCCTGGACTGATTTTCTCCTTTCTGGACTGATTTTCTCCTTTCTGGCTGATTTTCTCCTTTTCTGTTTTGCTGGCAGGATCTCACTCTCCAAATAACCAAATTCTTGGTCCTGGACCTGTCTTGGATCTTCTTTGTCTCTTCTTTTTTCCCTGGTGTTTTCCCATTGATAAAGATATTGGCAATAACTCTTCTTCACTTGTAATTTGCCAGCCTGAAAGAAGGCTGTTAAACAATAACTAGTTTCCCAGTGACAGAATCCATAAAAGATAATCCACTTGAAAGGAGCTGTGCTGTCTTTTCCTCACATTTGCCTACAGCAGCTTAGCAAATACCATGATAGGCTGAACAATTCAGATCCTTCTTTTCCTTTTCCACCACTTTTGGAGCGTTTTCAGTTCCTACCTGTAGGGAGTGATTTTGGTCCAGCAGCTTTGAGAGAGAAAAACAGGGACTGTGGAAAACTGTTGACATCCTGTCCATGAAGATTTCTCTGTTCTGAAGTGCTGGGCTCTCATCTCAATTCCCATTAAACAAACCTCCTCCCCATGATATTCCCAATCCACTTGTAGGTTATGGTGGTGTTGGCAGCAGGCTGGGCTGTGTCTGTCTATGAGTGCAAAGAGCAGATTGCACAGGGACAGCCAGTGGGAATGAACTGCCACGCAGAGTAACTGCAGCTGGGTTTGAGGGCATCAACAGGGTTTCCCCGTTGTCATGACAACTTGACAGCCTCCTCTGCTCTCTGCTGAAATATGTACATGCACCTGAAGGCTTGGAACCAAGTATTTGGTCACAGAATGACAGAATGACAGAATCACAGAATCTCAGTACAGTTTAGTTTGGAAGGGACCTCAGAGGTCATCTGGTCCAACCCTCTTGCTCAAGCAGGGACACTTAGAGCCACTTGCCCAGGACCACGTTGAGATGGTTCTTTATCCCACCTGGAGACAGACCATTCTCGCTCAAATGCAATGGGAAAACACAAGATATCAGGGAGAAGAGAAGAGAAGGCTGCCCAGCTACTGACAGCGTCCCTGTTGCATGAAGGAAACATATTCAGGTCCTTGTCTCCCATTCTGGACTGCCAACAACTGTGCCAGCACTTGCAGTTGAAATTTCTCCCAGGGGACTTCCCTGGTTGGTGTGAATATAACTGGACTCTGGGGCTGATTTTTACTTGATTGTTTGGTATTTCCAAATCGCTTTGAGGAATTTTTCAACAGCAACAGGTGGCTAAAAATGAGTTGCCATGTCTGAGCCATCTCTCCAAGTACCTTCCACAGGACTGACCTCTCACAAAGGCTGAGTTTTGTTCCTTGTCCAGGTTATTCTGCATGTTGAGGTTGTTTGAGAGTTTGAGAGTTGAGCAAGTTGAGGGTTTGTGTTCCAAGGTGCAATACTGAGGAATGGGCATGGGTGGAACGAGCTGCCATGGAACCTTCCAGCAGAGCTGCTGGTCTGAGGCAGAGCTTTTTCCCTCTGATGTGGTGCCCAAAAGCTGCAGTGAGATGACAGTACTGAGCAGCCCAAGGACTTGTCAAGAGAATGGCAAAGGGACAAGGACTAGGTCTGAGACAAGCCTACAACAGAGAGTTCAACTGGGGCAGAGGAGACAAAAGCCAAATAAAACACAGCTACAAAACCCAAAAAACCAATCCCCTAATACGTGAGAGTTTAGCTACAGAATTGTTTACAGAATTATGGATGGCTTGGGTTGGAAGGAATTTTAAAGATCATTTAGCTCCAAACCCCTGCCATGGGCAGGGTCACCTTCTACTAGAACATCTTACTCAAAGCCCCACCCAGCCTGGCCTTGAACACTTCCAGGCATGGGGATTAGGGAATTCAGCAGGATCCTCAACCTTGAGAGGGGAGAAATAAAACAAAACATAACTGAAACAAAGCCCAGCTTGTGTTGAGAAGACCCCAGCTCTGAAAATCCTGCCTGTCCTGCAGCTTTTTATCCAGGAACTCATGAAATCCCACTTCTTTATCTTGGCAAGAGGAAAGAGTGGAATTAGAGCAAGCCAGCAGGGTTATCAACTCCAACCCAAGCCTGACCTCTGAGAACTATCCAAAATTTGGTATCCACCACCAGTATTTCACTGTTCTTCATGCAGAGACTCTGAAGCTGAGCACAGCTCACTGTGTCTGGGTACTCTGGCTCTTTCATCATAAGGCTTTATCCAAGGAGAAGAGCATTGGTGGATGGGGATTTTGTGTGGTCTGTGCCTAAAACAGATTTATGTTGCACACAACTCAGCCCGGAATCATGGAATCATAACGTGTCCTGAGTTGGAAGGGACCCACAAGGATCATTGAGTCCAACTCCTGACAGGACAGGACACCCCAAGAATCACCCCATGTGTCTGAGAGCATTGTCAAAACACTCCCTGAGCTCTGTCAGGCTCAGTGATGTGACCACTCCCCTGGGGAGCCTGTTCAGTGCCCAACCACCCTCTGGGGGAAGAACCCTTTCCTAATATTCAAAAATTCTGGGCAAGAAGAGCTAGAAGGTCATGTAGACACTTGGAAATTCCTCTCCTCATGGCTTAACCCCATGCTGAAAGCATATTTCATCTCAGGGAAGGTGCTGAAGGTTCATACCAGCTGAGCTTCCTCCCATTTCTCCCGGTTTTCCTCCGATAAAAGATTGCTGAGGATCTGGACAAAGTTCTGGAGAAGGGAAACAAAAGAGGACAAAAGAGGTGGTCAGTCAAACACAGCCTAGGCTGGGAAGGACCCAGTGATGGGGGAGAAACATTTGAGAACCAGCCATGCTCCAAGGGGGTTCTCATGGTGCCATTCCCAAAGGGTCCCACAGCATTTCACAGGTCCCAGGGATGTTAATGACCAACAGGGCTTTTTTTCCCCAAGGCCTTCACTTTGACTACTGTATTTCCTAAAGGGTTGGATTGGGAATATGTCTTGTATTTATTACTGGTCGATGTCTGTCAGAGACTGGTTAGAAAAAGATGATCTTCCCTCACACAAATTCTTTTCTATCCTATTTTCTACTCTTTCTGTCATTTCCAATATATTCCTTATGATCTCTTTGACCTGCTACCAGGTAAGAGAAGCAGAGATTGATCCAGAGGGTGCTCTGCATGGCAGGACCTTTGCAGCACACTATGAGAAGGAAGGAAATTTAAGCCTATTGATTTTTTCTCTAGTTTTTACCACTCTTTGCAGATCCTGCAGGATCAGTTTAATGTTTCAAGCCATGGGGTGATGACCCATCCCAAGGGGGTATCTTGTAGCTGCTCTGTGTGCAGCTGCTGAAAGTAAAACCGTGGGATGAGAAGGCAGGAGGACATTCTCCTGCATCAACATCCAGGTACCCAATGCCACAGGATCATTTTACCTCTAGTCATTAAGACTGAAATCCCTTCCAAATGATGTTCTCATATCAATTAGACTCCAACAGTAAAGTGCTGTCAGGTTGAAACAGCTCAGAGTGACTTTGGCTTTCAAATTCTCCAGTTTCTAAGCCAGGGAGAACAACCTTGAAGGGAGAGTTTGTTAATACAGGAAGACATTTGGAGAAAAAAATACTCTGGCTGTTCATCAGTATTGCATCAGCTGAAAAGGAGGTGATCCAACCTGGAGCTCTGTGCATGCAAACACACCTCCAGCCAAGCTTTGGCCTCCAGGATGTGCATCCCAGCTCACCTGGACATCTCCAGAGGTGGGGCTGTGATAAGCCCTACGGAAGATCTCTGTCATGTTCCTGAGTACGTCCATGGTGGACAGCAAGTCCCCGCTGTAGCTGGTCCCATCCTGGGAGATTTCCACCAGGTTCTGGAGCACATCTGACAGCCCATCTCCCATCAACCCACGCTGAGCCTTGGAAAGATGTTCCCTGGTCTGAGAAACAGAGAAGAGACATGACAAACACTTTAGGGACAGTCAAAGTCAAGTTAATGAGCTCAGTGAAGGAATTGCTGGGGGAAGGTTTTTGACCTTCCTTCTAATTCAGAGTGCAGATGAGCTGAATCTGACAATCTCTGCTGGCCTGAGAGCCTCTGGTTTTCTTAAAATGATAGGACGGAGTGATAGATTCTGAAGTATATTCTAAGTGGTTCTAAAATGATAGAAAACCGAATTTTTTCGTTTGCCCACATAGGAAAGGTTGTGTGGAGGTTCAGAAGAGATTGTCCTGCCACAGAATTTCTTCTGCTCATAACCCAAGCCAGCTAACAAGAATATTTTTGCCTCCAAACTCTCTTTTCTTATAACTAATTTGGAATTATTTTAGAACAGACTGTAGCTTGTCCTGAACAGGAGAGGGCAGTTCTCCTAAAGGGAAACCGCAGGAGACCAGCAGAAATTCATCACAACAATGAATTTAAGATTAACAGAAAATGAGATGCTTATTTATAGATAGAATAGTTATGCAGTCACAGTGATACTTAATAATGTGATATGAAAGACCTGGTAGAACCTGGATTCTGCCAAGATATGTTTTAAAACATCCTGAAAGGAACCATCCTTTGTCCATGGAGTGTCTGTGCATCACAAGATAACCAGACAAAAGCAGTAAAAAAAAAAATCAAGACAGACCCAGTATCTCCTTTTCACACGGAAATGTTCCTTTCCTTCTTTTTAGCAACTGTAGCCATGTTACAAGAATTTGGGAGGATCCCAAATCTGCTGAGTGAGGAGTTGTTCTGCCTTACCATCATCTGTATGTTCCTGTAATCTATAGAAACACACTTGATGTATGTTGGGGGCTCCCAGTAAGCGATGCCTTCCTCATCTAAAATGCATCTTCGGAGGATCAGCCCTGAAAAACGAAAGAAACAAATATGGGAGTGAGGAAAAGCCAAGAATTCATGGGCGTCGGTCTTTTCTCCCAGGTGGGAAGTGATAGGATGAGAGGACACAGCTTCAAGTTGTACCAGGAGAGGTTTAGATTGGGTATGAGGAAAATTTTCTTCATGGAAAGGGTTTTCAAGTATTGGAACAGGCTGTGCAGAGAAGTGTGGGATCATTGTCCCAGGAGATGTTCAAAAAACATGTAAATGTGGCACCTGGGGACATGGCTTAGTGGTGGACCTGGCACTGTTGGGTTAAGGGTTGGACTCGATGATCTTAGAGCTCTTTTCCAACCTTAACAATTCCATGGAGGTCACCCAGAACTGGTCAGTGCATCCATTCAGGCATAGCTACCAGTACAAAGGACATCAGTGGCACCTGCAGGTGCCTGAACAACCCATGCAAGCATGTAGGAGAGATTATTTTTATTACCTTCTCCTCCTGCATTTTATTATTGTAGGGCAGCAGAAGGAACTGGGCACGAAAACGAAAATTAACAGGCTGGCCATGGCTAGTCAAGGTGAAAGGAAGGGGTTTCTTTTTCTCCTGGCCTGGAGGACAACATTCTTCCTGGCTCAGGAAGCCCCACGAGCCTCCCCAGGTGGCTTGTTCTGGTACTTGCAACTAAACCAGGCACAGTGGCTTGTGCTGCCCACACAGTCTGGAGGAGAATAAACACCATCCCTGCGGCAGCTGAAACACTCTGAGAGCTGCTCTCAGTCCTCCCCCAGGCCTTCCCTCAGCTCCAGTCTACAGGGGGATTTGCAGTGATAATCACATGCCTTCGTGGAGGAAAAAAATGGACTTATCAGAGAGGAAGAAGGGAAGGGGATCACTTTGCCCAAGCCATCAGTGTGCAGTTTGGAGAGTCTCTGAGGAGCAGGTTTGCTGGGTCTGCTAAAGGGTTCAGTGACCTTTCTATAGCTACAGCCCTTCTAGGACAGAATTTGGGACAACACAACTGTCCCAGGCTGATTCAAACAGAGTCGCAGGGTTGGTCTGTACCCAACCACCTCCCCCAAGCAAAATAAAACCTTTAAATTCATTATTAACACTGCTGCCCATATTTCTGTTCCTGCCTGGGAGTGAGGAACATCCAGCTGAGGACAAGTTTCAGCACCAGAGTGTCTCCTGGAGCCTTCTCTGCCCTGCTTTCTAGTCCTTAGGGACTAGACATGACACAGAGTCGTGGTCACCCGGATGCCCAGATCCCATTACTTCATGCCCCCGTGATCAGACCATCAACCTGAGCACCTGAATAAATGTTTAAGACAGGTGCTGTGTTTTCTAAGCATAAGTGGACCATGAAATTCAGGTTTTCCTGCTTTCAAACACCAGCTTGTTTATGGGCAGTGGAAAGAAATATAACTACCAAGTCTAGAGAACTCTGACAAGGCCCCACCTGCTCTGCAAAGATGTTTGTAGTTAATGGGGAGAACATACCACAGATACTCTTGAGTGCAAAGCTGTCCCAGGACTAGGCAAGAGGTGGATGGAAACCACCTCAAATTGTCCAGTAGGAACCAAAATGTTGTTGTTAAACAGTGAAGGGCCACAGAAACTCAGAGAGAGTTAATTTAGCCCCAAAAGACGGGAGGAAAGTCCATCTGCTTGTCCTGTCCTCCCACAACCAGATTCTCTTCATCCAGGAGGCAAAGGATGAGGGATACCCTGAGGATGGACCATGTCCCCATCATGGAGTCACCCTTACCAGTGGCATTGCGGGGACACCGGACAGCGGCAGCATCCCCTGCTGGAGTCTCCTTCCAAACCACAGGGCCAAGGCTTTCCTCATCACAGATTTCATGGGGCTCTGCAAGGAGAGAAGAGATCCATTGGTAAAGCTTCCTCCTCAGCAAAGGGCATGGAAAAGGGAACGGAAAGAGGAAACAGGGGAGCAGGGTCTGGAGGGAACAGCACCGTGGTGTGAACCAGGAGGTCTGGAGCTGAGCTCCCAGCTCTGCAGCTGCTCCTGCATGGCCTTGACAAAGCCATTTAAACCCCCTGGAATTTGCTCTGTCTGTCTGAAAACCGGGTATCCAACCATTCTGAAGATTAGCTCACTAATATCCATGGAACAACCTGGGAAAGTCCACTCACACATTTGCCTTGCCTTGTGGCAGCACTTTGCAAGAAATCTGCTGTTGCAACGCTCTACTAAGGAGTTTTATTTCTTAATTTTAATGGCAGATGTCCATCTTTTCTGGAAGAACTCCACAGCTTCAGACTCTACTTCTTTCATCCTTCAGGGTAGGATGTATCTAAAACAAGGCTTGGCATAAATCAGTCAGAGTAAGAATGAAGGAAAGAACAAGTAGGTGAAAAAAAAAAGGATGGACATATCCCCTGGATGGTCTTCATTTAGGTCCTCTGTCTGCTTCCATCTTGTGTAAGGACACAGGGAGAAGATCCGAGGACCAACAAGCTGGATTTGCATCAGCAGCTCATTTCCAAAAACTGCTGCAAAGTCCAGGAGAGTGCAGAAATGTGCTCTGAGACATCACAGCAAAAGCTCTTTGGAAGGAAGTTTTCAGATGCTTCTGTCTGTGGGTGGAGCTGAGTTGGCCCCAGAGTTGATGTGATCTGGGAGAAGAACATTCACCACAGGAGACCTTTGTGCTGAGAAACTCATTACTTACAGCATGTAAAGCTGAGGGAGCCACGAGGATGGTGTTAAAGCTATTTGTCACTCCTGAGGGTGGGGAGAAGAAAAAACTTGATTTAATAGTTTTTGATTGCATTTTTATTCATTGTGCAAGTAAAAATACCGATAAAAAGGAAGCTGAGTGAGTGCCAATAACTGGTCAGGACTTAATCCACTTCTGCTCTGGGACTACCCAGAGCCCAGCCTGGCTGTGGGGGGAGGCTCAAGCCGAAAATTATGGGCATGGCAAGTCCTGCTTCTTTGAAGAACTCCTACAAGACCCAACGAGCTGCCTGAACGTCACTGCTCCTTCAGTCCAGCTCCAGGACTGCGTGGCTCCAGCCCCAGCTGCAGTTCAGAGATGGATTCCTCCCCAGTAGACGCTGGGAATGAATAAGTTACACTCTCTGCTTGGAAACAGATGCTGCATCCCCTGTTTCAAAGTTCCCTTGCGGGTAATCACTGTTGTAATGAAATCCTGGAGGGTAAGAGGGACCCCAGCTGTGCTCTCTGCACACACAGGACTAGTCCCTGTGCAAACAGCTCACGACTTCCGTAGATAGGGAAGAACGTGGGTGGAAAAGAGGCAGTTTTGCTTCCAACCTGAAGGACAGGGAGATTGAATCACCCAGCCATGACCAGCACATGGTCACCCAGAGAGCCTATGGCAGAGCAGGGAGCTGAGTTCCAAGCTCCTTTCTTCTGGAGCAGTGCTTTGACCACGGTCACAGATCCTCCCGTGGTTCAAAGGAGGGTTTGGGGTGTGGGGCTGGAGCTTCTATCACCACCCTTGGCTACAAAACAGCAGAGCACAGCAGAAAGCAGAGAGGCAGAATGTTCAGATCCATCCTCCCCTTTCTCCTCTGCCGACCTGTCAAACATTCCTGGTCTCCTCACCCCTGCAGTGTCCCTGGGGACCGCTGAGGGATGCTGTGGCTCAGAGATGCTCTTTAAAAATACACTGATTGGTGGTGTCTTGCCAGCGAGTGCAGGAGCAATTCCCAGGCCAGGAGAGAATCATTTTATCCTTTCCTCCTTTCTTCCTTTTTTTTTTTTTTCTTTTTGATGTTGCTTCACAACAAAATCCTTTTTACCAGAGTAACCTATTTGCACTGGGAGATTTTAATAACTAACCCAATTAAGTTCAATTCTTCTGTTCAAATCAAATCATGACGGCATTTGGTACTTTCTGGAGAACAAATCGAGCGGGTTTATTTTTAGCCTCTGATGTTTCCCCACCTTTTCCTTCCCTTGCAAATTAACAACTGCAGTGAGACCCTTCTGGTTGTGAACCCTTAGCAGGGCCCAGTCCCTGAGATGTGCCTTTTCCTTTTGAGCACTGCACAGGCATCAATGCCTGCAGGAAGAGAAGAAAAGATTGGGCTTGTTCTGTCAGGGCCCCAGCTGGCACACACTGAAGCTGAACTAAATCTGCATCACTCTGTAGACACCACCAGACAACCCTGTGCTAAGTTTTTCTGTGGTGTGGGAGAGCTTTGTGGTGGAGTTGGAAGAGATTCTCACACGCCACTGCTAATTGAGAGGCACAGCTTGTAAGGAGAGGTGATGTCTTTTATTAGAGCAGAGCTGGAGAGAGTGACTGTGCTGTCACAGCCTCTCTCTCTGTTATCTCCGAGCTAAACGTGCTGGAACTTCCATGCTGAAGTTCTTTGGCTTTCATCTCTTTGTCTTCAGCAGTTGGTGAGGGAGTCTGAGGGTCGGCTTGTCCTCCACGTGTCAGATCTGCCCCCAGAAACATCTGCATCAAAACTGCTGCCTCCTGTCTTGTAGGGAGACACCCCCTTTCACTAGGAATGCCAGGATGCTGCCATGAGAATCTCTCCTGCCTCTCACTGAACTGCTCTGACAATTAATTACCCTTTCAGTCAAAACTCACGGCCTGTTAGGATCGATGCGATCTGACTGCCAACATCACACAGGCCATTGATTCCCCACCAGCAATTTCACCAGGAGCTTCAACTCAGACTGAGTAAGAAAGTCAAAATGGTGCACAGGCCTTTTTTGGGGCTCTGGATAGTCTGTGAGAGACAGACAGAAACATTCCCAGTTGTGTTTGCTCCTGCTTGGTTTTCACACTCAGCCCCAGGTTTTCCCCTGCCCTCTCTTGCCCTTCATTCAGCTTTTGCACTCTGGAGGAGGGGGAGATTGGGAAGGCTCAGACAGATGTGGACAGAGCTGTCTTTTTTTAAATTTCCAGTGGTGTGCAGGTTTCCCAGAGGTAAAGAGTGGGAAACCACTGCAGCATCTTCAGTACTCAACTAACTCATGGACTCGAGACCCGGCTTTCAGTTTTTGCTACCAAACAGTGCCTCTTTTCCTCTTGTAACTTTATGGCAATGAAAAGATGAAAGCCACCCAGGTTGGACTGGTGAACTGACCAAATACTCACTGAATTGACGTGGTTGCAATGGATGCTGCAGCAACTAAGTCAAGACCTTGGTGTATCTTGTACCTACGTTTTATGTTGGCTCTTACTGGATCCCAACTCCTGTAGCATTCAGCTCTCTAACACGGAAGCCCTTTCCATAATCCAAACTCCCTCTCCCACAAAGCAAACCATGAGGGGTCTGGGGTACCTACCAGGACACTTTCTGTCATTGCACTGCTTATACTCCTCCTTGGGACCCTGGCAAGTCTCTCCACCGAAGAAGGGTCCGTAGCACACACGGTCACGTCTCTGAGTTCCACCCCCACACGTGGCGGTGCAGCTGCCCCACACTCCCCAGGCCTGCCACTTCCCATCCACTGGAGACAAAAAAAACAGGAGAGAAACAGCCTGTTTAGTCCCAAACATAACATGTAACCAAAGGATGAGAGGTCTCAAGGTGAGCAGTGGAACGTAGGGTGAGTAGGGCATGGCTTGGTGGAAAGGGAGGTCTCCTGCCTTGGATCTCTGATTCTCGACAGACATTAAAACAAAGTGTGTCCTTTCCCATTGCATCAGCCCTTTCACAGTCAAAGGGTGGGTTTGTGTTCCTCCTCAGTGTCCTCATTCCCTGGAAAAACAGCCCGATCTCTCTCCTCTGGCTCACATTTGGGGCTGGGCTCATAAACACTCTCCAGGTGGGGAGGGATTCAACCACATCTGCCAAGCAAAGCCCACAGCTGGAGCTCAGCTGGGATGTACAATGTATGTGTGAAAATAGACCTTCCCAGAGAAGGTCTGGCTCAGGGATTTAGAGAGACCAGCAGAGCCCTTGGGCAAAAAACCATGAAGAAACATCAAATAAACCTCCCTCCAGCTGTTTCCATTGCACTGACGTTTCATGTGCCTTGGAAAGAGGTTTGGGATGCTGTCTCATTCAGTTGTATCTTCTCCCAACATCTTTATGGATTCAGTGGAAATGTGACTTCTTTTACGTTAACATTGACATTTATCAAAATGCTACTTCTTTTACATTAACAATGGCATTTATCAAAGCACCATAAAAATGTTAATTAGCCCTCACAACAAGTCTGCAAGGTAGGGAAACCTTCTCCTTTGCTGCATCACAACAACTCAGTGACATAACTAGAACAAGGCCTAAGTCTGCTGATTACTATTTGGGTTTTAATTGTGAATTACTGCATCATCTTGGGTCTGGTAATTCCTTTTGGGACGGTGGGGGATCTCTGTCTTCTCCAAGAAGTACAAGAAAATTCTGAAAGAAGAGGGACAGCACCGAATTCTGGGGCTTTCTTTAGTGATATTTTGTGCAGTGGAAAATACGACCTGCATTGCATTGAGAGAGAACTGAAATCAGTAGGACAAAGTTGTCCAAAAAAGACTTTTGAAGCCCCTTTTGTCTTTGAAATTCTCTATAAATTGCAAAGAAGGAGTGAGGTACCTAAACACCAAAACCCACTAGAGACCATGTAGGAAAGTTCAATACCTGTGCTAAATACTTCAGATGATGATGGTACCAGAGAGAACAGGGATTTCCTGAGCAAATAGTAGACCAGGATGAAGAGCTACAGGTTTCTATGCTTGTGGAGTGGAAAAAAACAGTATTTTATCACCTAAGCAAGGTATGAGAAGAGTATAAAAGACCTGAGCTGTTTCTGGCTGCCCCTGTTCTTTCACAAAGGAGAGGAAGGGACTCTCCATCTCAGGAGTGCAGTCCTTCTCAAATCCATGGTCTAACAGGAAAGGAGCACTCAGGGACAGGAGAACCACGCCAATAAAATTTAGTTCCTGATCAGTCTGGAAGGTTTCTAGTTGTTCAAGCCTTCTTTACAAGTCAGAATATTTTTCACACCAGCCCACCAAAGTGTTTCCATTAAAATGGCCTCTCCCAAGATTTCTGGAAAAAAAAAAAAATTGGAGAGCAAACTGCACCTGCAACTCTACAGAGCTGGTGCCAGTCTGAGAAACACAGATTTCTGGTGTTAGGTGTGCTCTGGTCTCTGCTTTAATTCTCATTGCTTCTCCTGCATGAAACTTCTCTGCTGGAGCTCGAGGTCCATGGTATGAAGACAAGAAGATTATTCTAAATGTAAGGTACCAACTACAGCAGCTGGGACAGCAGGAATTATTGTCATTATTATTATCATCACCCTTCTTCTTCTTCTTCTTCTTCTTCTTCTTCTTCTTCTTCTTCTTCTCCTTCTTCTTATTACTATTATTGCTGTCATTATTATTATTTTAACTCAAAGATAGATGAGTAAAGTGACAAGTCTTAGAGAGACATGAATTAAAGCTTTATTGTTCCAGACCTTGTCACAGATAAGGTTCAAAGCTGAGATACAATGGAAGATGCTTCCCTGTCTGCTTCAAATATAACTGGGAGCATTGAAACGTTGGGAGAAGAGGAACAAAACAGAAACAGGAGGAAAGCTGAAGCGCTCTGGAAGAGAGGGAAGGGTCTCACTGATAATTTGTTTGGGTTTTTTAAGCTCAGCCTGAAAAGCTGATATCTAAGGTTACAACAGACACACTCCCTGTGGGTAATCACTCACCTCTCTGGGGTCTCCTGAAGCATTTGCCAGCGATGGTTTTGATATCAGAGTTTTGAGATGTAACAAGAACTAATAGTTTTTGCAGCAGAATGTACCTTAAAAACTACCTATAGCTGAGCCAAGTGATTCAAAAGGGCTAACCAAGCAAAGTAAAGAAACAAAAGAAGGGAACTGAGGCAGTTACTCTATAACCAGGTGTATCGTCTTCAAGAAGGTCATGAGGCTGTCACTCAGAACTTTGGGGGCTCCAAACAGAAAAGATCACCAAAGACCCCCAGTGAAGCTCCCCAAAGACCTTATAAGGATATGTATATATGTTAATAAGTGTTGGGAAATGTCATGGATATGTAACAGGAATGCGGGGAACTGAAAATGAATAATCATATTGGTGCCTAAAATCAGAGAAATAATTCTCTGGAAAATTTTGAGTACAGCAAGGTAGAAAGCAGCTCTTTAACTGTGGTGCCTTTGGTGCACAAAATATATTGCACACACCCACAGTACAGGCCTTTACGATTTTTATAATACTATCTAATTATAATATCTAGGCATTACCTCATTGATTACACCCAGCCCCAAAACTGTCTGTCCCATTGTCCCACCCTCAGACACACATCCCAAATTTGAGTCAGTGGTTACAAAATGATCACCCCTTCATCCCTGTCCTCCTCCTCATCATCATCTCCATCCTGGTTGGAACGGCTTCAAGGTTTCTGAGTAGTTTCGACTTAGTTATATCAAGTACTGTGCCCCTTCTTATGTCTTATTCCGAGTACATTTTCTCCAGGTAAGCTGTTTTTCACCTTGCTCAAATCTTTGTCCGTTGGAATTTCGGCAAGGAACGTTAAATAACATTTTCGGAAATCTCGTACAAAGGGGTTAAAAGATACTAAAGAGCTAAAAAAGTAGGTACTAAAAGGTACTAAAAGAGTTAAAAGAGCTATACTAAAGTTTTATATAATATAGAGTTTAAGGTATCAATGTAACGTTGACATTGAAGCTGTAGTGGAGACACCTCTGTGTGCACCTTGGTGAGCGGATCCCCAGGGCACTCTAGCTGTGTTGGAATCATTCCAGACTATTGGAATCAAGGAATGCCTGGCTTCTAAAACTCACAAACTGAGTCTTAGAGGTTTCTTTTAAGAGAGGATTTTAGGCTGCCATGGTCTGTTGGTACAACCCAAACCTCCCTATTACTGCCAAAAAGGGTGCAAGTCTTCCCCAAAGGAAAACTTTACAAAAGAGAAAGGTGACGCAGGAGAGAGAAAATTCCTTGGTGACCAACCTGGGCACTGGCGCAGGAAGCAGTCCCTGGTCTCCACCCAGTGTCCCTGGCACTCGGCTCCGCCGTAGGAGGGTCCGTTGCACTCCCTGGTCCTCTGCTGGGTCCCGTTGGAGCAGGAGGCGGAGCAGGAGCTCCAGCTCGACCACTCGTTCCAGTTGCCGTCCACTGAGTGGCCCAAAGAAGGAAAACAAACAGAATGTGAAAATCGCTCCCTCTGGAAAGAGGAATGTGAAAGATGGTCCAGCCTGTGCCTACAACGGATCAAGGCAAGGAGGGAAAAACCGGAGTCGGCGAGAGAGAGGGTAAAGATCACCCAAAAAAAGTTTAGACAACTTTGCAACAGTGGTTTGTCGGGACCCTCTGCAGCCTCCAGCTGGAATGTTTTGGTCCGACAGGATGCAAGTGCCACAACATTCCCATTTTTATGTTCCACACTCAACAGAACACCATAAAAGTTGAAATTATCGATATTACACGTTCCAACATAAAAGTGGAAATTATTGACGTTAAACATTCCAACATAAAAGTCAAAAGTAATAATATTGCTGATCCCAACATAACATCAAAGCATGGATCATGTTTCCACTGAGCACTTTGAAGGAATCAGTACATTACCAGGACATTTCTCATTTGGGGCAATCAGCGTTTTATTTTTTTAAGGAACCCATTTTTCACCAAAGCAATGGATGAGCCCACAGGGAAAGAACTTTCTCAAGAACCCAATGCTCTGTTTTTTTATGAAAGCACATGCAGAAAACTTCAATCACAATGTTATCCATAGGAATCCACCCTGATAACCGGGAAATGTGGGAGCAAAGGTGTGCTCCAACACGAGACCAGGAGCAGTGTGCGTGTGTGTGTGGTCAATGTACTTCTCTCGCAGCTGAATTAACACTGACAGGTTTGATGTGTCTCTACACAGCAGTGTCTCTGATAATTTAATAGAGGAGGGAGGTTATGATGGGAACGGGGTTGGAGAGAAACAGGAATACATCTTATTAACGTGGTAAGGACTGAGGCATTCCCAGGTGTGGCAGTTACACCCTAATTGGTCCCAGATCGACAGATCCATCACCCACTCTGCTGTTCCTGCAGCATTTTTGCTCATTAGCAGCGGTCATCATGCTCTGTTTAGCTCTCATTAGCTGCCAGGTCTCACTTAGAAATACAGCCTGAATCCCTGAAAAGTCTGAATTCCGGCTCAAAGCACATTGCAGCTCATCTGTGTTTTTTGGTTTTTTTTTGGCTTTGTTTGCCAGTCCAAGAAAAATATATGCAAACTGGTCCCCTGTGAGATCTGCAAGGACTCCATCAGCCCTGGATAATCCCCACTGCAGCTGAGCAGCTTTTTGTTTGCAAAAACTGAGTAAAAAGAATGTCAAAACCCGTCCAAATGAACAACTACTAACTCAGAGGGGCTCGGAAGGTGTGAAAAATCAGGCAGGCAGAAAGGTACTTCCAAAAGGTGCTCATTTTTAGCAATCCAAGATTGATGCTTTTATTGTGCACAAATTCAAGGCATCGTGCCAGTGCTTATCAATCCCAAAGAGGGGAAATGCAAGTTGAGGTGTCTGATCATTTCTCTGGAAATGATTCAAAACTCCACAAAGGTCCTACCAGGTATAAATTAGAGTGGCTTTTCTGCCTGAAGGTAGTGCTGTTAAGTTTCCATGAACTGATCGTAGAATCTAAAAATGGTTTGAGTTGGAAGCGACCTTTAAAGATCATCCAATTCCAACTTCCTGCCATGGGCAGGGACACCTTCTGCTATTCCAGGTTGCTCAGAGCTCCATCCAGCCTGGTCTTGAACACTTCCAGGGATGGGGCAGCCACAGCTTCTCTGGGCAACCTGTGCCAGGGCCTCCCCACCCTCCCAGGGAAGAATTCCTTCCTAATAATGACAATGTCTGCCCCTCATTAACATTCCCCTGTGTTGGAAAACTGAGATTGTATTTATCACATTAAAAGTATCATTGACAAAAAAAGGTGCATTTATCAACAAAAACTGCATTTGCCAAAAAAAAGGTTGAATGATCCAACAGCCTCCCTGCTACTGTGGCAGTGGTGATGGGCTACCACAAGTGCCAGCATTTGGAGGCAGGAAAATAAAAGAGCTAAACCCATGATTTGATCATTCAGTGGGGGATAGAATCATAGAACTGTAGCACATGCTGAGTTTAAAGGAACCCATCAGGATCATTGAGTCCAACTGGCCCGGCACAGGACACCCCAAGAATCCCACCATGTGCCTCAGGGTGTCGTCCAAACACTTATTGAACAGGTAATTTTATTTATTTCCTTTTTTTCCCCTTCCTTTTATATATTTCTTCATTTTGCTTATTTCTTCCTTTTATTTATTTCTTCCTTTCATTTTTTTTTTTAATTTAATCAGGTTGTAATTTCAGAGATGTTTTAAATAATGGAGGAACAGAGGTGGCCACCAGCCCCTTGCACTGGATGGGAAGATGCCTCTTCGCTGAGATGCTGAAGGTTTTCCATCCCAGCCACAGCCAAGACCGTTCCCACCATGGTGGGAGTCTATCAGAAATGGTCCTTGGAGTCTGGCTGTGCAGAGGCAGGTATTGTCTTCCTCCTTTTCTCCCTCTTCGAAGGACTTGGGGCTCAGCCTGTGGTTTCCACTGCTCCTGAGGAACAAAGGCTCCGTTGTCCCCGCAGCAGAGCATTTTCATCAGCTGTGGTAATAAATCCTCAGAGCAGGGTGGTAATGAGCAATGTGAGTGCCTGGTGTGACAAACACCCATTGTTGTGCTTCAGTGATTCCTCCCGACGCCACTTTCATTTGGCACTGCCAGGCCCCTGATTGCCTTTGTGGCATTAATTAGAGCTGAAGCCTTCACAGTTTGGGCTGCTTGTCTTTTCCACCGCTGTTTCATTCCACATATTTATTTGTATTTAAATTAATTATGGATCAATGTTAACTCAGGGTATGCTTTGTTGCCCAAGCAGTGCCAGCTCTGACTTCTTCAATTTGTCTTTCTTATGACAGAGTCGATTTGGTGTCTGGGATGTTCTCATTCCAAGTAGAGTCTTCTGGGCAGCGGCCAAAAAATCCAAGGATAGTTACTTGGAGCGAAAACTCGTTGGGAAATGCCAGGAGGCTTCTCACTAATGTTTTCACAAAGTTCTCATCACTCCCACAATCCCTCTCCTCCTCCGGGGACATAATAATGTCTCATAATGATTCTCATTAAACTGGAAAAATGTCAGTTGACATTACCCTGGGAGAGGGAGGGAATTTTGGGGAGGTCCCTCGTGTTCAGATCGTGTTCACCAGGACAACCAGAGTTAAATTAAGGGGTGCTCTGTTGTAAATCCTGGGCCAGTTTGGTTCAGAGGAAGGAAGCCACAGGAGCACAAATAGATTTCCAGGCAGTAAAAGTAATTTCAGCTTGAGGTTCTTTCTGGTTCTGAGTTTTGAAGTAAAACTCAGGGAGAGGCATCTGGAATTGAAATCTAGGGGCAGGGAAAAGGTACTTAGAAGTATTTGGCGTGGAAGGCTATCAGAAGTTTTAGTCCATCTCACCACCCAAAGCAGGATCAGCTACAGAGAAAACTGCCATATATAGTGAATTAAACTTGCATATACAGTGAATTAATGCACATATATTACAAGCAAGTAGAACTGTTAATTAATTCCAGCAAACAATAAGCACAGGCAAAATAACTTTAAACCATTCAATGGAGAGAACAGGTGAGAAGCTTAAGATGGCCTCGGAAATAGATCCAACCCATGTAATGTGTCCTCTGGGAGAGATTACAGAGGGCAAAAGTGAACCCAAGACAAATCTGAGCTGAATAACCCCAGAAAGCCCCTTTAGGCTGCTCCTTCAATGAGCCCTTTCCTTAGAGAGGATCCTCTTGGGGACAGTGCAGGCTGGGCAGTATTTCCTTGGAGTCGCCTATGGAGCTGGATGGGCTGAGCGAGGGCGTTTTCAGAGCCGGGGAGACCTGCTGGAGGGGGGGAGGCTTTTAATCTGTCACTGTCCTTACCTGGGCAAAGCGCGATGTTGCAGAACTTGGTTTGCTTCTCGGGGCCCTCGCAGGGGTTGCCCCCGAACTGGGGGGGTTTGCAGGTTCGGGTCCGGTCCCTGTAGCCTCTCCCACACGTGGAGGAGCACAAGCTCCACGGAGACCACTCGTCCCAGGTGCCGTGAACTGCGGGGGAAGCAGAAGGAGTGAGTTCCCTTCCCCAAGGGAGGGCCTGAGGAAAGCGAGCGAGTGCCACAGGGCACAGCATCTTCCCACCCGGAACGCGTGGGAAGGCCGAGAACAAACCAGCCCGAAGCTGTGCAAGGGGAACATCGTGTAATTTTTGTGCCGTGGTTTTTATCGACACCAAGTGTCTGTTACTTTCCAGTCTTTGACATAGATCACAATGCAGTTTTAATTCACCCTGATTTTTTTTTGATTTTTGAGCTAAAACATCCTTTTTTTGAGTAAAATATGAGAGGTACAAGGAAGCAGCATCACTATCAATTTTTCACTTCTTACCCTTATTTCTGTCCCTCAACACATTTTCTCACTGAATTGTCAAAGGCTACATCATTTTAAATCTTTCAGGAAAGCTGTAGCCTTGATCTCTGTCATAGGTCAGTGACACCACAGGGGCAAAGCTAGGGATACTTGGAAGAGTAAAATGGAATGGGCAACAAGCTCCAACAGTGTTCAAACCATCCCTGGAATTAGAAATCTAGCCTATATTAATCTAATCTAATTAGCCTGTTAATTTATATTAATCTAATTAGCCTGTTAATTTATATTAATCTAATCTTCTCCAATCTAATCTAATCTAATCTGGCCAAGATATTTATGGAAGTTTAGTCACTGTAATCTCTTGAGACCAAATGTTATAAGAATGCACTGAGCTTTCTGGAGGGATTTCATCCCTTCCAGCTTTACCGGAAAAGCAAATGCCAAATCAATAACGTTTCAGGAAAAGAAGAAACCCAAAAAAACAGGTACTTTTCCAGTCCTTCATCAGCTGCCAACAGTGACTGATGCCCCAGTGTCAGGAAAGGGTGTTCCAAGCTAATTGTCACCAGGCCTTGAGCAAGATAAGGGATAAGTACAGAAGGAAATACAGGAAAGAACATGGATGGTGTTTTCACCACAGGTGGTGGTTTCACCACTGTAGAATTGCTTTTGAACACTGATGTTGCTGGTCAGGAGACACGAATAACACAATTTAACAGCATAAATCTTCCAAATAATCACAGAATCATAGAATAGTAGAATGGTCTGGGTTGGAAGGGACCTTAAAAACTGTCTTGCTCCAACCCCCTGACATGAGCAGGGACATTTTCCACTATCCCAGGTTGCTCCAAGTCTCATCCAATCTGGCCTTGGACACTTCCAGGGATGGGGCAGCCATAGCTTCTCTGGGCAACCTGTGCCAGGGCCTCCCCACCCTCCCAGGGAAGAATTTCTCCCTAATATCCAATCTAAACATATTCTCAGTTTAAAGCCATTCTCCCTTATCCTCTCACTACATGCTCTTGTAAAAAGTCCCTCTCCATCTTTCTCGTAGGCTCCAGTCTCCCCAGAACATACTATTTCATCAAAATTGTGGGAGAAGGAGCATGAAAACAGAGGTGATGGATTTCTCAGTTCATCACCTACCAACATCCTGAGTGTTTCATGCTGATTTTGCACTGGTTGTTGCTGATGTCCAGTGTTGGAATCTGAGCAACTGAGTCACCTGGTGGATCTCTTTCCCAAAACAAAACAAAAAGGGGAGGAAAGTTAAAGCACTATGGAGGCAAGGGAAGGGTCTCACTGATATTTTGTTCGGGTTTTTTAAGCTCACCCTGAAAAGCTGATATCTAAGGTGGGAGAGGCACATTCCCTGTGGGTAATCACTCTCATGGATTAGATCTTTCCCAGTCTGCTCCACACTGGAAATACCCAAAGGACACCTGCCTTTCAGGTGTCCCATGTTCCTGGATTTTAGACAGCATGGAATATTCCATAGCAGGGAAAACAGGTGCCCGTCTCACGGTGCTTGGTCTAACAAGGGTCTCTGTGTGAGGCTTTAAAGTACAAAGAGAAGGAAGAGGGAACAAAAAACATCTTCCTTCAAGAATCATAGAATGGTTTGGACTGGAAGGGACCTAAAAGATCATCCAGTCCAACCCTCTGCCATGAACAGCAACACCTTCCACTGGACCAGGTTGCTCAAAGCCCTGTCCAACCCTGGCCAGGGACGTGGTGGCCGCAACTTCCTTGTGCCAGTGTTTTCCAGAAGTATCACAGTGGAGACACCACAGGCAGCCAATCCCCCACGCATCTCCCTTCCCCTGGTGCCCACAGATACCTGGGCACACGGCAGAGTTGTTGCACTGTCTCTGCTCCCGGAGGGGCCCACTGCACTGGGTGCTGTAGGAAGACGACACGCAGAACCTGGTCCTGGTCTGCCAGCCCTCCCCGCAGGTGGTCGAGCACACGCTCCAGGGGGACCACTCCTCTGCTGCAGGGTCACCTGTTGGGGTTGGAGCAGAAGGTGAGGATCCTCGGCACCTGGATCTCCAGGGCAGAGATTCCCAAGCTGCACTTCACCGGCTGTCGGAGGTCTGCGGTGCTGCGCAACGTGTCCTACGGGTGGTATGAGAAATGGGGGTAAGGGGGTTGGTGAGAAAAGGTGAGGGTTGAGAATGGGCTAAAGGGGTTTTTTGGGGGGTGCTGTGTAGAGCTGTAGCACACAAACACACAAGAAATTAGGGAAGGGTGTTGTGGAAGCATCAAAGGCAGGACAAGCTCCACCACTGATAACGAGGTGGAGTAGCCACTGAGGAACCACGTGGGATGTGTAACACCTACTGAGAGAGAGCACTAATTAAGCAACAGTGATTAGTCAGATACAGTAAATGTGTCCATAAATTGATCAGTTTAAGGATGTTGTGGAAGCATCAAGGCACTGAGCAGGACAAGCTCCACCACTGATAACGAAGTGGAGTAGCCACTGCAGAACCCTGTGGGATATGTGACACCCTACTGAGAGAGAGTACTAATTAAGCAATAGTGATTAGTCAGATATAGGAAATGTGTCCATAAATTGATCAGTTTTAAGGATTTAACTCCTTTCCCTGCCTTCTCACAGCTCCTGCCAATGCAGATTGGCAGAGGAGGAGCGGACAAAGGAGAAGATGACTGTTCCTGAGAAGGGTCAGCTGGAGGAGCCCCACAGAATGTTCTCAGCATCTCCTTTTCCTGTGGAGACCTGCTCTGAGCACGTGACAAGGGACAAGGCTGACTCTTCCAGGGCATCACACTGTCCCTGTCAACTGCTTACCTGTTGGGGCAGCATTGGAAAGGAAAGTAAAAATACCCCAATGAGCAAAAAATGAGAGTGAAAAGCAATGAGATATAGCCCCTTTGTCACTAATATCCCTGCTGGGGGTGCTTCAGCAGGCCACAACATCCAGATAATTCACCAAAAGTGTTACATGGGCTGGGAAAGGACAGTTTTCCGTTAGTTTTCATAGGCACGAATCTACCCTTGACAAAATGCCTTTCTTCCCCACACGAAAACAAAAGCTGGCTCTGTCTCATTTAATTAAGCCATGCATTGTTTGGGTTCTCAGCTTTTTCATGGATTGCTAATAATTACACATGATAAACCTGGAATGCAACATTTGGTATGTATAGCACACAGGCATATGGCACAAATAAACAGCAGCACATCTCTGATGTGTCACAGAGGGGCATCCCCTCCCAGCAACAAGTTCCTCAGAGCATCAGACCACACTGTGTCACATCCCAAACAGATGCATCTGGCAGACTATGGATGATAAAAGTGTCACAGCGCTGGGTGAAACAGGTAAGCGGGACTTCAGGGGTCGTACAGCACAGCCTGGGCTGCACCCAGCACCTGGATGTGTCATCCCACACCACCACCCCATTACCAGAGAAAATTGGGCCTCAGATTCTGTATTAAACAGACCAGCTGCAACGTGGAGCATGAAAGAGGCTCTACAGTTGGAGATCTCAGCCTGAGATCTCAGTGAGAGTTATAAACCAGCTGCATGAAAAGCAGCGTCAGGACAGAGCTGTGATGGGGACTGTAAGGGTTGGAGACCACCAAACTGCCCAATGCTGCCTAAAGCTGTGCATGTCTGGCTTTTTCCTCGAGGTGGTGTCTTTATTTACTAGTGTTTTCCATGTGCTATGGAATTTTATGCAGGATTTCAAGTGTTTGTGTCCCTCATTGAGATACTCATTGGGATTTTGGGTAGTTATCTACTTTGTTTGGTTTGTGTCATGTTTTTCAGCATGTGTGCTTTGAATATCTCCTGTCATTCAAGCGGTTGGGAATTAAAAATATGCCCACTAATTGCATCCTGGGGAACTAATACCTGCCTGTTGAGGGGGGAAAGTGTAGAGGAAGACCTGACTTTCCTGTAAAATGGACAAACTTTTATTCCTTCATTTATTGGCTGGACATAGAAAGAGGTGGAGGTGAGGATGAGTCTTTCCCTACCTCATCTATGCCACTGTAATGATAATAATGAGATTTGTTGTTCATTAAGCCAAAGTTGCTCAATACTGTTCTGCTTTTGTGTTTTGTTCCATTAATCTGCCCAGTTATTTCCAGTTAGAGGGATGTTATGGACCACTGGTCTTTATCTGGGATGTGTGGGAGACAGTGTGTGTTTTAAAGCTTTGGGGCTTCAAGAAACCATCGCTCCCATATCCTGTTTCTCAGATACTAGATCTCCTGATATACAAAGATCTGCATTTCCATGGTAATTTTCCCACCTTTCCAGTAAGGAACTGAACCAGCTCTGTCAGACAGACAGTCCTGGGATGCTCCAAGTTCATCATGAGCAAATTTCCTTTGTGGTACCATCATTTCAACACTTCCCATTCAGAGTGGCCCAGACTCCAGGAGATCCCTTCTCAGCCCACAGATCCCAGCCATTCCTGCTACCCTGCCTGCTTGGGCGCTGCATGGACAGACAATGTCCTTACAATTCTTGTTGAACACCCTTCCTCAGCCTTGAGCAACCTCCCCAGGACCTGCACCCAGAGCACCCAGAGCACCCAGAGCACCCAGAGCACCCAGTCCCTTAATGACAAGGAGCTGGGGGATTTTGGAAGGGAAACACTCCCATTTTGTGCTCTAAAGTCTTTCTGGGAGGCCAGAGGTGGGACAGAGGGAGCCTGCAGAGACACAAAGGCCTCCTCCATCAGCAGCTCATGGCTTGGAGAGCCCATCATCCCAACCATCCCATCACCTCCCCACTCCATCCCACCACCTCCCCACTCAGACCTGGGTGGGGTTTTGCAAACACCATATTCAGACAAGAGTTACTGTCTCAGTGGATGAGTGAATGGCACCTTTGAACCAAATTCCACCTCTCCTGACTCTTTCTTTTCTTTATTACTTCTGGCTTTTGCCCTTTCACAGCAGAAATAACTGTGCTTAGAGGCAAATCTCCTCAATTATCATCTCTTGCATTGCACCAATCCCTGGCTTTTAAACCCATAATACAGTTTACTTTCTAAGTGCTGGTTACTCCCTGGGTTTGGTGTCATTTTGAACTAAGCAATTTATCTCACTCTAATGGAACGTTACACCCAGACTAAGTCTCAAGCCTTGCAGAAATTTAACTAATGTTCAAACCATGTGAGACCCAGTTCTGGACTCTCTCAGGCATGAGACAAGATCTCTCATTCTCCACTCAAGAGGAGTAGAATATTGTCCATCATCAAAACTGTGGATGAGAAGAATTTCTGCACTCCTGTGGATCAGATGGCAGCAAATACAAATTACTGGGCAAAACATATTCCAATTATTCATCTCAGAAGTGGATTCTGGGTCTGTATTTTGGTGTAATGGCAAGAAGTCTACCATGCTCATTGGTCCTGAAAGCCACCTAGTAGAGCTCAGTGCTGTCTTATAATAGACCTGCCAGAGATTATAGAATCATGGAATGATTTGGTTGGAAGGGACCTAAGAGATCATCTCACTCCAACCCCCCGCCATGGGCAAGGACATCTCCCACTAGCCCAGGTTGCTCCAAGCCCCGTCCAACCTGGCCTTGGACACTTCCAGGGATGGGGCAGCCACAGTTTCTCTAGGAAACCTGTTCCAGTGTCTCACTCCCCCTGATAGTGAAGATTTTTTGCTAATATCCAATCTAAATATATCCTCCTTCAGCTTAAAACATTGCCCCTTGTCCTATCACTCCATGCACTTATCCAAAGTCCCTCTGTCGTTCTCCTGGAGCCCCTTCAGTCACTGGAAGGGGCTCTAAGGTCTCTCCAGACCCTTTTTTTCAGCAGGCTGAACAGTCACAGCTCTTTCATCCTGGCTCCAGAGCAGAGGTGCTCCAACCCCCTGATGCACTCAACCAAATTTATCTCTGCCCCCAGAGGAGAAGGGGCCACGCTCTGCCCTCCATCATGATGTGCCTGAGAAAGCTGCCCCTGCTGGGTTGACCTTTGATTAGTCCTGTAATGCTCCAGACTAGCTTGGGGATGACCAGGAGCATCCCAAAGGATTTTACAGGGGTGAGTGCCCCACCTGAAGCAGGGAGATGGCCCTTGTTGCTCCCACAGATCCAGCTGCAGCAGCTGGAGAGGGTCCAGCAGGTGCCGCAGAATGAGACACTGGATGTCACTCCACAGGGATGTACCACTACAGTCCAGGATTCTTTCCAGCTCCTAGCCAGCCCTGAGAGTAACTGAGCTCAGCTGGCTGTGTGTCCCCATCAGTGCCTGCAGCTTCTCCATGACACTCCTTCCCTGGGCACTAATGGAGCAGCACATCCCTGTCATCCCTCTGCCAGGATCCCTCTTTGCCGTGGCCTTGTCTGTCAATCTGACATCTCTCCCTGTGCAAGACACCTCTCTGCTCACATCCTGCTGCTGGCAAAGTCCTCCTGGAAGCAGTCTGAGCTGGGAGGGCCCGTGCCAGAGACCTGCTGAGCTGGATCTCGCTCTTGTGCTATTGCTGGGAGAGACACGTGGGCAGGAGCAGCACCACAGCAGTGCCAGAGCCTGTGGGCCAGCAGGACCTGGGCACCAGGGAGATGAAGGGCTGGCAGGAGAAAATGCTGCTCTTCAACTGGGCATTGCTGTCCCCTTGTCCCTAGTCCTTTATGGTTGGCATGTTTTTTGTATTTCATATTTTTCTAGGTCTTTAGCTGAAGTGACATGACTTATCCCCTACAAACTGTGCCCACAGCCAGGGAAAGTGTGGGCTTTGCCTTGGCATCCCCAGCTAAAGATTCCCTCTAATCCCTTGCTGGACTGTACCTTCTGACTGGTTTCTACATCTCCATTCTGATTTCCTGGAACAGCTTGGCTGTAGCTGGTGCTCCTGAGACAGTGATAGGAATGTGGGAAGCTTTGCAGCAGGACAATGCACATCTCCCAGCTCATGCTGCATTCAGGGACAGCACAGCCTAAGCCAGCCATGCTCCAGCAGTGCCCACCATGGTAGGAAGTTAATAGGGATGTCACTGAGCCCAGATCCAGCATCCAGCTGCACAGCAGGAAGAAACGCCAAGCTATGAAGCTGATGGCAGAGCTACAGGCTGGAACAGAGCTCTGAGGAAGCACCTGAGACCAGAAAGAGTAGGAACAACAAGGGACATCACAGGACCTGCCTTGGAGTGCCCTCCCTTCCTCCAAGTGTGACAGAGAGATTAAGCTGAGATTCACCAGATTATAGTGGTGCAAACATCCTCCCTCTCCTGCAGCCTTTTGCCAGCTGCCACAGATCCTCCAGACAGTGGAACTGCTCCCACTGGGGGGAGCAGTTTCTGTGTAGGGTAGAAAGAAAATTCAGACCATCCCTTGCCTTGTGTTGAAAGCCACAACCCCAAAAATTGCCAGATCACACCCAGAGCCTCCACCCCACACAGACTCCTGACACTGTACCACAGCAAAGTCCTACTGGGTTGGGTGGAGCACAGCTGACCTACACCAGCATAAGACCCACCCTCACTTATAATGAAATCACTTCTCTGAAGCCTTTCTAGAGCACAGAATGCTTGCAAGGTCACTGGGCAATGATTATGACCTGTGGCCAAGTTCAGCACACCTTGCTTTGCCCAAGACCCATGATGACTCTGCCAGAGAATGAAGCCATGAAGGGAGAGAACAAAACCTTTCCAGATTGAATCATAGAATCATTAACCGGTTTGGCTTGGAAGGGACCTTCAAGATCATCTCCTTCCAAGCCCCCTGCCTTGGGCAGGGACACTTTCCACTCGACCAGGTTGCTCTAAGCCCCATCCAACCAGGCCTTGAACACTGTCAGGGGGTTATGCCAGATTGAACACTGTTTATGCCAGATTGGAGCTGGCATAAACCGAGGTCCAGTTCATTCCCATCTTCCCATACCACACCCTCTGAGACTACTACATGTTATTCCCCTTCTGTTGCAGAAGGGTGGAAGGTCCTGCTGCAGAGCTTACAAGTCCTTGCACAGCACTAAAGGCCCAGTGACAGAGGAAATCAGTCCTGTTCTCTCCTCACCAAGCCCTGCTTGCCCTCTCCTACGCTCAGTGTGAAGGCATGTCAAGGACATCAGCGAAGAGGCTGCATTGCAGTAAGGTCAGCTTTGGCTTCATGAACCATGGCTGCTTAGATAGTTCACACAAAGCGGTGGCTCAGATGTGTGTGGCTCAGGCAGCGGGACGAGGAGCAGTCTGTGAGATGTATGGCCTTGTTGGGGCTTTGTGTCTAACCCTTTCTGCTTTCTCTGGCTGATGGCACCAACACAAAACCCTGCAGGGCGATGGAATGGGAACAAACTGGGTGATGAGCGTTTGTTCGGGGGAAAGTCTCCCCCACAGTAACCTGGGGGAAAAGTGATGGTTAGAGGGGTCATTGAAACAGTGGAGAGAGTCAGTGAGCCAGGGAGTGCAGGGAGCAGGCAGTGCCAGCTCCAGGGGCTGCTGGGGGAGGTCAGAGCTTACCTATTTGAGGTGCAGGGTACCCGTAGTGCTGCAGTTCGTCAGGGTCCTCTCGCTTTCTGTTATCTGTGGACCTCAGCGATTGGCTTCTGGAATTATAGCGTCCATTGGCTATGGCAAGGTAATGGGTCATGTAAATACACCTTGGTTCACTCTGCAAGATCTTTCACTACAAAGGTTACACGTATAAACAACAGCCACCTGCCACCACCACCTGCTTGCCAACCCCAACACCCCTGGCCACCAGTAATTCCCGAAATTTAGCACCAAGCCAGCCTGAGAGACTCAGGCTGGGTGGCAGCTCAACTTCTTCTTTCTCAGTGAGACTCGGGACCATGCAGAGTATGATCCCTTATGTCTGGTCTTTAATTGCAATGATTTTCTAGGGTGCCTGTACTCCTTGCTGCACTTGCGGAGGATTTATCCTCTTCAGACGTGCTGGCACTGAATCCCACCATCCCCAGTAGTGCTCCGAGGTTTGTGGTGGTGACTGGCAGTAATTTGTGGAGTAAAATTCTGTCTTGTAGCAAAGATCTACTCAGAAATGCTCTGTAGAGGGACCAGAAAATGCTGAGTGGAGCAGGCAGGTGAGGGCAGGTGAAAAGGAAAGGGATAACTCAAAAGGATGTCTCTTTGTCAGACTCTATACCCTGTCACCAGCAACAAGGAGAGATGAAAGTCTGGCATCAACAAAGTCCCAACAGAGCTGTGGCTGGGAATCTTTCCAGCTCAGTGGAAGAGAGGAACTCCTGACCCTTGTGCCCTATCTGGAAATCTCCCACGGAGACCACGGTGTTGAGTTCAGAAGGTAAATAATGTGAATCAAAGGCATTTGACTCCTAACTGACAGCTCTCACCCCTGTTCTTCCAAAGCCGTACTCTGCCAGCTTTCCATTTTCATCCCGTGTGGATCAGCCCTGAATTTGCTACAGGGGAAACTAAAATTCCCGTTCTCCACCTTATTGGGTGTGTTGCAATCCTGACACGTGCCCTCCCGAGCAAAGAGAGAAACAACAACCAGATCCCACCCACCAGCAGTGCCTGCTGTAAATCAGGAGAGCTCAGCTGACTCCACTGGAGTCACATGGAACAGCAGAGAGCAGAGCTGAGCCCCAGTAACCTGAGATCTGGCAGCCAATTTGTTTCCAAACAGCAAGTACCAGACAGAGGACCTTTTCCCCCCAAGGAGGTAAAACAATCAGACATCTTTTCAAGAAGTATGAACTGCCAAGAGATGAAATGGTGACAAATTTGACCCTGGAACCCTGAGAAAATTAATAAAGGTTAATGAAGCTTCAGTGTGGTGGCAGGAGTCTTTATTGCCATCCAAAAAGGGAAAGCAGAGGAGGGAGAGGAATGATTCAGAGAGTCCCTGCCAGGAGCTTTATATTCAGCAGTTTGGATCATGGAAGAGTTTGTGAAATAGTATTATTTGCCGTCACTGTTGCCTGAGAACAGGACTTGAGGAATGAAGGAACTGGACACGCCGACTCCTCCAAACCTTCCCGGCACTGACTGGTTGCTGGCTGGAGGGGAAGGATGAGGCAGTCACCCCCCTACCATCCTGAAGGGAAAGACAAACATCCTGGAATTTGCATACACCTTGGTTTTATATGGCTTTTAACTGGAATAGAAAGGTCTCAAATACTATGGTTTTTTAGCTAAAAATCATGGGACTTTCCTCTGCGAGATTCAATTAAAAAACCCCCAACCTCTAACTAGTTTTTCCAATACCCATTTTTTTGAGTTTGCTTCAGAGGGAACTTAAATTAGTCCCATATTTGGGACTTCTCACAAACCCTGCTCCATTCCCACCACCCATCCCCGGCTATACCCACCCACCTTCATCTGCTCTGATTTGCATCCTCTTCAGGAAATCTCACAAACCACAAGAGCACACAAAATCTCCACGTGCAGCAAATCCCAGAGGCTTCCCACAGACTCGTTTAGGCTGGGAGGAGAAAGTGGGGCTGGGCATCAAGGAGGAGATGTGGAGCTTAGATGGCTGTGCCAGCTGCCCAGAGCAAGGAAGGTGACAAAGAAAATTTGGGACTGGGTATTCCAGAAGCAGTCAGTGAGCATGGATGGATGGATGCACAGAGAGATAGGACACAGGACAGAAGGAAGGAAAGATAAAAGAGACACTCCGGCACCCTGAACCTCCTCTCACCATTTATTTGGGCCCCTTGTTACTGACATCTCCTAATGACTGAGCTCGATTCTGAAGGAGCAGAATGATTTCCTTTGCTCCCTGACAGATATGATGAGTCTGCACTGCTATTTCTCATCCTAATTAAAGCCAATCAGGCCTAGTGGCTGAATGAATGACCCTTCCAGCTTGTCCCAAGCCTCTCCCAGCAAAAACAGCCTCCAGAGTCGCTCCACTGCTGCAGGCAGCCTGTCTCCCCTTGGAAAAGGGACTGCAGAGAAGCAAATCTGTCTCTAACCCCAAACATGGCTTAGATTTAAGCTGGACAGTTCCTTGAGGAATAGCAAAAATCAACCTTGGTTCCAAAGAAAGCAGGGAGATGCCAGGTCCCTTGTGAACAAGGGGAAGTTGATGCAAGTGATGCTTTGCTGTGGGTTTTATGCACCTGAACTTTTTGGTGTGGAGGCCAAGAAACAAAGGCCGTGGGGAACTGGTTGCATTTCAGCAGCCTGCTTCCTACAGCAGGATCAGTGGGGAGGAGTAATTCCAGGATCAAAGCAAGGCCTGGACTTGATTTACATCCCAGCTGCATAAATGCCATGAGGAAGGCACATACAGCACCTTGGAACACAACCAAAGGGAAAAAAGTAAAGGCTTCGAAGTGCTGTGGGCCAAGGTTTTAACATCCAAGTCTGTCTCACAAGAGCCACACACACCGGGCTCATGCCCCAAACAGGAGAGGCAAAGCAAACAGCAGGATCATGAAAATTATCCAGGCAAGCTGGGATGGTGGGAACGAAAGGATGGACCAGAGCAAAGAGTGGAAAAGGATTATTAAAAAAAAAAAACCCAAACATTCAAATGGGGTGAATGAATCTCAGTGTAATAAAATTGAAAGGAAAGGTGGTGGTTGTGGAGTTTTTAGGGCCTCTGGCAGCTGCTAAAGGGTAAATTAGAAAAAGATAGAATCAGCAAGAACCCCTAAAAACCAAGATCTTAGTGGATGCAAAAGAGGGTCATTTTGGAGGCCACTGGATATGTGGCAATCACACCAACAATCACCCAAAGCATTTTGAACATCTGAGACTTGTGAAAATGTCTCTGAGTGAGATCTTGGACCCTCAGATCCGAAATGTCTGAACCACCATTGAAAGAGGGGACAGGGTGAAGTCTCTGCAGTAGCAGCAGGTATCTGTAGGATCTATAGGACAAGAAGCTCTTCCAGTTTACAGTGAGTTCCAGCCTGGCCAGCAGGGAGTGAAGATGCTCCTACACATGCCCAGGATATTCCAGTTTGATGGCTGCAGCAAAAAGACTATTTTTAATGGAAATCAGGGGCGGCAGAGACTGAGGCTCAGCCTTTGGAATGTCATGGGCAGTGTGCATTCCTTCACACCACAGTCCCACAGCTGCAGGGCTTGATGCTGAACTTGCTGGGTGCTGGAAATCCAGCGTGGAATGACAGGACTGTGCCGGTGTCACACCGATGGCAGGATGTGGTCACCCCTTCCCCAGCCATGGGGAGATGCATCTGCCCAATCTGCATATTCATAAATGTCAGGGATGGGTTTGTGCTGCCTCTGCCAGATGGGATGGCAGGATTTCAGCTGGCTCCTCTTTGGATTCTCATTCCCCAGGAATAAGTGCAGGCTGCCCACATCCCTGATTGTTCACGGATTTCTCCAGCACTGCAGAGTTACCACGTCAGGGTCAGGCCTATGACATTCCCACTCTGGTTTGGATGTTGTCCATCCAGGATCTCTGAGAGGACCCTCTGAGCAGTCACAGCTTCAGGAACCTGAAGGGCCATTTGCAGCCAAGAAGGGCCACTGGAGCACAGTGGGTGTCCCTTTCCATCCATAGTAGGAGGGCCTGGAATACTCCTCTGCAAGCACTTCCCACCACACTTGGGTTGGCATTTTTTTCTTCCTTCTATAAAACAGTAATTCCTGGCCAAATCCAAGGGATGAAGGAAATCTCCCCTGTCTGGGCTGGAGACGAGGAGAGTCTTCTTGAAAGAAGTGTTTTCCAGCATGAAAGCATCAAAACAGGGCTCAGCAGTTTGTCTCCAAAGAGGATTTTGTGACAATTAATTGGAATTAACTCATTTATTGCAAAGGAATAAATCACTCTGTGCTGCCTGATTCTGTAGGTGTAGTCTCTGGTCCTTTGCTTCTAGCAAAGAAAAAATCAGGATTACAATAAAAACCGAGTGTTGTCCTTCGGATTGTGTCTCTTGAGCTGCCACAAAAAAAGGCTCTGCCTAAGCCAAGCTGCTGCTACCAGACAAAATTCCCTTTCCAGGTTAGGATCAGCCTTCAATACAGTTTTTCCTCAGTGTTTCACATCTTCTGGGTTTTTCCCGTGGAGAGCTTACCTGGCTCACTTTTCACTGGGCTTGGGGATGTATCCCTGGGGAAATTTAGCCAGAAGAACATCCAGCAAGACACTCCAAAACATGAAAGAGCAGAGGTGGTGGCCAAAATGAGTGAAGAAACAGAAAGACCACATAAAAGTGGTGCCTGTGGAGTCATTCAGCCACCCCTGTGCACTGATTTCAACCATTATGGCCTCCAGACAATATATTCAGAGTCTACTCTAAGAACGAGGTGTCTGTGCCCATATTTTGGTGACAAACTGGCAGAATTGACACCTCTTGGAAACACTGAGAGCCACCATTTCCACTCCTGCAGAGAAGGACCTGCTGAAGAACCTTCTGGGAAAGGAAGGATGGCAGGACCTGGAGAAGGTCCACCTGGGGGAGGAGCTGAGTGACAAGAAAGACTAAATCCCTTTACAGCGTTTTCCATGTCCAGGCAAAATAAAACAACCAATGAAACCCTCAAAGATCTTCCACAAAAGTTCATCTCAGCAGCTCCAGGGAGCTGAGTGTCAGCACTTCAAGTTATTTTCACTGAGAACCTGCCTCAGATGCTGGAGATCCAAATAAACAGCTAAAGTTCTCTTGCTAATCATCCATCAGATTCTGAGACACTTTGGCAGAAGGAAGAAAAGGGGAAGCCAAAGAAAAGAGATGGGTTTGCCCTTGTTTTGAAGGTTATGGTGGTATCTGTGTTATTCTGACACAACTTGCTTGGTCAGCAGCTTCTCAGTGGACAAGTTTCAATTTATCTCCACAGCAAAGAGGAAAATATCAGAGTGTTAATCCCTGTTTTGTTTTGTCAGACCTTTTGGTCAAGGAAAAGAGTATTTTTTTTCTACTAGAAAATTAAGATCTCTACTAGAAAATTAAGATCAGCTACTCCACAATACCTGAGAAGCTGCTCAGGCATTATTACAAGCTACTCAAATGCTGAATAATTCAGGATACAGTTCTTCTTCTGGCCACTTCCTCTTTTTCCTTTTTTTTCCTTTTTTTGTTCTTTCTTTTTAATTAAAACAAAATAGTACCTATTTAAACTGCAATATATAGTGAACACTTAGGAAAATAACAGTTCCAGTGAAAGAACAAAGTTCCTACTCATCCCTAACAAATCTATGAGCTAAAGTCAATATGAAAATAACGGTGACACATTTAAAACAGGATTTCTAATCTACTTTTAAATCCTCTTAGGTTTTGGTGCAGATCAAAGCAAAGAGAAGGAAAAGATATGTGCAAAAAAAATTAGAAACTTCTTGGGTCAGAAGTGCATCTCCTTGGGCAAAGGCAACAAGGGACAGGTTCACTGAGAGGTGAGTTCAGAGCCAAATGCACAGTTTTGGGAGGTATGAAGAGATACAAGTTTGTTTTGAGGTAGGCAGAAACCTCAAGATGTGCATGGACAAGTCTTCTTGAAAGGTTTATTGCTCACATCTTCCCTCAAATATTTTCCAGCACGGAATTATCACAAGGGGGCTCAGCAGCTTGTCTCCAAAGAGGCTTTTGGAACAATTAATCAGAATTAACTTATTTATTTCAAAGGAATAAATCCATTTTTGCTGCCCCACTCCGTGGGTGTGCTCTCTTTTCAAACTTGGGTTTTCCACTTAGCTCAAGATCCTTTCTTCCCAAATAATCTCAGCTGAACTCATCTCATTGTGATTTGGAGCAGGAGTTGACTGGGAATGTAATGGAAAGGGGACAGGGAGACAATAGTGAAATAATTTATTGAATCAGAACCCGTCTGGGGTACAATCAGGGTTTGCTGCATCTGGGATTGGCTTTACTCAATGTTGTGTTCTTGAAAATGAGTGAGTAACTAGTGAGTAAATAAGGATTTATCCTGCACTGCTGTACTCTGTGCAATGAGAGGAGCTGGAAATCCAACCCACACTTCCAGGCTACATGGCTGTCCACCATCCCACTCCATCCTTCCTTGCCACCACAACCTCAGGAGAACTATCATGAAGAAGAGGCAAAGTTTCATCCCCGGAGAAGATCAAGAGAAGATGTTTTGCTCCTTGCTCAGTTATGGTGAATCTGGACTTGGAAAAATGTCCATTCCGCCACACTGAAGTCCAACAGGGACTTGTGAAAGAATCCAACAGGGACTTGTGAAAAAATCCAACAGGGGCTTGGAAGAAGGTTAAGGATGAGGATGGGTGTCCTGCAAAGAGAATCTGGGGAGCTGGGTCCCCCCTAGTTTGTCCAGAACGTGAGGGGCTGTCTAAGGAGCTTTTCTGCTTGTTGTCCCTTGTGCCCCCATGTTCAAACAATGACCACCCCTGCAGGTCCCCCTCTACCCACCCACAGTGCCGCCTCCACCTTCTTCTGCTTCACACCATTGCCCACCAGGAATGGTGTGGCCCTTCCTCCAGCTCCATTCACTCCCACAAGTGTCTTTCAGGACCAGTTTCCATGTCCTTGCACTCCCACCCTCAATCCACAGCTCTGTTACAATGACAAAGTCACCAGCAAGTATGGGGGACATGGATTAAATATCCCTTGTGTCGGGCAAACCTCAGAAGGAGATTAGCAACTGTGAGTCAAGGAGAGGAAATTCAGTATCCCAGGTTTCATTAAAAAAAAAAAGCCTAATTGCAACATATTTTAAATTTATGAAAATGTTAAAATATGCATGAAATCATTTTAGCCCTTATTAGAAGAATATATTTATGTATCTTTATTTGAACTTCCCCTTTATCAGGAGATACTTCCCAGCCTTTGAAGACAGTTGAACTTTCCCTAGTTATTTGACTAATCAGAGGAGTTGTTCAAACATTCTCCACCACGAATTTGAAATAAAAAGAAGGGAATAATCATAATCAGCCATTTGCTTGCATTTGCTGAGCTGAGCTGAGTCTACTGTTGGTTTTTCCTCTTCATCCCCCTCCCAACTCAGCTTGTGGAAAAGAAGAACTGGGGATGAAAGTGCTGGATCTTCATCAGCTCAACCCATTGATATGTGACTGGTGTTGACAATCTGTCCCCTGCTCCCTGGAGAAGAGGACCTGGAAGGAGGGTTCATTACAGGAGGAGGGCGGAGCATCCACCGAAGCCTTTGCCTCGCTCAGTCCCTGCATTTTGTTTCTCTAATGGCCAGATCTTTCTCCACATCTTGGCACCGTGGGTTTCATTTTGTAAAAGAGAGGGACAGGAGCACTGCTCTTGAACTAAACCAAAAAGAAGCAAAAAAGAAGCAAAAGAGAAGGTCTCTCAGCTTCCTGCTTTAACTATATGGGAGAGAGGCTCCAACTAAAAGCAATGCCTTTAGGGATGGATATTTTGCCATCAGTGGCAGGTTTACCACCAGCACACGAAAACCTGATGCAAGCCTGCTTATTGGTTCCTATGGATTAACCCCTAGTTCTTGGGCTGAAGGCCTGGATCTGCAGGCATGTGTGTTGGACAATGTGTGCATGCAAGGCAGGCAGGGCAGGGCAGGGCCATGCACAGCCTCACCCACATGCTCCCCTGAGACTGCTGCTCCAACATGACCCTTCAGCAGCTTCCTGGTGCCTCTGGAGTGTCCCGAATTATTTACAGGGACAAGGCCAAGCTCCTCCTCCTGGGAAGGGAGAGGAACATGCGGAGGGAACATGCCTGCACTTACTATTGCACGCCTTCCTATTGCACAGCCGACCCTCCTCCAGGACTCCCTCGCAGCCGAGGCCCTCCTTGGGAAGGGGTTTGCAGGAGCGCATGCGGGTCTGGAGGCCTCCCCCGCAGTCCTTGGTGCAGTCGCCCCAAGCCGACCACGAGTTCCAACCACCTGGGCAAAATCCAGAAAAGCCTCATCAGCTTCAGTGAGGAGGATGAGGCGATACCGGCCTGGCAGAGCCTACGACGTACCCACCGCCAAGCCCCAAAGCTCGGGTGTCCTTAAAAGTCTGGGCACCGCGGGGTAGCCCAGAAAGTCACAGAGTCACAGAATCAACTGGGTTGGAAAAGACCTCTGAGATCATCCAGTCTGACCTGTGACCCAACCCCACTTTGTCTAAGTGCCACGTCCAGGCTATGCTTCAACACCCCCAGGGACAATGACTCCACCACCTCCCTGGGCAGCCCATTCCAAGGTCTGATCACTGTCTCTGGAAAGAACTTCCCAATGTCCAACCTAAAGCTCCCCCGGCACAGCTCAAGGCTGTGCCCTCTTGTCCTACAGCTGGTTCCTGGAGAGGAGACTGACACCCACCTGAAAGTCAAGACATAAGAGATGAATTAAGAAGCATTGCCTTTGTATTGACTTCTCTTCAATTATTCCCTGTTCCTGTTACCAGAGTTCAAGAAGCACTTGGATAACACTCTCAGGCACGTAATGGGATTCTTGGGGCTGTCCTGGAATTCAATGATCTTTATGGGTCACTTCCAACTCAGGATATATCTATTTCTATGATTTAAGTAGTCCTGTTCTTCCTGTGGCAAAGAGGTCTCCCTCTCACAAGACCTTCTGCCCATTTTGTGTTGTCTTCTAACCCCAGAAGACATGAGCAGAAATCACTTCAGGATGCAAATCCAGCATCAGTGAGGTTGTGTCTCCTTCCTCTTTCCCCCAACAAACACTGTGTGAAGACCAGGGAGCTGGGAAGGGATAAGGGTGGGAGTTCTATGACCCAAGGCCACTCCTTTTCCCCACAGTGCAGACAAGCCACAGAGAGGCACCACTCCTGAGGACAGCTTTGGTAGGGGAATGATTTCACCCTCCAGCACCCTTCCAGAACCCATGGGGAGCAACCTGTGAGCACCATGAGATGAAGATGGTTTTTAGGCTTCCCCTCCCAGCCATGCTCAGTGCTGGTGTCAGCAACACTCAGCTTTTTCCCCCCTTGTCCCACCAGCTACCTCCCTGACAGGTGATGGATCCACCAAACTCCTGCTGCAGGGATGATCCTGCCACTGGCAGAAGGGAAATTCTGAGCCTCTGCAGCTTCTCCACCCTGCATCTTCCCAGCTTGTCGCCAGGAACAACCAGCCCTGGTGGAATGTCCATAAATGTTGATGGCAGAGTGGACCGTGAAGACCATCTGAGTCTGGCTTGCCTCCCACAGTTAAAACACCTGCAGGGAGCCAAGCAAAGCTGGGTTTTGGGTTGTAAAAAGTCAGCAGGGGATCATCCAGGCCCTTCAGGTGACGGATAAGCTGTCACATCCCTCAGTGGTCTGTTCACTCCTCGTGGCCTGTGTGCAGCAAGCTAAAATCTGCTAAAATAAGCCTCAGCTGCCTGGCTGTTTTGCTCCATCGTGTGCCCACCTCATGGGGAGGAGCAGAGGTGGCCCTTCATCCCAGAGGTGGCCACTTTCCTATGGTTGTTTTTCCTGCTGTGAATTCTCTCATTACCCACAGCTACCCTTGGAGATGCCTCAGGTCCAGGAAATTCAGCTGTGTGCTGTGTCCAGGCACAGAGAAAGATAATGAGCTAAAGATGCAGTTTTTTGAAGGCAGGAAACACTGGGAAAAAGACAAATGCGGCTTTTAAAAATAAAAACGAAATAAAGCCCCTTTTTCTTTCCTTGCCAAGAGCCAGGGAATTCAGAGATGCAGATGATCCACTCGAGCTGACTCAGCCCCCCTGTATTGCTATTTCTGAGGCAGTGGAGATCATGGTTGTACTCTGAGCTGCTCCTGACACACACTAGGCAGGACACCAGCCTTCTCTGGAAAAACAAGCCCAACTAGATGCCAAATCAGAATAAAGGGACATTATCAGCACCCCCTTGCTCAGGGGTGGGACAATATTCATCCACCTGCACAGCATAAAGCCACGAGTTCACACTCTGCTACCACCATGCTTTGACTTTTCCTCCCAAGACAGAGTGAAAATAAACACATGCTCAGCAACATTCACACTGATGATGGTCATGGAAGCTGCTCAGGTACTTAATAATGAGAATAACATGGGAGAATGGAGCAGGATGGAAATGCAGGGTAGTGAACCTGCCAGCCAGGAGCTCAGAGATCCTGGCAGCAGCATGAGGATGGAGTTGTTATTGGCACACAACAAATATTTGACCTTGAAGAAGATTGTCTTTCCCTCAAAAGTCACTTTCTGTGCTGGTTCTTTTTCTAAACAGCATTGGGAAAACAGGTTTGTCTCTCCTCTTTCCTGCTGGGACACAGATCGTGTTTCAGTTACAGGAGAAGCCACTGGCATAATGGGAGGTATCCTGATGCCTGGCTTGAGCTGATCAATAGGATATCTGCAACCAGACACCTTCAGGAGATAACCAACACTTTGCTTGCCCTTTTCAGGATGTCTTTCTTTGCTCTCACTCCCTTGCAGATTAGAGTTAGGTTTAGGCAGAAAGCACCTCCACACAAGCCTTAGGTGGGGTTAGGATTTATTTCCCTGGGATGCTTTTTTGAGACAAAATGTCTAATTGCTCCAGTGTCTTCAGAAGTTATTTTATATTGTGTTTGTAAGTAGAATACACACTGGTTACCCAGATTCACTGGATGTCGTGGTGTCCCCAGTTTGATGATGGGTTATGCAAACAGGTCTGCATTACAGGATAGAAACCATTATGATGACATTGACCCCCTCAGATATATATAGAAATAGGTGCTGCCTGGTCTCACTACAGGAAAGAGTGAGGGATAGTGCAGGTGCCAGTCTTTGACTTCTTAAATCTTAGAATAGAATGGTTTGAGTTGGAAGGGACCTTGAAGATCATCCTGTTCCAACCCCCTGCCATGAGCAGGGACACATTTCACTAGACCAGGTTGCTCAAAGCCCCATCCAACCTGGCCTTGGACTTCCAGGGATGGGGCAGCCACAGCTCTCTTGGCTACCTGTGCCAGGGCCTCCCCACCTTTATAATAAAGAATTTCTTCCTAATATCTAGTCTAAACCTACTCTGTTTCAGTTTGAAGCCATTCCCCCTTGTCCTGTCACTCCATGCTCTTCTCCAAAGTCTCTCTCCATCTTTTTTGTAGCCCTCTTAAGGTACTGGAAGGCCACAATTAGGTCACCCCAAAGCCTTCTCTTCTCCAGGCTGAACAATCCCAGCTCTCCCAGCCTTTCCTCCCAGCAGAGCTGCTCCATCCCTCTGATCATCTTGGTGTCTCCCCTGGCCTTGCTCCAACAGCTCCATGTCCTTCCTGTGCTGGGGATCCTAGAGCTGGATCAGCACTACAGTGAGGGGGTCTCATCAGAGCAGAGTAGAGGGGGTAGCTCTTACTCTGCTTATCCTCAGCAATGGGAGAACCAGTCAAAATAAGATAAAAACTATCATGATCTCAAAACTTTAACTGGAACGAGATCTCTTTATGAGGTTGAGCACAGATAACTTCCTTCCGCTCCTTATTCCTCAGTTTCCATCCCATTTGTGAGTACTAAAGAGAAGTTAGAGAAGTACCAGAGCACTTCCTAAATCAACACAGGCATTTACAGCCAAGACAAAGGTATTCCCCACTTTATGGAGCAGTCCTTTTTTATCATCAGGTTGTACCATGGTCCTGACAAACTAAATGCTGCATGTTATTTATCCTGTTTATTGGCTGTCAGATAAACCTTTTGAAATCTTCCTTTTTTTCCTGGCTCTAGTCATTCACTGTTTCAAGTGATTTGTCTTTTTTAGTGGAGCTGTAAACAAGTGGTTAAGGGTCTATTATATGAAGTTATTCCCATCCTACCTTTCAGGGGGAAAAATGCTGTGCCATGAGTACAACACTGGGCTCTTCTGCCCACTATGAAAGGATCTGGCTGGTGGAAAGGGGTGGCTGGATAACAAGGTAGTCACTGAGGGAGCTGGGAGAGTTCAGCCTGGAGACATGGATGGTGAAGGGAGACCTTTTCGCTCTCTACAACTCCCTGAAATGAAGTTGTAGCCAGATGGGGGTCAGTCTCTTCTCCCGGGTAACAAGTGGCAAGATGAGAGGTCATGGCCTAAAGTTGTGCCAACGTGAGCTTTAGATTATATATTAGGAAAAATTTCTTTACTGAATGGATTGTCAAGCATTGGAACAGGCTGCCAAGGGAGGTGGTGGAGTCACAATCCCTGGAGGTGTTCAAAGAATTTGTGGGTATGGCACTTAAGGACATGGTTTAATGGTGAACATGGGGGAGGTGCCGTGTTGACAGTTGGACTTGGTGACCTTAGAGGGCTTTTTCAACCTTAAGGATTCTATGATTCCATGAAGGGAACTATCTGCAGTGGCTGTGGAGCAGCTGAGCTCCACAACCCACAGGTGTTTTCAGCCCAGTGCAGACACTGCAGAAGAGACATAAGTGGGGTGTGGTCACTGCAGTGGTTGCACAGCGGCCCCGTCACTCAGTTCATCCCTCAGCCTCTGCTTGTTGAGCTGACACAACCCTCATGGACTTCCCACCTTCCAGGAAACTCATCCCCCCTTGTTCACCACACAACTCCCTGCTCTGCCCCTTCTTACATTTCAAGCATGGGCTGGGAGGAGACCTTTGTGGTGCAGGGAATCAAATAACCCACATGAAACACAGCACAGACTCACACTGAAGTTAATGGGACCCTTTGCAGACAAGTCCCTTCTGCCCCTGGAGGTTCCTGTTTCATCAGCTCTCCACCAACTGCTGCACCCCGCTGATCGATGCGGGTTGAGTTGCCATCTGTCCTTAATCCAGAAATAATGAGTCTGCTGCAACTGCTCTATAAAGGGTTTTGCTTTTCAAAGGCACTGACTCCTCTGAAGGTCACACCCCCAACCCTTTCCCACTTAGGGAAGTTTTGCTCAGCTCCAGCCTCGCAGGTCCACAGGCTCCTCTCGCTTTGCCCTTTATTCCATTTAACAGGAGTGGCTCTGGCTCATGCCTCCAGCTCCAGAGGTTCCCATCACAACCAGTAGCTGTCACCTCGATCCCACAGTGAGCTTTAACTTGTGGTTTTGATTTTTGGAGAACAGTCCTGGCTCCTGGCAGGAGTTTTTCAAAGCTGCTGTTGCACCTGAGGCTTGTGGGACTGGCTCGAGAGCCACAGAGACTGTCATCCAGGGAGGCCTTTAATCCAGTTTCTAAAGAGTTTTTTGATCCTGCTCAGTCAGTTCTTATCATGATCACCTACTAAAACAAATTAGTTTTCATGCAAGGCTGACCCAATGCATTTTAATTCTCCAGTTAAATGGAAAAGACTTCAAGAGGGTCGGAATCAACCAGTAAGTTCATATTTGGCATTTCTTGCTCTGAATCCTAAGCAGAGAGGCCAAAAGAAGAGGTCTTTCCTCCTACAAATTAACTGAGAGGGCTCCACCTACACACCTCATGCAAACACCCCTGATCTTTGGGAAGATTTGCATCTCGATCCAGAGTTTGTCTTTGCAGCTGACAGCTGCAATGTGTCTCAGATGCCAGTCAGTCAATCATGCCTTTTAATTTAACAGCAATGCCTTAAATTAGATGGCAGTGACAACAGGAAAAACTAAGGAATCAACACAAAACAATCGATGGAGCAAAAGGGGCTTTGCTGACACGCTCCATCCGTCTCCGATTTTGGATTTTTCGGATTTAGCCTCCCACTGACCCCAGCTGAAGACACATCTTGTTGGCAGCTCTCTCAAGCTTGACAGGTCAGGGCATTTTGTGTCTGAAAAACGTGCCCGGGCTCCAAAAAAAATCACCACGGTTCTGTGTGCTACCACTGGGAATATTTGTAGTGGAATTTATATCCCAGTATCTGAGGGCCTGAGAATCATCTCAGTTAACAAATGAGTGAAAAAAAAATGTTATTTCTTATGCAAACAGGGGGAAGGACACAGAAAGGAGATTGAGAGTGAGGTTGTCTTATACCATCAGAAACTTAAATTTGTTATGCAGTGGGGGAAGTGAGAGAGCTGCTCCTTTATCACTTTCCTTCCTACTGTGCTGGAAAAGAGCAAGTCCAGAAGGGGCTATCTTGCAGACAGCCTTCTATTACACAAACCCATGATCTTTCCCTGGAGAGTCACACATTCACTTTGCTACTTCTGTGGAAGAAAGGAGGAAAACCTTCCAGGAGGATGTCCTCTCCTCATGCCCCGTGTGTGGAAAGTCTCCAGCAGCAAAAGTGAGTTGCTCCTGTGGCTCATTCTCTGCCCTTTCCTAAATAAATCCCATGTAACGCTTTGCTGGTTTGCAGTTTGTGCACATTAATATAAAAACTAACCCCCCAAATCCACTAAAAAGTAAAATCATTCATGACAAGGGCATAAAGTGATAGGACAAGGGGGAGTGGTTTTAAGCTGAAGGAGGATAGATTTAGATTAAATATTAGGAGGAAATCCTTCCTTGTGAGGGTGGGGAGGCCCTGGCACAGGTTACTCAGAGGAGCTGTGGCTGCCCCATCCCTGGAAGTGTCCAAGGCCAGGTTGGACGGGGTTTGGAGCAACCTGGGATAGTGGAAGGTGTCCCTGCCCATGGCAGGGGGTTGGAACTGGATGATCTTTAAGGTCCCTTCCAATCCAAACCATTCCATGATTGTTTGACTCTCTTCCACGGAAAGGAGATGGGTGAGGGTGGAAAAATTATAAACATGCCTTAACAGCTCATGAGTGACCAGGAGAAGGTAACCAGGGACTGGCTGTTCATTATCTTTTCCAATACTGGGAAGGGAGGAGTGTCAGATGAAAGCAGCAGGAGGCAGGTGCAGAACCAAGCAAGGACATAATTCACAGACACGGAGCAATGTCAAACTGTGCGATGCCTGTCATGGCATGAAAAGGTACCAAAGTTTCTACAAACACAAAATATAACCAGGGAAATGCATGAGAGACAAAGCTACCAAATGCTAATACATAAAAAACCAGCAGCTCTTGCTCAGAAATCTCGGAGCTGCAAGTTGCTGAATCGCAGAATTGTTAAGGTTGGAAAAGACCTTCAGGATCATCAAGTCCAACCTTTGGCTGATTCCCACCTTGTCAACCAGACCAGAGCGCTGAGTGCTCTGGACCAGAGCGCTGAGTGCTCTGGTCCAGTCATTCCTTGAACACTTCCAGGGTTGGTGAATCCATCACCGCATTCCTGGACAGTTCATTCCAGTGCTTGACAACCCTTTCAGTAAAGAAATTCATCCTTAGGTCCAACATGAATCTCGCTGGCACAGCTGAAGGCCGTGTCCTCTTGTCCTGTCACTGGCTGTCTGGGAGAAGATGCCAACCCCCACCTGTCTAAAACCTCCTTTCAGGCTGGCTGGATGTTGTACATTTGCCTTGTTATGCTGTTTTCCCTTGGTAGCCACTGCTAGTGAGAGGATATTGGGCCAAAACCACCCTGATCTGACCAACAAGATGGTTTCTGGTGCTTTCCAAGTTGCTTGGCCTCTTCCTACCTTAAATTTATTACTATGAATCTCCTTCATGGAGATGTGCTCAGAACACAGCCAGCTCAAGGTCAAGCCAGTGTTGCCCATCACCATTCCAAAATCTGCTCAGGCCACTCACTTCTGGGCACCCAAATAAGTGATGTGATCTTTCAAACCTGACGAGTGGCCAAAGCTGTCACTGATTTCAACAGCATCCACAAGTCCCTGCAAATAAAGGCAACGAGGACCAATTTGGATAAACATTTAGGATCAGTTTCAATCTCCCCCTGCTCTGAAAATCACTTAAGGAAGATAGAAATGAGGCCAGTGTGCAGCTTTCAAGGAAACCCAGCATGAAGCCATGCTTATTACAAATGAAACACTAGGGATAAAGAGAGATTATTTATGTGGAAATAGTGGGGGAGGTGGGCAGGGAAATGAGAAAGGGAATGTTTAGTCTGCAGCAGGAGATCAAATAAAACCATGGAAGAATCTTCCCATAAGAAAGCCGTAGAGGCCTAATCACTTAACTTATTTCAAAGCAGAGCAGGCAAAATATCAGAGAGCAGACTTGGGAGGGGGAAGCCAGCACGCACCACTGGGGAGAAATGAAGTGCTTCCCCGCCCTCACGCTCTCTGATGCTTCATAAATCACACCAGAGCTGAGTTCACACACTCTTTGCTTCTCCAGGTTGCTGCAGACCCCGGTGCAAAGCACAGAGGGGACATATCAGCACAGACACGTGTGTGTCTCTACACTTCGAGAAATACATGATCACATTAAAACCAGAGTGTGCAGCCCAAGCTGATTGAAACCTTTCCTGATCTGAGTGTCACTCCCTATTTTCGTAAAAGCTTGTTCGAAAAAAAAAAAAAATCAAAGAAGGGCATTTGCGAAATTTGCTTTCATGTCATTAAAAGATGTGTGGATGTGGCACTTGGGGACGTGGTTTAGCAGTGGCTTTGGCAGTGCTGGGTTAATGGTTGGACTCGGTGATTTTAGGGGTCTTTCCCAACCTAAACGATTCAACGATTCCATGTTCCACCTTCCCTGGCTTGAAGAGCCTCAGTTTTCACCCATAAAACACTCACAGAGCGCTGCGTAAACCCATAAATGCCGTGAAATGTTGTAACACGCAGAGCTTTGCGAGCCCCGTACAACTTCATCTTGTTTCCTGAACAGCCTTTCCAGCTGAAGGGTTTCTATGGCCCCCAAGACCACAGTTTCTCAATCCTCCATGAGCTACGACACATTTCTCATCACAGGAGCACTACAAGGCAGGGCTGTGCTGTGAACCGGGGAGGGGCTGTAAAGCTGAAAGTCTCGCCTGCAGTATCTCCACACAGCACTGAGAGAAGTTAAATTTTTTTAAGGTAAGCATATTACAGCAGGACGTGGAGAAAATCACACAGGAGGACAAGCCAGGAGTCAAGTGTCCCCTCTCAGAGCAGTTCTGCCAAGGAGATGCTGCTCTGCACACACTGATTTGTGGCTCCCAGCAGTCCTGGCTCCAACAACTGCTCCCAAGACAGAGCCAGAAACACAAACTCCGGCACAACACTGAGACGGCCACCCTGGCACTTCCTAAACCAAACATTTAATGATGTTTTGACACACAGAGCCAAACCCTCCTCACACAGAGATGTCAGGGATGTCGATTTTGCCTGGAAGGGGAATGAGGGCGGTTGAAAACCACGTGAAAGGGCTCGGGGGGTGTGTGCACCTCTGAGGGAGGCTGGAGAACAAGCAAGTTGTCAGCAGGAATTTCTCCTGTCTGTGTCCCCTCCTTCTCAGAGCTGTCACTTAC
>NW_016690328.1:603750-630672 GCF_001604755.1 Lepidothrix coronata
TCCAGCATGGAGAGACGCTCACCCAGGCTGCCTTGCTGGGCACGGGCTGGCGTTGGGAGCTCTTCCTTTGACACGTTGTCAGTGTTTCCCACTGCAGAGGGGAGAAGGTTTCAGGCTTTTCTCTGTGTGTAGCTTCTGTCTCATTTTGAGTCCCCTCATTAACAGGGGGACAGGCAGAACAGTTGGCTCACATATCACTTGGGCACAGTGAGTGATAAATGATGGGACTTTAAGTCACAGGATCATAGAAAGGTTTGCGTTGGGAGGGACCTCAAAGATCATCTCGTTCCAACCCCCCCGCCATGGGAAAGGACACCTCCCACTAGACCAGGATGCTCAAAGCCCAGGCCAAGGCAAGATTCAGTAAAAATTTCAGGATTTCAGCTTAATCTGATATTTTCCATCCTACAATAATGAATGCCTTTGAAGTTTTCCTTTTCTTTAACACCTTTGGGGTGTGGGATCATAAAACCGTAGACTCATTGAATGATTTGCATTGGAAGGGACCTTAAAGGTCAGCTCATTCCAACTTCCCTGCTGTGGGGACACCTTCCACTATCCAGGTTGCTCCAAGCCCCATCCAACCTGTCCTTGAACACTTCCAGGGTTGGGGCAGCCACAGCTTCTCTGGGCAACCTATTCCATTGCCTCACCACACTCTCAGTATAGAATTTCTTCCTGAATTCCTAAATTTCTTTAGTCCAAGGGGAAGGCAGAGATATGTTCAAACCATTGGAGGCATCCAAAGCTCTGCTGGATTGCTTAATGACAGTTTAAGGAACCAGCAGTAGCAGTTCTGCATCTGGGATAATGATCACGTGGTCTCCAACATGCTTTAGCATCAAGGGCAAGAAATCAATATCATCAACCTTTACCAGCATTATAATGACGAGGTTAGTATTGATCTCTTGCCATTGAGGCTGAGGTGTGGTGTGAGCATCGAGTCATTGCTGGGAATCCAAAGCTGGGGCACTGTAACACAGACTGCAGGCGCAGCAATCTGCTCACAGACCCCTTAGAGACCCTGGATTATAATGAATAAAGCAATTCTCAGCCTGATTTGTAATCAATTGGACCCAAAGTCACCACCTTTTCTGTCAGTGGTGAGAGGGAATTATTCACACATGTCTGTTATGTCCCTTCCAAGTCCCAGAGTGGCACAAGGAGATGCCAAATGGAATTCACCTGACCCTGCAGGCAGCAGACCTGTGGTCTAATCCTACGTTTCTACCCTGAAAACTAAACAGGAGTTGAGCTCTTATTCTTTATGATGTCTTGATGCAGAACAGACAGATTACCTTGCTACAGGGGAGGCCCCCCTCTGATTTCTCCTGTTATCACCACTACAAGAAAATCTTTTCTCTAATGAAAGCATCTTCATGAGCATTTTTTAACCCTGAGTCTGCTGATCCAGTCCCCCATACCCATAATCTTCAGCCAAGAGAGATCAAGGTCTTAAAGGCTTAAAACCTTTTGTTTCTAGGGAGAAATCTGATGTGAAATTCCCTTGTCTGAGGCCCTGCTTAAGAAAAGAAAGGCAGAGTATTGAGAGATTATATTGGCACAGATGATGAGGACATGCTAGGAAGGCTCAGCATTTACCCAGCAGTTTGTAAATGATTTTTTTCTGTTATTGCTATTTGTCATTTATATTCCAGCACTCTTAAGAGGCCTTGAGTAAGATGAGAGCCATTCTGGGATTGGCCCTCTGTGGGTGAAACAGTCACAGACAGTCCTTGATCCTGAGAGCTGGCATTAGGCTGTGCCTAATTACTGCTGTGATTGGTACTACAGAGGGAGTGAGGTGAATGTGCGTGGAGAGGGAAGAGTGGGTTTATTACCAGATATACAGAGATTCAGACTACTTTACAAATTATTGACCCTATTTAATTGCACATCATCATGTGCAGTTGCTATTTTTTCTGTGAGGGAAATGCAGAGAAACCTCCCTGAGCTGCAAGATTCTCTGCACAAATGGGCAGATTCTGAACAGACTAAGGGTGGTATTTTCCCCAAAACTGAGCAGAAATGAATCCATAGGAGATCCAGAGGATGGGGACTGATGGTGGAAGATTTCACTCTCACCTTTTTCCCTTTTTGTCATCTTTGGTGCTCAGGGGAGTCAGGAGTTGTTGGGTTATCATTGATTGCCAGGACTATTCATGATGAAGAGCCAGTACACCAGGTGACTCTCTTTCCTATATCACACCATGAAATGAGAAACATGGCTAAATCCCATTTGGATAACCCCATTGCAGCCTTCCAGTAATTAAAAGAGGGTTTTAAAAGGAGGGAGAGCAAGTTTTTACATGGGCAGATAGTGATAGGACAAGGGGGAATGGCTTTAAAGGAATAGAGATTTAGATGAGATGTTAGGAAGAAATTCTTTACTCAGGCTGTGGTGAGGCACCGGCACAGGTTGCCCAGAGAAGCTGTGGCTGCCCTATCCCTGGAAGTGTCCAAGTCCAGGTTGGATGGGGCTTGGAGCAACTAACACCTCCCCTAGAGACACTGACTGCCTGTCCAGCAACTCTCACTTCACACAAAGCAAACAACCTCTAACAATTATACCCACTAATTACAAGTCACTGCTGTCTGAAGAGTTGTGTCATATTTTATTTTTCTCTGTGGTCATTGGGATTTTCCACGATGGCCAAAATCAGAAAGCTGGGTGAAGGATGGATGGATCTGCACTTTCTGGCTTCAGAGGGTTCTCAAACATCTCAGGTTGGATACATCCTTTTTTTTGAGCACGTCAGTGTGAGCCAAGAGCAACATCTACTGGCCGAGCTGCTAAGCAAGACCAAGTGTAGATCTGGCACAATGCGTGGATTTTACAGAGCTCAACACATCTGTGAGATATTTTTAGCTATTTCCCAAACACAAGGGTCAGCACCAGCATTTCCCAGATGTGGAATTTGCCACCAAAGCAAATCCCTCAGCCCTGCACACGTGGACCTGGCTCATACCCATCCCTAATCTGAACACTGCTATTCCATCCCACTGTGTCCTGGCTAGCACATCTTCGTAGACAGAAGTATCTGTGTATCTCCACTTCTTCATAACAAAATGCTCCTCACACTTCCCATACTTTTCCTGGGATGAAACAGCCTAAAGGCGAGTTGCAGTCCATTTATTGTCACCAAAAGTGCAAGAAACTTGCAGTGGGGGGTATTAAAGTGGTCTAACTTTACATATCAAAAATAAAGGGTCTAAATTTGGAGGCCTAAGCCTTTTCTGGTGTCTGTTGGTATGGGGGGTGGGAGATAACAGCATGTGTGTATTTTTAATTAGTGCCTTTGCATAACAAATGGCGAGGGTAAAATTAGACTATGATAAAAGATGATAAGAAGAGGTTTCACCCTCTAGAAGAATCTGTCCAGATGTGTTAAATTCAACATTGCCAGCCCTTGTTTTTCTTCACAACCCTTCCCAAAAGGCAGCGTGGGAATGTGTGGGAATGAGAGAGAGAAATCAGAGAAGCTACACCCAAAAAATAGAAGGGAAAAAAAAAAAGACTGTGAGTTCATCTTATTAGGAAGAGTGAGTACACAAGCCATGAATAACAGGCACAGCTCTTGCCTCCTTCTCTGCAGCCTGGAGGACTGGGCCGTTTGGGCATTGACGGGTGGAATTCTGAGGAATCCAAATCGATTACACATAAAACACAATTTCCTACCCTCCAGAGAGTCACTTCTCCATGCAGAGCAAGATTTAGAGGGAAGTAAGAGAGAAGCAGCTTGATCTATATTCTGAGCTCACTGAGAGATCACAGACGACCCCTCTAAATCATCGACAGGGTGAGCAACATCTCAGGTGGCTTTAGAAGTGCAGATGTGTCCACCTGGGCACTTCATAATTAAAGGAGGAAAATAAGCACTTAGAGAGTATAGACTTTCTATTTGACCATCTTTCTTTAGAGTGGGATGGATCTCCCCCTAGAAATGCCCATTTCTCTCTATTGATTATAGAAAGGCCTCCTTAGACATCGAGGATGTCTTTTGGTCACAGAAATCACTGCACAGGGAACAGAGAGGGGGCAGAGAACCATAAGTGGTTAAAAGGAGCAGGAAGCACAAGCCAAACTTGTATAAAATGAGGAGGAACAAGCCTTCCTGCTGCAGGCAGGTGGTGAACTCGCTCTGTTTAGGTGCCTTGCCTGCTGACTCACAGCCACATCCAACTGTCCACTTGGCAGTCTCCGTTCAGGACACCATGTCCAGGTGTTCCTTGCACACAAATCTGCAACCAGGGCATCTGAGGTGTGCAGGAGCTGTGCCCTCTGCAGGGGCAGGGACAGCAGCTCCAAAGGACTCAGGAGTTCTGGTCAGGCTTGCTAGAAATCTAACAGATGACCTCAGAAGAGTCATCTTCCCTCTGTCTGATTTCTAAGCTGAGGAGTCTCTGATAATGATGAGAAATATGAGGGCACAGGAGGATGCTGAAATTGGGAAAGACAAGTTTTCCTCTTTTTGTCCCATCTACAGACATACATCCCTGCTGGAAACAGCCCTGTGTGTATTTCCAAAAAGCTGGTGGAGCTTAAACTCCACCAGACCCAAAAGTCCCAAACTTATCCAGAAAGGGACTGTAACCAAACCCACCTCTTTGGACCTGTCAACATAACCAGGTAAGACAGGTAAAGCAGGTTTATCTTCTGCTTGATTCTGGTCCACAGATGATGGCATAGCTGAGTCCATGCTGGGCATTTTTTGGATCCCAACAATTCCTGAGGAGGACAGGAAGATTCTTACAGGGAAATGGATCACTTAACCCTTCCAAACTGCCTCCAAGACCACCACAGACTGGAGTTAGCACTCAAGGCTGACAAGAGTTCAACAGGAGACCAGGATGCTCATTAAGGCTCATTTTACCTCTTCCTGATGACGCCTGACCTTATCCAAGGCTTTGTGGAGACTTCCATGAGTTCTACCTGGTTTCATGCACAAGTTTCTAGACTTGCCTTCAGTGCAAGTGGGAAAGGCCACTTGTGGGAAAGGCCACAGAGAGTTTGTGCCTTCACTCTCTGCCAGACTGATTTCCTGGTTACAGCAAATGGCACAGGGAAGGTTTGAAAGGCAAGGACGTGGGAAGATGGAGTCCTCTTAGGGCTAAGAAAAAAGATAACTCCAGGCTACAGAGGCCCAGGGGTCTGGTTTTGGCCTCATGCCTCCCAGAAATGATCTATTTCTAGATAACAAGTTAAATCAGAAAAGCTGCCTCCAAGCAGATGGATTGGATGAGGTTTCCTGATCCCTGGCTGAGCAGGGACACGAGGATACACTCAGGGAATGCATGAGCAGAGGCCAAATAAAGAACAGAACAGAAACCCAGGACAGGAGGGGCACAAACCTAAAGGGAAAGGTTGAGCTCTGGTGTCTCCCTGAATAATGCAAGGCTCAAAATATTCTGTTACCAGCCTGGGGAGCAGACAATTAAAACACTACTTGAAGCAAATGTCTCCTGACTCTGGCTCAGAATTTCAATTAGGCCGGGAAGTCTTATTGCACTTAAGTGCAGGTTAGTGACATTTCAGGAAGGAGAGATTGATTGGGAGCTGTGTCACAGCTCAGCAGAGGGGATCATGTCTAGGGGCCTGTCCTTAAAAACAATGTGTGATCTCTGCATGGCATTTTCCTTGTTTAGCTCGTTTGTGTTTCCTGGGAGAATGAATAATCCCAGTAGCCGGAGCTGTGTCCCCTCCTTTCAAGCACTGACTTATTTTCTTTCTCACTTTCTTTTTCAAAGGTCTTTAAGCATCCTTAGGTGTCCAAAAAGTATTTCTTATGGCTCTTCTCTTCCTCCTAAACAGGAGGGAAAAAAAAAAAAAACAAACCCTTCCTCTTTTCTTGTCTCAAGAATCAGTTTGCAGGAAAGTATTTTCTTACTGGTTAACCAACTTTGCAGAGCTGCAGAAATCAAGAGTGTTTGCTACTACAAAATGCAGGTAGAAGCAACCTCACTCCACCTATTCTGACTAGGATGGCTACAATTTTTGGGGCAGGCACATGAGATAGAGGTCAAACAGGGGAATTGTTAAGAAGCAACAGATACAATAGGTTTTTCTGCCATCAGTGTAGGAGACAGGATTTTTTCCTTAAGGCATCCAAAAATTCATCTCCAAGATCCAACCAGGCCCCTTTTGTCACTGTTTCTCATCCATACACAACTGGTCATGCTATTGAAAACATCACCCAAAGTGGGACCCTCCCAGAATAAAACACTCTGGTCTAGCATTTAAATTCCAGCAACACCAAAAACTTTACCAGGGATACACACTGGAGAGTTGAGGAGCAACACAAATAGTCAGATAGGATTAAGTTAACCAGGGGAAGTTTAGATTAGATATTAGGAAAAATTTCTTCACTGAAAGGGTGGTCAGGGAAGTGGTGGAATCACCATCCCTGGAAGTGTTCAAAAAGTCTGTACATATGGCACTTGGGGACGTGGTTTGCTGGTGAACACAGCAGTGCTGGTTAATGGTTGGACTTCATGATCTTAAAGGTTTTTTCTAACAATGATTCTGTGATTCTACATTTTCTGCTACAAAAAAAAAAAATAAAATAAATAAGCTGTAGGTAAATGAGCCTCATTTGGATCCAGGATGGAAACACTGATGGAAAAGACTAACGTGTGCTGTATCTGCTACTCAAAGGTGGTGATGAGAGGTCAGAGACTCAAACTGTGCCAGGGGAGGTTCAGGCTGGACATCAGGGAGAATTTCTTCTTGGAAAGGGTTGTCAGGCATTGGAAGGGGCTGCCCAGGGAGGTGATGGAGTCCCCACCCCTGGAGGTGTTCAAGGAATGACTGGATGTGGCACTCAGGCTCTGGGCTGGGGGACAAGGTGGTGATGGGTCAAAGGTTGGACTCGATGATCCCAAAGCTCTTTTCCAGACTAAATGATTCTGTGACTTTATTTTTTAATCCCCATGAATAAAATCTGCTGAATTGGTTTCTAGGCCAAGTGCTGGCAGCGTCCTCCAGCAAATGGATCCACAGGTCCATCATGGGCAATCATTGTTTTCCTCCTGTGTGGCCAAACTCTCCCAGATAAATCTGCCTTAGTCCAGTCTCTCATGGTGATCTTTGAGGTATGGATTTAGAATCATGGAATAGAATCATAGAGGTACTAAGGTTAGAAAATCCTTAGACCACCAAGTCCCATCATTAACCCAGCACTGCCAGGTCCACCACTAAACCATGTCCCCAAGCTCTCAGAAGAGAGCTGAGAGCATCTTTCCTCTCAAGAATCAGCCAGCTCTCATCCTGAATTTTCCATTATGGTCCCAAACATTGCTCATGTGGGGTTGGCAGGTCCTTTCCACCCCTTTTCCATGCAGGAGAGAGACACCGGAGTACTTCTGATTTCAGACATGGCCATTGTGCACAAAGCAGACCTAGAAAAACGTTTCCTAAGAGCCAGCCTTTTCCTCTGGGAATGGATTTGACTGTGCTGAAAGGCAAATATTTGCCAGAGAAGGTCTTGCTGAGTCCTTCAGGGATCTCTGCACATGCAGGTTAAATTACTGGTGCTCACTGCTTGGAGCACAGGAGTAAAACATGATTTTTTAATTTTTTTTTCCTTCACCAAATGGTGTTTTCTTCTCCCTTGGTCAGCTCTGAGAAAGGTTTTATTATCAGAGGAAACTCCATTTTGTGTCATCACTCATCCTTCCCCACGGAGCCATTCATGGCCCATAGCCACTCCTAAACCACCCCAGACCCTTGAAATCATCCTGGAGCCTTTCAAACACCCTTCCAACAGATTATCCCTCTTTGTATCCATGGAGGAAGATGAATCAATGGGGGGACCCAGGAGGGTTGTTTTGCCCATGAATTATTTACACCCACTGGGTGATATTTCATTTTAGACTGGCCTTGTTTCATGCTTGTAATTTTTAATTCTTATAATTCCACCTCCAGCAAGCAAAGGCCCCTGAGAGCACTAGATTATATCCCAGCAGGCACCCTCTCAAATGCATAAATAACCTTTCCTCTGCTGACAGCACATGGGAGATGGGCTGGGCTTTCATTGAGGCTGGGATTTCCCCCCTCTCTCTTTCTCTCTCTCTTAAAGGAATCTTTATCTCTGTGCAACTATTCTGTAACATGCCCCTGTTTGGTAGCAAAAAGGACTATTTAAATGCAAATGTTGATTTTTATTTTTTTTTGCCAGGGAGTGGGGGGAAAATACTTGTCTGACGATGTCCTTCCAACTGGTGCGGTTTGTAAAGGAGTTGCATCAAGCCTTTGGTTCTTTGCCCTCCTAAACACCTCTGCCCCTTTTGTCTTCAACCCCTTGAAGTCAGACTGTCATTGCAAGAAAAAAAAGTAATTAAAATAACCCACATATATATTTTATATATATATACACACTAAAATAAAAGGAATACAGTGTTTTGATGAGATTCCTCCTTCCTCTGCCCTGCCCATCCAAAGATGGGGGAGATGGGACCACTCTATGCTCACTCCAGATTGAAATGTTTGGGGTCTTTTTCTCCTTGGTCTTGGGGCCAGATGTTCCAGGTGTTCTGTGTCACAGGTACAGTAGGGGATTGTTGGTTTGGGGCAAACTTGAAAGAGAAAGGTTGTCAGGAGGGGAGGGTAAAGAGAACATTCAGATTCAGGAGGTGGATGAGAAGGAAAGGGGAAAGATGCCTGGAGCAGGGTGAATAATTTTCTCTGGGGAAAACCGCTCTGCTGTTTTGTACCATTTTGCTCTGTTGAAATGCTGGTTCTGATTTAAAGCCAAAGTTGGGCAGACCTTCCAGACAGGCTTGCAAAGGTAAATAGCCCAGTGATGCTGAAAGAAGACCAAAGCTAGAGGAAACAGGGAGAGGGGACGAAAAGCCAAATACCCAACCAATCCCCACCCAGAAGTACCCTCATCCACAACCACAGGGGCAGCAGCAAACACGCCCCTTGGGTTTAATTTTGGACCATTCCCACTGCTTCCCATAATAAAGCTTTCTGCAGGAGCAGGAAGGGCTGGAAGGAATTGGAGGCAAGGCTTGTCCTCTCCCCGGATGTGTGGGCTCCATCGGGAGGGGATGGGGCAGAGAAAGTGCCTGGGGACACCACAGTTTTCCTCACGTCGGGAAGGGGTGGATGTGCTGTAGGACCTGTCAGACAGGGGAGCAGCAGCAGGAGCTGGAAGCTGGGACAGGACACGCGGCAGTGGAGGCGGCAGCTCTGTCTGCACGATGCACATCACCAGCCGGACTGAGGCTTCCCGCAGCCTTCCCCCTCCTTCCCAGCCCGTCGCTCGGGCTCCGCAGGCTCAGGAGTTTCAGACCGTTGTGATTTGATGTAGTTCAGTTGCCAAGGAGACAACGATCTGCAAAGGGGAACCTTCGTGGCGTCCGGGGGAGGGAGATCGATGCAGATCGCTCAGGGGTTGAGGATGCCCCCGGGCTCAGGGCTCAGGAGCAGGGAAGTATTTGCCCTGCTCCATGTGAGCTGTCCAAGGTAGGCTGCAGCCTAGAGGAGCTCCAAAACACCATTTCTAATGAGATCAGTCCATCTAGGGGATGAGGAAGAGTCAATCTGTCCTGAAAGTCTGTCCTTAGCACCAGTTAGGTCATTAAACTGGGACACTGGAGATGAGAAATGGTGACCTTGTGTAACATCACCCTACATCCCAATGAATCTGTGGGAGAAATAAGGATCATGGTGTCTGCACCCTCACTAAAGCTCCTCCAGCTGAGAAGAGCTGGAATCAAGGCTCCAAGGTAATAATTCTCTATAAATCAGAGCTATTTTTTTTTAATGAGATAGAAAGATTTGGCAACCTACTGCCTGTGTCCTGGCCTTCCTTTGCCCTCACCCTCCATGAACCAAGTGATTATCACCCTGCCCAGCCATTCACCCAAACTCAGATGGAGTTTAGAGGTGCAGCAGGAAGGGGAGGCTGTGTTGCTTTGAAGGTCAGATGAGACACATCCCCAAACACAAGGTTTGTGGAGGATGGAAAAACCCCTTGGCTGGAGCACTGCGGTTCTGGTTATTCCTGACTGCAAACCTGGGGGAAGTACTGAGCCAGCATCATCCCTTTCCCTCCACTGCTACTGGAACACTGAGACTGGGAAAAGCCCCTTCCAATAGGCAGAAAGGGTTTTTCTTCCCAGTCCCCACCTGATGATCAAGTCATGACCACGAAGGATGAGAGCTGAGGGACTTTGCTCACAAGCAAGAGAGGTTGTTTAGAGAGTGGCTGCAGAACAGGGTTAAAACCAATAACTCAGGGGGAGATCCTTCCTCCAGCTGCTGGGGAAGAGGGGAAATATGATTCAGTTCTGTATGTTCTCCTCGCCTGGGGAAGGCTCTGTAGCTGAGTTGTCAGGTTTAATCTATTCCCAACTTGTACGCTGCAAATAACTCCTTTGTTCCTTTTTGAGTTTGGCAGCTCATACACCAGAGCAGGGACGGTCTCCAGCAACGATTCAATGGGAGAGAAGGGAAGATCCTCCTGTGCCACCTTCGAGATGTTCTCAGCACAAAGGAGGCTGTGAAAAGAGATGCATTCCAGATGTGGTGACCTCACAGTGAGCACCTGGGTTGGAAGGGACCTTCAAGGTCATCTCATTCCAACCCCCTGACATGGGCAAGGACACATTCCACTAGACCAGGTTGCTCAGAGCCCCATCCAACATGGGAATTTTCATAATCCCAAGCACCCACAAGACATAGGAACAAATCTGGAAAGGATGTGGTGGCTTTTGAACAAATTATTAGAGAGGGACTGGGAAAGGATTAGGGATGGGTTGAGTAGCTCCTGCCCTAGGGATGGATTAAGTAATCCCAAAGCAGTTCTGATTCTTGAGTCTTGATATATCAAATTAAAAGGTTGCTCCCAGTGTTCCAGCACATTTCAGATTGGTCTGGGGATGGACTTGTTCAATCAGACTTTTGCATCCCCACTCTGCCTGGGGAACTGCAGGAGTTGATTTTGGAGGGGGAAGAGAGAAGAGGGAAAGGAGGCATGCAGCTGTCACGACAGGAGCTGGTAGGAATGATGCACATTTTCAGTTGTTATCAGTGCTCTTTCTCTGTGCATCAGTTTACAGGAACATCACTCAGCTTGGGGACAAGTGGGAAGAATAAGTCACTCTCTGTCTAGCGAGCCCTCCAACTCACCCAGCCTGGAACACCCACAGTCCCTTCCCTGGGCTCCATCTGGACTGTGCTTTTCAGGTAGAAGTTCTAAACCGCTTCCCAAATCCCCAGCTAACACAGAATCACAGAATCATACAGTGGTTTGAGTTGGAAGAGACCTTCAAGATCATCTTGTTCCAACTCCCTGCTGTGGGCAGGGACACCTTCCACTAGCCCAGGTTGCTCAGACCCCATCCAACCTGACCTTGAACACTACCAGGGATGGGGAAGCCACTTCTCTGAGCAACCTGTGCCAAGGCCTCACCACCCTCATAGGGAAGAATTTCTTCCAATATCCCATCTAACCCTGCCTTCCTTCAGCTAAAGGCCATTCCCCCTTGTCCTATCACCACATGACCTTAAACAAATAAAGAAATATCCTGAAAAAATACTATGGGTGAGGCTTAAAAACCTACACATGGAAGAGCTACAGAGACCTTACAAGACGAAAAAAAGTTTCATAAGTAATGAATAAGATGATTTTTTTTTTCTGAACTGCTCACAGAGCAGCCACTTGGCACAGCTGTGCTGGAAGGAGGAATGTAAAGCTTATTTTACCCAGCACCAAAATGCAGCTGGTTCAGGAACATGCCAGCTGCCAACTGCACAGCAGTGTGGGGACAGCCACGCTCCAGCAGTCACTGCTCAAGAACTTTGATACCCCAGGCAATCAGGATCTCCAGGCTGGAGATGCCTCTGTTCTAGGAGCCTGCTCAGGAGTAGGAAAAATGAAAAAAAAAAATAAAAATTAAAAAACCACACAATATCCCCTAAAAAATCCAGTGCCAGCAGAGCAGCAGAACCAAGACCTCAGCACAGAGCAGTGATGCCTTAAGATCCATAGTATGTTGATTTTTAATGTAGCTTTTTAGCACTTTTAGGATAGAACTTCTAGCTAAATACCTTTTGCACTGAATTCCAGAAATATTGTTTAATGTTCCTCATCAAGGATTTCAGTGGATAAAGATTTTTAGCAAGAACATCTGTTTTGTAGAGGATGTACCTGAAGAACATATCAGAGCAAAGAGGTCTCACCAAGGCATTTGATGGCAAGAGTTGGCTAAAACACTTTGTATTGAAATATTTAAGTTGTTTTCTGAGCTAAAGACAAATTTTCTATGAAAGTATCCAGGCTTTTCTGTATTTTTAAGTTAAGGAAGGAGATGTTAGTACTTCATGTTCTGTGTGGGACATTCTTGCTAGACCTGTTTTGAGGGGGAGCAGGAAGACAGGAACTGGAAGTGTGTGACTGCTGGGGGAGTTGGGAGGAGATTTTTACTGGGTTTAGAAAAATAAAAAGTCAGGGAACTTCAGAGAAAACTTTTCAAGTGGGTGAAGATATATTCCCGTGTCTAATTAGGAACTGGTAGAAGGTTCAAAAGGGAATGAAAGATCCTCATGTGAATCATGGAATGGTTTGGGTTGGAAGGGACCTTAAAGATCATCTCATTCCACCCCCCTGCCATGGGCAGGGACACCTTCCACTAGACCAGGTTGCTCCAAGACCCATCCAACCTGGCCTTGGACACTTCCAGGGATGGGGCAGTCACAGCTCCTCTGGGCAACCTGAACCAGGGCCTCACCACCCTCCCAGGGAAGAATTTCTTCCAATATCCATCTGAGATTCTGGAAAGAGAAGAAACATTTATATCCTTGCACTTGGATTACTGGTGTCTTGGGAATGGGTCAGTAAAAAGCCCAACCCTAATGGTTCTATGATTCTGTGAATAAGAAAAAAACACAAAGGAAGAAAGGAAAAAAGAGAGAAAGAGAGAAAGAGAGAAAGAAAGAGAAAGAAAGAAGTAGAGAGAGAGAAAGAAAAAGAAAGAAAAAGAAAGAAAGAGAAAGAAGAGAAAGAGAAAGAGAAAGAGAAAGAGAAAGAGAAAGAGAAAGAGAAAGAGAAAGAGAAAGAGAAAGAGAAGAGAATGAGAAAGAGAAAGGAAGGAAGGAAGAAAGGAAGGAAGGAAGAAAGGAAGAGAGAAAGAAAGAGAAAGAAAGAAAAAGAAAGAAAAGGAAGGAAAGGAAAGCAAAAAAATTGGTTCTTCATACTAAATTCCATCTGAAAGTCTTAAGGATGAAATCTTAAAGTAAGGATGAAAGTCCTAAGGTTGAAATACTCTATTCTTGTGGGGAAACTGAGGCACAGAGAGGTTACAATTCTTGCCCAGAGACACACTGGGCATCCATGAGCAGAGACCTGAATCCTCTCTCTTCTTTTGTGACAGCAGTGGGGCCAGGGAGAGGCGGTGTGGGGGGCAAAATCCAGGCATTCCCCTGGCTAGAAGGGGATGGATGCCATGTCCCATCAGCCCTTGGAGAGGCTGCATTAGCAGCAGCAGCTCTGGCTCCAGAGCTCAGCTCCTGGTTGTCGTGTGTCCCAGAGTCAGAGCAGCATCTGCTCGGAGAATCACGGCACAGCCAAGCAGAAAAAAAGGTCAACTGCTTCCCCCTGCTCCCCTCCAGGTTGGAAGCAGGGAGAGCACCGCTGATCCTCCCTGGGCTCATCACCCCCCTGATAATTATCCCACCAGGCCATGCGAGAGCACAACAGCACAGCCTCCCCCGAGGCCAGCACGTCGCAGGAGAGAGGAAAGCCGAGGAGAAGCCGCACGCTCCCGCTCCTCCTGTGTCCTGGAGAAAAAGAAATCCAACCAGCCAGTCCCTTCCCCGTGACCTGAGCTCACCCTTTGGTCCTGGAAACCTTATGGGCTGTGACACAGGACCAGGCTTGCAGGAGGGGGCTGTGGCTTCCCGGGATGCTGAGGGCTGAAGGGGACACTGCGGAGGTTCAGTCGTTTCAGGGGTCTGGGAGTTTTTCCTGCTGCGCTGATTCAATGTGACAAACTCATTCCTTCTGCAGCATTTAACCAAATGGCAGCTTCTGTCCTAGGCTGAGATGTGGCATTTGGGAGGGCAGAGCTGTGGCATTTGGGAGGGCAGAGCTGTCTCTCCCGGTGAGACCCCACAGCCACGTTGACCTAAGTTGGTCATGGGAGATGTTCAGTCCCTTCCTGTTGTCCCCAAGCATTATGGGGTGACCCCAAAGGTGAACACATGGCCTCAAACCTGCTTTAATCCTCCAATCCAACATCCCAGACCCTTTTTTATCTCCCTGGCTCCATTCACTCACTGCAAATCACCCCACTCTGCACACCAGGGGCTACCTCTGCACTGTTGCACGTGTATCACCTGCCCTTTCCCTGGGTCTCCATGTTTTGGGGAGCTGTGCTCATAGAATCATAGAATGGTTGGGGTTGGAAGACAGGGTCATCTTCCACTAGACCAAGTTACTCCAAACCCCGTCCAACCCGACCTTGAACACTTCCAGGGATGGGACATCCACAACTTCTCGGGGCATCTTAGTGCTTCACGACCCTCACAGTAAAGAAATTCATCTTCTGGAGCACTTGTAATGATAGAAAATGAGGTGTCCACCTCTAAATGGCCTCCAAATCCCTACTGCTCTCAGGTCACCAGGAGCAGATCCAGCTGCTCACAGACCCAGTGGCCTGTAGCCAAGTTCAGCTCCTTAAAGCCCAAGAAGTTTTAGGTCCAGGTCACTCCTGCTCGTGCAGAACATCTGCTGAGCCCCAGAAAAGCATCATGGACAAACACCACACTCCATCCACCCCCCAGCAGGATCCAGGGCATTCAACACTGATCATCCACAGGAGGAAAACATCAGGCTTAATGCCCCAAGGTGGACAAGAGCAGCACACCAGAGACAGATTTGAGCCCTGCAGGAAAGAAAACATCGTTTTACTCCCAGAGAGGAGGGAGAGCTTTGCTTTCCTCAGAGCACATTCCATCTGTTCCCATCGCCCACAGATCCGGCCACGCTGCGTCACTGCTCTGCCAAGCACAAGGTATTAGAGACAGGCTCCAGCAAGGCAAGGCTTAACCCTCCTTCATCCTGGACAGGATGGTGCTTCCAGGACAAAACCAAACCATGAAGACCATCCCACCTGACTTGGCACAATGTAGGGTTGGCAGTGCCAAGAAGGCACCCAGTGAAGTTGCTTCCAACCTCCCTGGTGATGTTGCATCCAAGCAGGGCAATCTGGAAGATTCAGGCAGGAGAAATAGGGAAGACACTGGCTTGGAAAGCAAAGGGAAGGCAGCCAGGTTTGGCTCATTGCTTCTGGTCTCGGAGCATCCACTTGTCACCAGGAAATCCCTTTCACACCCACAGGGGGAGGCCTTCAGCAGCAAAAGAGCAGGGAAGCTCCTTTGGGACTTAAACAATCTCTACCAGAGAGACCTGGAGTAAAAGGGGCAGAGGAAAAGCTGCTTCCCGTGCCTCATCCTCCAGCTGAAACCTGCTTTGTTCAGAGAGGGCTCCTGCACCCCTGTTTAATGATACACTCTGCATTTACATTTAATTAGAGGAATGAAAGAGCTAATTAATAAGATCCACACGAAATGCAAACAAAAGGGATACCTGGTGACTCAGAGGCAGGGGCAAAGCTGAGGGCTGGGGCTTTGCAGGCAGCTTAAACAGGCCTCAACCTGGCTGTTGTCAGGAGACACCTTCCACATGTCTCCTTTCTGACAGTTGGATGGTTGCACCATGATTTGGGCCACCTCGTGGATCCAAGTTAAAACTCATCCCTTTTTTTCTTTCCCAGAGATCCAACCTGGCCTTGAACTCTTCCAGGGATGGGGCACAACAGGGGCTGGTGGACTGGGCTGTGTGAGCTGATCCCAGATGTTCCTGCAGAATGAAAATCATGTGCAATGAGGCTGAAAGTGCTCTCAATGCTGGTCCAAACTAGGCATGAACAGAGCCATGTGTGTGGCCATGAGCTTCCCCCTTCTCTCAGGGCTGGATCTCATTAACCCCAGATAAAGAAACATCTCCTCTCTTCTGTGAGCCAGAGCCCATCTCCAAACTAAGACAGGCATGGGAAGGGGTGGGAAAGGAATGCTCCTCATGGCATCCTTTTAATAAGAGGTCATGCTTGAAAGGAAGGGATTAATCAGAAGGTGGGGAAAGCAACCTCCAGACAGGGACTGAGGGTGCTCATGAAGATGGGGCAAGCAGGAGAATAACCTGAAGATTTGCTGAGCGTGGTGGAACAGCAGATCTCAGCAACCACGAAATGAGAAACCTCCCAAAGGTTTAGACTTACTGAGAGCCTCTTTTCAATTTTAATTATTGATTTCTTTGTTTCCTTCAGTGCTATGGAAAGATACAGCTTCAGCAGGAGGAATGCTCTGGGATGCACACTCATACCCTGCCTTCAATGCTCTTGTGCTCCAGCCCTTAGAGACGGATCCCACATAAAAATCTCTCCTGGACAGGGGATGGAGAGGAAACAGCAAGATCAGGTAGCTTTTACCACGAATGACCTTGGTACTCGATTTCAACCAAAGGACACTTAGATTAGAGACAGTGACGAGGCTGCACTTGAGCTGAGATGCCACCCATAACCCCACCACTCATCCTCCAAATCAACCATCAGTCCCTCTGCTAAAGATCCAGACTCCTTCCTTCTGATACCTATTTTGGGATAGGACAAAGTTTGCCCTCACACCCGCCACCCACCTCAAGCAGCTCTCTGTTGACTAAGAAGGGATCTTGGGGTGACTTGCTGAGATGTGAATGTCTCCACTGGGGACAGCCGGAATTAGTCACCACAGAACATGGGACAAGAGCTGAGCTCCTCTGCTGATCACAGTGAGGAAATTTAAATCAGCTCTCAGAGCCACCACTCCTGTCTCAAAGAGATCAGCAAACCATTTACTGGAGGGGCTGTCCCAGAGATAATAGTGAGGGTTATGCTCAAACCGAGCTGGCAGAATGACACATCCTAAAACATATGTGCTCAGAAATGAATTCTGTCATTACGTGATCTGCCCAAATCTGAGCTTTCCTTCTCCTTTCAGTGCTGTCACTGAAGTTTTGCAAATATTGAGCAAGAATTTTCACCTTGGACTCACTCCCCTTTCTGGTCTCTCCAGCTACTTTGTTAAACCCCCTCCAGCTCTGCTGATGCAGGAGGGAGGAGTGTGGGTCTGTTATCAGATAATAGCCTTGCCTTCCCCGCCCATAGCTCTCTGATGCCCCAGCCATGACCAGACAGAGCACAAGAAAGAGCAGCCCAGCATTTTGACCTCCAAAATTGGAGCCACACAAAGGTGACAGCACCTGCAGAAGATGGAATGGAGACTGCTCCACAAGGCAACCTATTACTAAGATCAACCTACTTGTGCCCTTGTTCATCCTGGTGTAAAATCAGTGCCCTTCAGCTCAGCAGAGTGACCCCATCTTTGCACCTTGGCAGCTAAGGGTGAACTCTGGCTTTTCCTTGATTTAGGATGAAAAAAAAATCAGTACTAGGCAGATAGCAAATGGAGTAATCAATGTGATGGATAGAGACATCCCCAGGGCACAGTGCAGTTTATCACTGAAGCACTGAAAACCTGCATTGGGTGACTAAAGATATTTTCTTTGTGCCACCCACCTGTCTCCTTCAATGCTGGACATTCCCTCTCTTTCTAGTGTAAATGCCAGGGTGTCACCCTTTGTGAGATGATGCTTTTCCTGAAAGAGAAGTAACTCTGTGACCCAATTTAAGCATGGCAACCACTGGAGTATTTATTAACTGTTAGAACTATTTCTCTCCAGTCTTACCAAGACCCACCACCACAGCTCGAGGAGTGCTGGTGCTGGGCACTGTACATCTGTTTGCTGAGAAAGAGCCAATTGCTCTCAAGATCTGAGTCAGAATAAACAAAGAAAAGAATAGGATGATAAAAGCCACGTGCACAAACACCTTGGCATCTTCAAGATCATGGGCAGATGCAGGATCAGAGCTTAGGCTTCCCTATAAGGCTCTGGACCTGCATCCTTAGACCCCTCCCATCACAAGACTAGAGCTAAACTGGGTGCAGGGGCCCATGTCACGCAGCACAGATGACACACTCAGAATATAAAACTAATTTCAGCTTGCTGCACCATAAGAAAACACCCACATGGAGTGAAGTTTCATCTAACATTATTTTTCTTCCTTTTTTTGGCAAGAATACATAACTGGCAATACCAGATGTTTCACACATCCCTACATTCTACCAACTTGTTTGTCTTCGAGAAAAGCAAGATGCAGTGCAGAAATGTGCAATCAATATTTGGGTTTTTCAACCCAGAAATACCGGGCGAGGGGACGGGTCCAAACTTTCCCTCTGTTTTATTTTGTCGAAAACATCATCTAAGATAAAAACAACCTGTTCAGTTTCCAGGTTCAGCAAAAGATTTTGTTCAGCCCCAAAGACTCACAGCCCTGAAGGGCCTTTGATCGTAGAATCACAGAATCATACAATGGTTTGGGTTGGGAGGGACCTGAAAGATCATCCATTTCCATCCCCCTGCCATGGGCAGGGACACCTTCCCCTATCCCAGGTTGCTCCAAGCCCCATCCAACCTCTCTGGGCAACCTGTTCCAGTACCTCACCACCCTTATGGTAAAGAATTTCTTCCTAATATCTAATCAAAATCTGCCCTCTTTCAGCTTAAGGCCATTCCCCCCTGTCCTATCACTACAGGACCTTGAAAAGTCCCTCTCCAGTCTTCTCATAAACTGGATCCCTGTGTCTCTGCTTCCATTTCTACCCACAAATCCTCTGGATGAATCCACTGCCCTCCTTTGCCCACTGCAGAACCTGATGCTTGTCTGAAGGAACCAATCCCTGCAAGATTCCCATGTATTTACATCCTGCTCCACAACACTGAGGACCATGAGGGTTGTGGATGCCCCACTGGCTAAATGAAGAAACATATTAAGCTCTTTATTTCTCAGTCCCCTTTCAAAAACAAACAACAAAAAAAAAGTGTGTTGTGCCTCAGGCAGCCTTTTTTATTACCTTACATAGAGTTAATGCAATAAAGTCCATTAATTAAAACATGAATATTTAAAATGGCTTTCAAGAATGGCAGCCTTATCTCACCAGAGGGAAGAAGAAAGAAGAGGGGGAAAGAAAAGAGGGGGGGAAAAAGTGGTAAAACACAAGAAAGGCAGGAGATAGTTCATTTTGCCAGAGGAGCATTCAATTATTTAATTGCTGAATTAATGCTTTGTCCCTAGGTGAGACTGGATATTCATTTGCAGCGAGAGGATCGGGATGGGGAAAGGTAGGGAGGGAGGGAGCGGGGGCGAAGGAGAATTGTTGGAGTTTTAATTAAAATGTGAGGTAGACAAAGCTGTAGTTCCTGTCAGGGTTGCCTTTTGAAGTGAGCCCTCTCTCCATGGAATTGTCCTCGAAAGCACAACAGCCACAATTATCCTCTGCACCGAGACTGCTCTGACACTCAGAAGGATCAGTGAGACACAGCTCAGCACCCCAACATCCCTTAGAGTGACTTTGCTCCTCAAAAGCCTACCAAAGGGTCTTGGTGTAACGAGGAACAGCCCTGAAGGTGGAAAGATGGAGAGGGGAATGAGAAATATGGGAGTCAGAAGCAGATGTCTGAGAGTACAAACTAGCACGTGGCTGGAGACACGTGAGACGCTCCAACTCCCTGCTGGGAGGGGGGAGCCGGGGGAGGTTGGGCTCTGCTCCCAGGAACCAGCAGCAGGACATGAGGGCACAGTCCTGAGCTGTGCCAGGGGAGGGTTAGGTCAGACATCGGGAAGAACCTCTTTCCAGAGAGAGGGATCAAACCTTGGAATGGGCTGCCCAGGGAGGGGGTGGAGTCCCCATCCCTGGGGGTGTTGAAGCAGAGCCTGGACATGGCACTCGATGCCATGGGCTGGGTGCCAAGGTGGGGTTGGGGCATGGATTGGACTTGATGATCTCAGGGGTCTTTTCCAACCCAGCTGATTCTCTGATTCTGGGATTCTGTGAATGAATCTGCATGTGCTGCACGGGTACCCACACCTGGGCTGGGATGTGGGGAAGGCAGGAGCTGAGGAGCAGCCAACAAGCTCCAAAACCACAAGATCCAGTAAAACTCCCCCAAAAACCGGTGTGAAGGCAGGGGGAGATACTGTAAGATCTCTCCTTGATAAGTCACACATCAGGTAGTGGAGAGAGAGAGCTTTGAGGAAGAGCTGGTGGTCCCTGGGAATGGTTCAAACCACCAGTCACAGAAACACAAAATCACATAATATGCTGAGTTGGAAGGAACCCACAAGGATCATCAACTCCTGACCCTGCACAGAACCATCTCCAGGAGTCACACCATGTGCCTGAGATTGTTGTCCAAATGCTTCTGGAGCTCTGTCAGCCTTGGTGCTGTGACCACTGCCCTGGGGAGCCTGTTCCTGTGTCTGATCATCCTCTGTGTGAGAAATCTTCTTCTAATATTTAACCTAAACCTCCCCTGACACAACTTCAGGCCATTCCTTTGGGTCCTGTCACTGGTCCCCACAGAGCAGAGATCAGTACCAGTCCCTCCTCTTCCCCTCACGAGGAAGTTGTAACTGCAATGAGGTCAAGAACAAACTGGACAGATCAGGAGCAAGGAGCAGAAGACTGCTGCAGGCTTTGCTGTGGGAGGACAGGGCAGAGGGAAGGATGTCCCGCCATCAGTGGGTTTGGGAACAGCTTTGGATGGGTGCAGTCTCAAAGCAAGTCCTTGCCTTGTCCTCTCAGAATGCCAAACCATGCAGGTTGTCCTTTCCCACCAAGACATCAAGCCGCTCTGGAGAATCCATCATCAGTGTGCTTTGGCTCTGGGGGAATTAGCAGTAGTTCTGCTTTCATGGGAAGGATCCCACAAGTATAGACAAAGCCAGCTTCTTCTGAAATGCACCATGAAGCACAGATAGGCCTCATGGCACACTTTGGAAGAACCAAGGAAAGGATGAAGTGTGAGTCAACCTCCTGCTCCTACAGTGAGTTGGCACTCCGTGGGTCTCCAGGGACACTCTGTGGCATGGGAAGCAAGCATGGCCTGTGTCTCTCTGTGTGGTGTTGGGGCTTCCCATGGGGTTTTCAGCTCCTGGAGATGTTCACAGGTGTGTTCTGTGTGTCCCCACATGGCTGGGGGGTTGCAGGGGTGTGGATGTGTAGTGGTTGTACAGGTGCACACAGTTCACACATTTCCAGACCCATTTACATGGCTGTGTATCCACCTCAGAGCATGTGGAGCATGTGGAGTATGTGGAGCATGTGCATCTCTCTGCTCATCTCTGTGTGTTTTTACACTGCCAGGTTTGCATTCAGGTACTTTCATGCCCGTTTCTACATCTGCCCTGCCCTGTGTGTTTTTACCCCCTTGTGTGCAGCCAAATGTCCCTACACACGGACATGCACACTTAGGAATCCATGTGTTTGTGGATAAACCTGTCCAGAAAATACCTAGGAGACCCAGGAGGGTGCTGGCAGCAGGACAATCCCAAAAGCATTGGTGGAAGATGAGGGTTGTGAAGGATTTGTGTATGAGCAGCAGTGAGAGGAGCTCATTGGGATGGTTGCAATAGAGGAATATGGGATTTCACAGGGTAGGAGATTGGGTTTCATCCTTTCCACCATTCACAAATCCCTATTTTGAAGAGTAGAAGGCACGGCATGACACTTGCCAAGGTGGGGGCCAATGCATCAGGCTCAGGAGTAGACAAGATGCTGAGCTGGGGCAGGGACACCAGGACTGGTAGCAGGGAAGGGACTGCACAGAGGGGCACTTTGCAGATAAGACCTGCTGAGTGAGGAAAGCCACCCCTGCCCTGGCAGCTGGTGGTATCACCGTGGCTCTCCCATGAGGTCTGTTTTCACCTTGATGATTCCTCAGCTGTGGTGGGTCCATGGGGGCAGGTGGTTGAACTCCCCAAAGGAGCCTCCTGAGGTCCTCTGTAGCCCAAAAGTACAGAGCCTGAAAAACAATCTCTTAAACCACCTCTCTGTGGTTACCTGGGGACTGTCCTGGTCCCTGCAACTTTTCTTGTTCAGCAAGTGCCCTCCCAGCAAGCCAAGAATCCTTCTGAGCAGCTCCTCAGCTGCTCACTTAGTGCCTCCCTGTTATGAACTGATCTCAAGGCACACCATCACTTGATTTTGGCTGACTTAATGAAGGTGGTCTGAGGGATGGAGCACCTCTCCTATGGATACAGGCTGGGAGAGCTGGAGATGTTCAGCTGGAGAAGAGAAGGTTCTGAGGAGACCTAAGAGCTTACAGAGGCTCCAGGAGAGCTGGAGAGGGACTTTGGACAAGGGCCTGGAGTGACAGGATGAAGGGGAATGGCTTTAAGCTGAAGAAGGGTAGATTTAGAAAAGATATTAATGAAAAATTCTTCCCTGTGAAGGTGGGGAGGCCCTGGTACAGGTTTCCCGGAGAAGTTGTGGCTGTCCCATCCCTGGAAGTGTTCAAGGCCAGGATGGATGTGGCTTGGAGCAACCTGGGATAGCGGATGGTGTCCCCTGCCCATGGTAGGAGTTTGGAAGTAGATGATCTTTAAGGACCCTTCCAACCCAAACCATTCTGTGATTTTATAATTCTAATGCATGGGAAGTAGCTACATTTCAGGCCAGTTACAGAAGGTAACCCCACAATTTCAAACCTAGACACGGGAGAGGAGTGTTTGGGGAGGCCAACAAGGTTGATCATCTCATTTCTGTGGTGTTGGTCAGCTGGGTTTAGATGCTGCATTGCTGGATTGTGATGAAAACACCATGAACCCCTCCAGTCTGAATCATCCTGGCACAGTGATGCTGGCACTGAACCTGACTCTTCACAGTTTGGTTGTGCAGCATCCACAGATTGAGTGGATGACTGGCTATGGAATGGATGGCTGCCCACGGAGCACAACCTCATGGGGATGCTCACAAGTTACTCACTTGAAGCCCAGGAGAGCTCCCTGAGACAGGGGCTTCTGGTGCCTGGCAAAAATGTACAGCACAGCAGGAAGCTTTGTCCTTCAGAACATTAAAACAAAAAATAAACAACCAAAGCCAGCAAACTAAAGAAAGGAGGAAGAAATGATCTGAGGAGGAGAGGATTTTGGACAGAAATTAATAGTCATCTGTCGGTTTTGTTGGTGTTCCTTTTACTCACCCCCTGTAAAGAGGACAGAAGACAAGTGTCGAACAAAACCAGCTGTAAATAGCAGCCCTGGCACATCTGCCTGCATGATTTTCTGCTGGGAATGGCCAGTGATATCTTTCCCAGCTCATTTCCACAACTGGAATTCTGGTTCAGATGCCTTTTTAGTCCAGCTCCATAGAGATAACTTCATCCCAATCCCAACCAAATCCCAGTCCAAACCAAGAGCAAACTGGTGCCATCCAGCACTGCCACCATCAAGCACAACTGCCCAGAGAAGTGGTGGATGCCTTTCAGTCTCTCACACCCCATCCCTGGAAGTGTTTAAGGCCAGGTTGGATGGGGCTCTGAGCAACCTGGTCTAGAGGAAGATGTGCCTGCCCTGGGCAGAAGGGCTGGAACAAAATTATCTTTAAGGTCCTTTCCAACTCAGCCCACTCTATGACTCTGTGATCTTCATGGGCTGGAAATGTTCATGGAGGCTGGACCATCTGACACCTCCCTACACCAGGACTATTTTGTCTGTGGGTATAAACACATGCACAGCATCCCTGTCTTTTGGCCTGGTTGCCCCACAGGGCACTAACTTTGAAGACAAGAATTCCTGTGTACAATAGAGCTGCTTCCTTGTCCATCTGGGCTCTAGGCTGGGCCCCTCTGGAGGTCTCTAATGGACAACCTGAACCTGCACCGTGGCACGTACCTTGCAATGCCTTTTTTCCACACCTCTACTTCTGACCACAGGATTGGTAGAAATGGGATTCTGTTCATGGTCTTCGTAACAAACAGCAAGTTAAGTCAAGTTATGGGATGAGGAAACCAAAACTAACCCTCAGTTTCTCCAGCAGGCACATGGGATGGCATAGACACCTGCACACAGATCACTGAATAACACCTTCCATGTGGATGGGTTTAATCTGGTAGAGCAGATTAAACAGGAAGATGTGGTGGAGCCATCGTACCCCCTGTCCTATCCCAGCAGATTCTGGGGCAGAAACCCTGTGTAACTCCTCTTCTGCACCAGTCCCAGGGTCTCAGCAAAAGCTGAGGGGCTGACAACCTGCATTTTGGTCCTTTAGTCTTCAGATTAAGGAGAAGAACCAGTAAAAGTAGTGAAAGCACCCATGGTCTTGGCTCTTTCTCCTGCTTTCAGTACCATATGATGAACTTCCCTGTCTTCCTCTGGTTTGGGCACCTTCAACACAAAGATACCCAAACCCCTGTCCCAAAACTAACAAATGAGGTGGTCCTTCCTGCCACAAACAAACAAGAATTGCTAAAAAATTCCATCCAGAAAAAAAAACCAGCTCCAAACATCCAGACTGGCAGAGATCGGGGAACCCCCATGTCATCCAGGCAAGGTGACAAAGCCAAGAACTTGTACCAGAAATTATGTTCCTGCCTTAGGACACAAGGAGGAATCAGACATCTCAATCTGCCCCAGAAACAATGGGACAAAGTAGACAAAGCCCCTGCCAGGGCAGCCCAGTTTCTTCAGGAGGCTGGAGCTGCAGCTTTCAATCCCTCCCCGAGGTCCCTTCCCTTCCTTCCTGCTTCTTAACACCGGGAATATCCCAAGCCAGTAACTGTTTGTTTAATGACACGGACCACTCAAGACCTATTGAGAGCATTCAGCTTAATGAGGTGTGTGGCAATTATTGCTCTATCGAAACTACAGCCGGGGAACACAAAGAAATATATTTAAACTCAACAGATCTGCAGTTCTGATGTGCTAAAGGACGTCCTTTCCTTTCCCAGCCTGGTTGTCTCACCCTGCTGAAGGATGAAATACAGGATAGCAGTATCAGATTCCTGTCTGCTTTAAATGCAAGAAGAGATTGTGCCAAAAGGAGGTTCAATGACTAGAGGTGACATTGGCAGAGCCACCCCAGGGACACACAGTTGCTGAATACTCCCCAGGTTAAAGATATTGGCTGAAAATCCCCATCCAGTTTTCTAATCTGTTTATCCCAAGGACTGTCCTGGGGAATGTGGGACTTACAGGAAACAGAATCAACACATAGATTGTCAAAATTTCACTGATTATGAGAATGGGAAGATATGGGAGGAGAGATGAGTTGCAGAGGGCTTAGTGACGCTCTGGAAAAGGTGTGAAATCTACTGCTCTGCCCAACATGGAAGGAGATTTCTGTGGTTTAGAGCACTCAATTCCACTCCCAGAGTATTCATGGAAAAGCCACTGCTCCCAGCCTGTTACAGGTCAGAGAATCACAGAATGCTTTGGGTTGAAAGGGACCTTCAAGATCAGTTTGTTCCAGCTCCCAGCCATGGCCAGGGACACCTTCCACTAGCCCAGGTTGCTCAGAGCCCCGTCCAACCTGGCCTCGAGCACTTCCAGGGATGAGGCAGCCACAGCTTCTCTGAGCAATAACTGAATTTAGTGCTAAATGAGTGAATTTATTGCTGAAAGTAGCACAGATCAGATTCCTTCTCCTGTCCTGGATCTGTTTTCTCCTAAATCCCTGAGACAACTGAGACCAGTGTCATCTCTGCTGAGTCCTGGCTTCACCCGTAATCTTTGGGAGATGCATCTGGATGGAGAAAACCAGGACTGAAAAAGGGAAAACTCCTTTTCAAGGAAGCCTGGGAGAGGTTTGTCCACCATGAGAGATGGGATCCACCAGGTCAGAGAGCTCAGTGCCAAGGAAAGCCATGGAGTTCAGGCACTGCAAAGGTGGATCAAACACCTGAAATTCCCGTTTCTCTTAGAGACAATATTTTCCATTTTTCAGCCCACTCCCAAAACTTGAATACATCAGATATTCAGGGAGGGTGGTGAAAAGGGCCAGATATTTAGTGTGGGTGGTGAAAGTGCACAGGAATCCCTCTGTGCACCCTCCCTCTTGAGACCTCAGCATCATCATCCTCAGATTCAGCAGTTACAGCTGGAAAACTACAGATATGGTGATCGTGAATCTGATGTCTGTGTTTCCCTGCATCTAAATTTCACCCTGTATTCCCACACAAAAGTTGTGGAGCAGCTTCTATGGGTCCTGAATGTAAGAAGATGTTAAACAATAGAAATTTAAAAAAAAAAAAAAAAAAGGAACACTGCAAAGCCGGGCCTTTCACCAGGCTGCCACTCACTAAATTATCCGTAAAAGTCCCCTCTTTGCAATAATGGGAGTAGTTGCCTGTGAAACTCCCTCAGCAACTGGATGTAAATTCCACCTTTAGTCTCCCCGCTACAACAACAGCGCATTGAGACGGTAATTGGCGATGTTTCTGCATTGTGATCGTGTCCACGAGCTGTTGGGTTCACAATGGAACCGATCGCTTCGATTTGCTCATTTTAGTCCACCCCGTCTCCATCCAGACACGTGGATCAACGGAGTTAGTGCTGGAAGCAGCACAGACACCGGGAATCTCTGCTCTGTCCCTGTGAGACCCTGGTGCTCCTGTGCTCGTGCCTAATTTTTCCTGGCATCCCGTGATGGGATGTGTGGGAGCGCTTCAAAGGTGCACCAGGGAAGGTGTAGGTGTAGACATTAGGAAGGATTTCTTTACTGAGAGAGTGGTCAAACACTGGAACAGGCTGTTGAGAGATGTGGTCGATTCCCCCTCCCTGTCAGTGCTTAAGAAGTATTTGGACAATGCCCTTAATTAAATTTTTGGTCAGCTCTGAAGTGGTCAGGCAGTGGGACTAGATAATCATTGCAGATCCTTTTCAACTGAAAATATTCTATTCTATTCTATTCTATTCTATTCTATTCTATTCTATTCTATTCTATTCTATTCTATTCTATTCTATTCTATTCTATTCTAT
>NW_016690328.1:631081-774604 GCF_001604755.1 Lepidothrix coronata
ATCACTCAGAGGAGGAAGCAGAGGTTCTGCTCCTAACGGGCTGCCCACACAGGAGAAAAGGGCATCGTGAAAGGAAACAAAAAAAAAAAAAAAAACAACACCCCAAAATCTGGAGAGCCGAGCAGGGGAGGGAGGCAGGGCTGAAGAACTAATTTGCAGGATTTATGGCTCGGCCGTTTGCCTCCATGTATTGATTCACAGATCAGTGAGAAACAAAACCTCCCCCAGAACACCCTGACGGAAGCACAAGTACCTGATCACACACTAATCTCTCTGCTAACGCCAGGCTGCAGTTCTGCAGGAGAATCACACTGCACGGCTTGGACCTATGCCTGGCCACCTCCTTCCTGCTGCAAAGCAAATTTAGCCTCTTCCCCTCAACCCTGAGAAATTCCACCCTAAACAGGGGCTGCTGCGAAAGTCAGGCAAAAGCCCCGAATTCCAGACCCGGGCAGATGCCAACTTTCTGCTGGTGGCAGAGGGCGTTTCAGTCCAGCACCTGAAAGAGATGAGACCTTGGGGTGAGGGCCAGATGAGGGCTTGAACCTTGCTGAGTTGGAGGCTCCATTCCCTGCCATCCGAATTCCTATTTAGCATCACACCTCTCCTTTACATAACCTGTGTGCTGGCAGGTGGGGTGGGAGCTGAGAACAAACACATCTAGGCAGATCTGACACAGGTACTGAGCAAAAAGCTTTGCTTTTGGCCCCCCTGAATCTCTTCTGCTTTTTTATGGCTGTGTCAGAGGTCTGAAAGGAGCATTTCCCTCCCCAGATCAATGCCTAGATCAGACTTCAGGATCACCCCACCTTTATTTACAGCCCTTTTTTGTCATGCCTCTTCCACCTCCCCCTTTCCAGCCCATACCATACTCAAGATCACTGATGGAACACTAATGAAATATCCCAGGAATGAGCCCCAGCAAAGGCACCAAGTAACCCCACGGAAGCATTGTGATGAGTTTTCTTTCTGAAAGCCTCCAGAAGGAAAATGAAGCTGGGAACAAAACGAGTGTACCTTCTGTTGCCATTCCCTTGAACCAGACCCAAGTATTAAGTTTTCCCTAGGAATTAAAATGGGTTGATGGGGCTGCTGAGTGCAGCCTGCCTCGGGAGGGAGCTTGGATCCTGCCTTTTCTAGGACATCTGTAATTACATTGGAAAACTACTCACCCTCAGGTGAGAAGCTCAGAGGCTGCAGGAGTAAAACAAGCAACGCACGAGCCCCGGGAATGAATGAAATGATCTGGGGTATGTTTAGGGGAAGCTGTTTTGTAATTTCAGTCTCAGGGTCCTAAAGAGGGTTACCTGACCTGCCTGTCAATTAGGAAATTAGGTTTTCATGCCAGGCATCCACAGATACAGACACAGAGGTGATGGGGACAGTGTGAGACCCATGAGAGCAGAGCCCAACCATCCGTCCCTCCCCAACACCCCCGGCTACCCTCCACTCACCCAGGAACTCCGCTCCATTGGTGTCCTTAGGGCTGCTCACGCAGTTCTCCAAGTAAATCCCATCCTTATAGCAATCCTCCTTCTTCCTGGTGAACCCCAGGACCTCGCTGGCCTGATCCAGGACCTCCCCTCCCGAGCAGGAGCACGGGGTCTGCATGATGCCACAGGGGTGGGAGCTGCTGCTGATGGCCAGGCAGGCGTCCAGCCACTTGCAGAGCATCTGGCAGGCGGCTTTGCTGGGGTTCCTGTTGCCCACCACCAGGTATTCCACCGAGAAGTCCCTCTCCTGAGCTTTGGTGGGCTTCCACCTCATGGGCCAGGTGTCCACCCCTGGAGGGGCCGTCTGCTTCATCTGCAGGAACTGCTTGTTGGACTGGAGGAAGGCAAAGCGTGTGGAGCCATCACAGAGCTTCAACACATCGTCAAAGCTCTCCATGCCCAGGTAGGTGCGGGTGGACTCCAGGAAGGAGTCGAACTGGTAGGTGCGGATGTGCTGGTGGTCACATACGCCGGCGGGCTTGAGGATCTTCATGTACAAAGTGTACCTGCGGGGGTCGGGGTTCTGGATAATCCAAGAGCAGAGGGAGGAGTTCAACGGGAAGACGGCGAAGGAGGAGAAATACCCAAAGAATTTCCCTTGGACCAAAGTGGTGCAGGGAGTTTGTGCCAGGTCCAGAGCGACCACGGTCCACACAAAGTAGAGTGGAGATACCAAAAGCAGGTTCAGGGCAGATCCAATGCTCCTCATCCTAGGTCTCTGGTCCTCTGGAACTCAAAGTAAATGTCAAGCAGGCGCCAGATCCTGGACATAACAGGGACCAGCTTATAGGAAAAGCGCGAGTTTAAGAGGCTCTGGATCTGAAATCAAGCCAATCCTCCCATATCTGGATTTGAGCTCCCTCCTGTGGCCATAAAGAACACCTGGAAAAAAAACAAAACAGGGAAGGGAAGGAGGAGAGGAGAGAAAAAGAAGAGATTTGGTATTTGGGGTTTTTGGTGGTGGTTTGTTGTTGTCGTTTTTATTAACCCTTCACAAGGCTGAGAATCCACGCAGCATCCCCAGTCCCAGCACATCTCACTGGGCGAAGGTGCAGTCCCACATCACCATTCCCATGCTAAGTTTGGGGGTGTCCCCATCTCTGAGATGTCCCAACCCCCGGGGCGGGGGGGGCAACAGTGACTAGTGCCGGGGATAAACATACCTGTGCCCTGCTTTCCCGGTGCCCTCTGCCCGTGCAGATCCCTCTGCTGAGCCAAGCAGAGCCTTTGCAGTGAATTTTAACCATCCCCCCCCAAATAAAACAGCATTGATCTCTGGTTTAGGGAGTTTCCAGCCCTCTCCATCCCAAGAGGAGCCAGTTTAAGGCAGACTTCAAGCTGCACCTGGGGAGGGTGGGCTCAGCAAGGGAAGCTGGGCTCTGCCTCCTCCCTTCCTCTCTCCAGCACTTGCTTTTTAGCTTCTTTTTCTATTACCTTTTCTCTCTCCTTTCCACCAAACCAGTGCAGGGAAGAGAGTTGTTGTTTGGTAACCCAGCCCTGCTCTAACCCTGAGGCCAGACAGGAGGCTGGAAGGAGCTGTACACCCAGTAAAAGGAAAAAAGGGCAATAGAGGCAGATTTTAGGTCTTCCCACATCAGGCAGATGCCTCACCTTTCACCTCTGCGTGCAGGACACCCCAAAGCCTGTGGTACTGTACTCAGGCTTGGAGCATCTGCAGAGAGTGAAAGTCTTCCCTGCCAGCCCTGGGACCTCCTTCAGTCCCTAAATCCCTGGAGCAAAAGTAAAATCCATCCTACAATCACCTGGAGACTCAATCCCTGCAACCCTTTGTAGCCAAGATCCCCTTTTAACTCAACTGCCCAGATCCCTGTGCCCCCCTTCATGAGAAAGAGGCTCCTCCATCCTCTGTAAGTCTCATTCTTTCTTACCCCACAAGAAAACTCTCCAGCGCCCCCTTCCCTCCATCTCCCCTCTTTCCAGGAGAGAAGAAAGAAGGGTACTGAAGAAAGAAGCAGGACTGTCCTCATTTTGTACCCCCTCCCCATGCAGTGACCACCCCCAAGTTTGGGGAGGGGGCCTGTTAAAAGCTTCGGGATTGACAGGCAGGAGGGGCAGATCCTCAGTGTGTGGGGCAGGACTTCCCCCACTGCTGGACACGCAGCCATGGTACCTTTTCCTTCCTACCTTCTCAGATTTTTGCTTTCCTGCCCTCTTGGCTCACCTCAGGTAGAGAAAATCAGAAGTTTCCCCTTTGGGTGATGCTTGCCCTGACCCTGCAGCACTTGCTGCCTCCAAAACAGACCTGCTGCCCAATTTCAAACAGATAAATGGGACCTCTGGGAGGAAGGTTTTCCCTGCCAAGTCAGACAACTGCCATGGTTTCAGGATGCTCCCTGCTCCACAGGTCAGGGAAACGCACGTGCTCAGGGGCTCTGCATTGAAGCCTGAGAGCAAACACCCCCACTCCTGAGATAAAAACACTGTCCTGGGCTGCAACCCCAAAATAATTCAGATCATCTGGGATTTGTTTCTCCATGATCAGGGACCGTGGTGGCACTGCCAGGAAGGAATTAGGGTGAAAGCCTGTGGAGAGGGGAACCTGCACCAAGGGAGGAAGGAAAACACACCTTGATCCACCTCACAGCCCCACAGTGTCCACACCACCCTTCCCCAGTCCTGCCATCTCCCACCCCACACCAGGCTCTGCCTTCCCAGACTGCAAACAGAGGAAGCTTTCACAGCAGCCATACAAATTTCCAGCAAATCTACAACTCAGGCAGAGCTAAATCCAGTCCCAGGAGTGACTGAAAAATAAGAAATGAGAAGCCCACAGACCATCTTGTGCATCTAGGAAGAGATAAGAAGCCAAATGCATTGCCGTGTTCACCCCTTGGTTTCTCTCCTCGCTCTGTATCAAAGATTTGTCTCTGTATCTCCCCTCGTCTTCAAAAAAGTGCTTTTATTTTGGGAAGGAAAGGGTTAGGTAACTCGAAAGTCAGATCTGCTATTTGCAAACTGTTTCATCCCAGCTTCAAATCACTGCAGCCCCTGCCAGCAGATTCCTGAGTGTGTGTTAGACCTGACACTAATCAGCATGGAGTCCAAATGCATTTGCACTTAAATTTTTTACAAGTCAGATCCCCACTCCTGACTGGTTTGCAGCCTACAAAGCTCCACAGTGCAAATCTCCCCTTGCCAGACTCCTGCCTGCCTCCAGGGCCAGATTTCAGGGATGAAAAGTGGATGAAAAGCTGGTCTTGCTTGCAGTGAAAACAACAGGCATCAACTACACATCCTACAAATTTCCAGAGGCCATCCTGGTTAGCAGGAGGAGTTGCCTAAAAATGGCTGTGAATGCTTTAAATATCATATTTGGGAAGTGAAAGGCTCTTGCTCTGTCTGAGACTGAAAGGGGCCACTGTTTGTCCTCTGCCTCTCTTTAGGGCAGTGCAGCAGCAGCTCATGCTGCTCCAAGCCCTTGCAAAGCCAAAATCTGTACAAACCTCTCACTGCTGAGCCAGGTAGGGATCATGGAATCACAGAATATCCTGAGTTAGAAGGGACATACAAGGATCATAGAATGATAGAATGGTTTGGGTTGGAAGGGACCTGAAAGATCATTTTGTTTCATCCCCCTGCCATGGGACACCTTCCAGTAGCCCAGGTTGCTCCAAGCCCTGTCCAACCTGGCCTTGAACACTTCCAGGGATGAGGCAGCCACAGCTTCTCTGGGAAAACTGTTCCAGTGCCTCCCCACCCTCACAGGGAAGAATTTCTCCCCAGCATCAAACATCAACCTGCCCTCTGTGAGTTTGAAGCCATTTCCCCCAGTCCTCTCACTACATGCTCTTGTAAACAGTACCTCCATCTTTCTTGTCACCTTAACCTCTGGTCCAGTCAGTGAAGAAACCTGCCTTTCCCAGTTGGAAGCAGGAGCCAGCAGTGCCTCCATAGCAACAAGATCATCAGGAGAAAGGCTTGGCTCTGAAATCCAGACCCTATTGGCAACGCCAGCACCTGGGATTCAGCCCAAGGCTCCTGCCCTCCCCAAGCTCAGTTTTTCTTACTGACCACAAACGTGCTCCTGTGTGAGGGTGTGGTGAGCACAGAACACCTCCCCCCTCACTGCCCCTCCCTGGGAAAAGCACCATAAAAGCCAACACACTTTAACTGAGCCGACCCGTTAATGGGACGCCGTGTTACGGGTGTTTGACCTCAGAATTGATCTCCCCTCAGTGCAGCCCCACCTGGAAGGTTTCACCACAAGGAACATAAACATATTGTTTTTCTCCTCCAGCTAAAATCCTTGCTGAAGCAGGAATCTTTACTCAGAGCACGAGTGGAGAGGCAAAACCCCCTCCACACCCGGATCTTTGGCTCAGCAGGTGTTGGACCTGTCAGGGAGGGAAGGTGCAATGGGCAGCTGAGTGGCTGCTGCATTTCAGCAGAGATCCATCTTCTGCATTTCAATCCAAAAAAAAAAAAAAAATTCCCAAGAGGGACATATAACCATAGGCTACAGCCTGCAGAAGTGATATTAAATGCATGAAAAAACAGATTATTCCAGTGTTGGAGTTCACGTTCCTATGGCACAGAGTCAAATTTGTCCATATTCCCATGGCTGTTGTCACAGAGAATGTCTAAGTAGCCTGGCTATTTCTGGAATTTTGTCCCATCCTTTGGCTCCAACTTGGAGTAAATGCCACCTCTCTTTCCCTTTCCTTCCAGTCCTGTGCTTGGTGGATGTGTCTGGCAGAGTAAAGCTTGGGGGCAGCAGGTGACCTTGGGCTGTCCCTTGTCTGCATTTCTCAAGGACAAACCAAAGGACAAAAATATCATTGTCTTTGTGTGTGTGACCCTGGCAGAGGCAGCTTTTCATCCCAAACAACTTACAGAAAGAACTTAGGTCCAAATGGTCCTTCTGCCTTGGTTTCCTCTAGCAGGTGTTAGAGGTGACAGAGAAGGGGATTATGAAGAGCTGTGAACCCCCAGCACAGCTCCTGCACCTTCACAAAGCCCTGATAACTTTTTCTGCCTCCTTGCTGAGCATTTCCCATCCCACTGTGGCACCCACTGGAGCAGACTTGGATCAAAAACACAACCTGAGACAGACCCTCACAGCCTAAATCAAAACCAGGCAAGGAGAAAATTCGAGGTTACACCTGGCACCTGCTCTCTCCAAGGGGTTTAGGCATCCAGTTTGCACTGGTGCCAGTGAATTTTGGAGCCTGCAAGCCATGGAATCATTAAGGTTGGAAAAAACCTCTGGGATCATCAAGTCCAACCTTCGTCCTAAGACCACCACGGTAAGCTGTTTGATAGTGGACATCATCTTCCCGCAGTAATGATAAATCAAGAAGATCCAGGCCTGAAGCTGGAGTTTTCCACCACTCTGCTTGAATTCTGCACAATTTTGCAGAACTTGCACACCCCACACCCATCCTGGGGATTCAGGCAGCATGGAATGTGTGAGCAGGGAACAGGGTGTGCCCTGATCTTGCCTAAAACTGCTTTCACCCTCTGCCTGAATTGTCCCAGATGCCAGTTCACCCTGTCCCACCAAGATCTTCCAGATGGACCCCTCCAAACTGCTGTGTCCAGCTGTGCCCAGAACAGGGATTTCAGCTCTGGTCGAGCAAGAGGAGCCCAGGGGCTCCCGGCAGTGCTGGAATATGCCCTGTCTGTGCCCTGCTCTGCAGAGTCTGGGCATCACACACATTCCTCCCACACGGGAAGGGCAATGACCCCGGCTGAGCATCCACCACCTCCCTCGGTCGTGCTCCTTGGAGCAGCAGCCTGGATGTGGCCAATGGAGGGCACTCTTAGACATACACACAAACACACACAACCATTCCATGGGAAAAAAAAAAAAAAAAAAAGGAGGGAAAAAGATCAAAATGACTGCAGAAAGGACATCCTTTCCTACTGATGCCTGTGGGACCATTCCCAACACCCTCTCTTTTATCTGTTCCCTCTGTCTCAGCCGTGTCCCAACTCCCCTTACTCTGTCCACTGGCTCTGGATGTGCCACCGTCCAAGATTTGCTTGCTTTTCCTTTTCCTGACCTTGCTACATGGCTGACATCCCAGCAGGGTGAAAACCACTCTCATCAAGCTAATCCTCCTTTCCTGGGTCTTCCCATTTCCCTGTAAGAAGGTCCCCAGGTATCAAACAAAATATCCCTTTTGCCAGAGGCAGAAAACCGCCTGGCCCCGAAAGGCTCGTTCCTCTGCCACCCTGAGAAAACACAGGAAAGGAGTGTTTGCTCTGTCCTTATTCACAGGGAACTGCTAAAAGGGGAAAAAAAAATGCTGCAACAGCTTGGAAATTTTCTTTCTGTGAGGGAAAAAAGAGTGGAAATGCCTGGAAAAACACGGTGGCATCTGTGAACTGACAACACGCAGAGGAGTCGAGAAGGGCTCAGACCTGCGTGGTGTCCCTGCCCATGGCACGTGATGTGGAGCTGGATGGTCTTTAAGGTCCCTTCCAACCCAAAAAAATTCTGTTAGTCTATGATTCATTCTCACATCCTGGCATATTTGCTGCTCCGCTGTAGAGTCTGATGTGCTGCCCTCTGCTCTGTCTGAGTCTCATAAATGCAGAGAAAGCCTGAATCTCACCTGCCTGCTCTGTTAATAAATTATCTATACACAGCAGCACCCTTCATCCCCAGTTTCGATCAACTCCAAGCTGGAATAGCATCTGCTTTAGGGGTAGAGTACAGCAGATGTGTAACAGCCTACAGGAACAGCATGAACAGGGTGGGAAATATTTGATTCTGTGATGAGGATTGAGTTAGGGGGCAGATTCCCAGTCCTATTGCAATTTTCAAAGGCTGGAAGGGGGGATTTGGGGAAAAGGCTGAGAGGTGATATCTAGAAATGGATCATACTGGAATGCCCCATGAGGAAACTCCAAACCATCCCATTTGTGATCTCCTTCAACACTGGCCAGAAGGGAGATACCATCATGGGGAGCCAGAGGCCAGATTTGAGTTCTGGATTTGTGCACACGCTGCGTTAAGCATCTCTGCCAATCCATGCTTCAGTTTTCCCACCTGAAAAGATGGATGGAAGAAGTATCCTCTGCTTTTCTCTAGCTCTCTGTGATCTGAAAAGCTCCAGTAAAGTGCTGGAGATGGCAATTCATGTCCAACCAACTGGGATTTCATCCCAAAATGAGATTAACTTAAAGACCAAGGCCTCTGCTCCAGATCATGTTAATGGTAGATGGGCTCAAAGTTAAACTCCCAGGTTTTAGCAGGTCAGGCTTAGCCCCTGGCTCTGGGTGATTTTTCCAGTGAGTTGGGATCAGGAGACAGCTGAGCACAAAGATTGGACCTGAAAATCTAGGATCCAGTAAAACCTCTGGAGAGAAAAGCCTGGCAGACAAGGAGGGCCAGGTGTGCTGCATCTGCTCCCAGATGTGGCTGCCCAAGGGAAGGGGGCTCGGGGCTCTGCAGCACCTTCTGCTGGGTCCAGCACTTGGTGTATTTTAAGTACCACTTCACCCTGATCTGCAGCTGTGTTTATCCTCAGCTTCCCCCTGCACCAGTGCAGTGGGGTTTTTTTCCATGGCCTGTTGAGAGGATTACCAGGATTGGGAGTTTCACAAGGACTGAATGACATTGGGATGGGTTGGAGTCAAGGGGCTGATAGAGTTGCTGGCAGAAGGCTGTTGATGGAGGTCACAATGTTACATCTTTCTCTGCCTCATTCTCCCTCAGTTTAAAGAAAAAAGGTTTAAATCCCAGTGAACTGTGGGATTGCAGCACAGGCTGCTGTGAGTTCAGGCTGGTCATTGCTCCACACTGTTCCCAGGCATTTCCTCAGCCTCACAATCCTTCTGATCCTGGTAGGATCAGCTTTCCCCCCATGCCAGCATCACCCATATCCTCTGCCTGCCCACATTCCCATCCATCCCCATCAGTGGTACCACCGGAAGAGCAACACATATTGCCAGAAAAAATCCTGGAAAAATATACCAGCAAATCCTAGAAAAATTCCATTTTTCCTGTTGCCTTATTATCCTGCCTGTTAGTGCTCACAGCCAGCCCTTTGGGGTTTCTTTCCCTTCATTCCCACCCTGCTCCTGCCTGTGAGGGTTACACAAGAGGGCCTTTGAGGGCAAGGTCATCCCAATGAGTGGCACAAACCAGGCAGGACCACTTCCATTTGAGCTGGGGACTGGGATGCAATTGATTGGGAATTCAGCTGGAGGTTAAAAGCACTGGCATTAGCTGGGGAGCTAAGTGGGGGCCCCCTGGGGCCAGGGGATATTTAGGGAGGGGCTGCGTGTCCCTGCTGAAGCTGAGGCTTGCACAGGCAGAGAGATGGTTGGCAAAGCCAAAACTAGACTTTGTGATTCCCAGGGTTGCACAAGCACAAGGCAGAGCTCAGTGCACGTCCTGAGGTTCACTTGTGCCTCCCACATAAATCACACACAGCAGGACTCAATTTTTGGCCTCTGAGGACAAGACCTTTGACATATCTCATGTTCCCTGTGGCTAAATTGCATATCCCCAAAGCAGAACAGCCTTTCACAGTGTTTATTGCTCCCTCCTGAGCTGTGCCCTGGCATGGCCTGGGGTTGTGATTGTTGTCTGGGGCCAAAACCTCACCAGGAAGTGTCCTGAGATGTGTAGGCAGTGAGGGGACAGTGTTTCAGGCCTTGTTTTAGGAAGAAATTCTTCCCTGCGAGGGTGGTGAGGCCCTGGTACAGGTTGCCCAGAGAAGCTGTGGCTGCCTCATCCCTGGAAGTGTCCAAGGCCAGGTTGGACAGGGCTTGGAGCAACCTGGGATAGTGGCAGATGTCCCTGTCTGTGGCAGAGGCTTGGAACGAGCTAATCTTTAAGGTCCCTGCCAACCCAAGTTGTTCCTCTGATTCTGTGTCCTGGCTTTCTGGAGTCACTGGTACAGAGATGGCTGCAAAGGATAAAGGAAAACCAGGTGCTTTGGCCAAGACACCTGGAACTCTGCTCCTGTCCCACCTGTCCAGACCCCTGGGATGAAACAACAACTGGGTTTGGCACTTTGCCTGCCCCATGGCAGCTTGAAGCTGGGCTGCCCAAGGGAAAGAAAAGAGGATGAACATCTGGTTTTGCTCCAGAGTAGGATCTGCACAAGCTCAAATCCTAGTGCTTCTCCCAGCACCAGGAAAGTTGATTTCCACTTTCCTTCTCTCCAGCTCCTCACGTGGCTGGGCATGACCAGCAGCAGGGAGAAGGCCTCAACCAGAAGCTTGGATAAGCTTGTATGGAAGATTTATTGTGGAAGATTTAATGTTCTTCTTCTGACTCCTTCCATGGCTTTGTGCTCTCCCTCAATGGCTGTGCCTCAGTTTCCCCATCAGACAAACAATGTTGATGCTACTCCAATGGGGGGAATAGATTTCCTAGGCAGCAGCTGGGAAAAGAAGGTAAAAATACATCAGGGTCCAATTTTCCAGCAACCCTGAAGGTGCACCGTGCTGTTTTTGAATGCTGCCATCTCAGCAAAGTTAAAACTGGATTGGGAACATTTTCCCTTCTGACAACAGGAATTCAGCTCATAATTTTAGGCTTTCAGTTCCCAGTGCCCAGTGAGGACGTCATTAAATTGCACACAGAAGGACCATAAGATACCATTGCTCAGATTTGCAATTTTCCAGCAGCAGGAGGATGGAAATTCAGGCTGTGGCTACAAAAGACACTTAAAATATAGGTCCTTTTGGAACTGTGACCATCTCTGGACTTACTTTCACTGTCCGTGGAGTGAGGAGCACAAGAGAACTTGAACTTCAGGACTGCTCTAGTTATGGGAGAGGTTCCATCTCCTACTACACAGTTTGAAATGAGGGACTTTGGAGTCTTCTGATACCACACTAGTGTGGGCAAATGGAACTTCCCAGTGTCATGGGGAGGGGAGAAATATCTGAGCTTGAGCAGAGTGTAGAACCTTTCTGCCAAGTTGAGCACAGCCCCTAAAGGTGGAGAGAAACAGATGTAGAAAATCCCTTTTAAAGCCCCGAGTTCCCATGGATTCAGATCCAGCCATGACCTTGAAGCAGCAGAAGCCTTCAAAAAAAAAAAGGCAAAAGAATGATAAATATGTGCATTTCTGCGGCACCTTGTCTCCAAGGCCCTAGAGGGACATGGGGAGCAGCAGTGAATTAAGCCTCATGACGCAGAGAGCCATCCCTGCTGACCCCAAAGACTGAACACAAGCAAAAGGAAGTAGTTTTTCACACAGCTCATAATTCAATTGGGGACCTCGTTGCCACAGGATGCTGTGGAGACTAAAGGTCTAAAAGAGTGACAAAATGGATTAGGGAATCTGTGGAGGACAAGCCAATCCATTGCTGTAGGGAATGATGGTTTGTATGCAACTTAGAGTCTCGGAGTGTATCTTCTTCTTTGCCTTTCCTTTGGCCTTTCACTGTTCATCCAGATGGTCTTGGATGGCCCTGGGTCAGGATAATCCCCAATGTCAGTATATAGACTGGAGGATGATGGAGGAAGAGCAGCCCTGAACAGAAGGGCTTGAGGATACTGATGGATGAGGGACCTTAAAGATTAGCTCGTTCCAAGCCTCTGCCACAGACAGGGACATCTGCCACTAGCCCAGGAAACCAACCATAACCTGGGATGCCTCAAAAGAAGAGTGGCCAGAAGGTTGAGGAAGGTGATTCTGCCCCTCTGCCCCTCTGCTCTTTGGAGAGACCTCAGTGCTGGAGCACTGCACCCAGCTCTGGGGCACCCAGCACAAGAAAGACACGGACCTGTTGGAGTGGATCCAGAGGAGGGCCAGGAATGTGATCAGAGGGCTGGAGCACCTCTGCTGTGGGGCAGGCTGAGAGAGCTGGGGATGTTCAGCCTGGAGAGGAGAAGGCTCCAGGGAGACCTTATTGCAGCCTTTCAATATATACACAGACCATGGAAGAAAGAGAGAGGCTGTTCACCAAGGGCTGTAGTGACACAACAGGGGGAGATGGTTTTAAACTGGAGGAGGGTGGGTAAAGGCTGGATATGAGGAAGACATTTTTTATGAGTGTGGTGAGACACTGGAACAGGTTTCCCAGAGAAGTTGTGACTGCCCCATCCTCAGAAATGTTCAAGGCCAGGTTGGATGGAATTTGAGCAACCTGGTCTGATGGAAGATGTCCCTGCCCCTGGCAAGGAAGTTGGAACATGATCTTGATGGTCCCTTTCAAACCAAGCCCTGCTATGTCCCTGCCCATGGAAGCAGGGGAGTGGAGTAGATGACCTTTAAAGATCCCTTCCAAACCAGTCCATCCTATGATTCTATGATTCCATGATCTTTTTCCTTCCCTCAATAACCATTCTTGCATTTACTATGGAGAGGTACAGGGATATCAGTCACCACCCCAAAGCCACAAGATGTGTGTCCACACTGCCAAACAAACCATGTCCATGAAACTAAACGGAGTGTCACACGTCACATCCACACTGCTAAACCTCCCAACCAAAATGGGTTGGCCTGATCCATGTCCTCCTCTTCACTCTGCTGTATCCTGCATGGAGCCACTGTCCTGCTTGGAAGAGCAGTCCTTGGGATGGATGTTTATCTGCCCTGACTTCGGTTTTTCTGGAGTGTCATGTCCACATCCATGTACTGCTGTGCCTGAGCTAAACATGATGAACAGCAAAAGGTCCTTGGAGATCCTTCTTTTCCTTGCAGACACCTCAGGGCAGAAACTGCCTTCTAGGCTCCCCTGTGATAAATCCTAGGATGCTGGAGTGCAGAGAGGCTGGCAGAGGGATGCAATCACAGCACAGGCTCTAACAAGCTAGATTATTCCTTGCATCTCATCCATCAGTCTCATGACAAGCAGTTCAGGATTTGCATAAAGGAGACAGAAGTATGATTTTCCCCTTTTCAGTCCTCTCTCCAGGAACCCTTGAGCAATGTGACATGGGAGGGAGGATGGCTTAGTGGTGAGGGGCAAGCAGGGGGGTTATGGGAAGGCAAAGCACTCCTCTCCTCTCACTTTCTTTGGATTTGTTCAATCACAGGAAATGATGGAGGACATTATGGAGTGATTTGTGCAGCACTGAGAGTGTGCTGGTTTGGGGCTGGGGTTAGTTAGCTGTCTGTGTGCAGCCTTGATGAAGATGAAGGACTGAAGGAGAATGGTTTATATTTATTCTGAGAAGGGCTCTGCTGATGCTTCATCACAGAGTTGACAGCAGAACCTGTGATTTTCACAGGCTCCTTCAGTTGTTTGAGTGTTTACTTCTGGCTGGAAGGACAAGCAGACAGCACTGGAATGAAGAGCTGGAGGGGAACTGGAGGTCTGCAGACAACACGGCTTAGATTTAGGTTACTACCCAAGACCCAAGACTTTGGAGGGGAATTTAGCTACAAAGCCATGTGCCCACAATTCTTCTGCTTCCAGTTTCCTCCAGAGAAAGATTCTGAGCCTCATCCTCCTGCTTCCAGCCCAGTACTGTTTAAGGAAAGCTCACCTTAAGGTAGCAGCATGGACAGAGCCAGGTGTTCCTGAATATCTCTGCAATGACAAACCTGTGCATCCCAGGAACCTGCCTCAGTAAGCCAGGAAATGCAGGAGAGATGAGCAGCCCTTCTAGGAAGGTGCCAGGAGATGAGGATCACTGCCTTTTTTGCCCAGAGGGCAGGATGACCCAGCACAGAGGGGCACAGTGGAAGTCCTCAGTCTCCCAGGGCAATACCTGGACAGCCTGAGGCATCTCCAAATCGAGTTACAGACTGGAATCCAGCACAGGTTGGTTGGAAATGAAAGCCCCCACGTGGTGCCAGACACAATGAGCAGATGGCCCTCCTTTTGTTCCTGAAGAACAGAAATTCACATGCCAAATAAATGCTAATTTGCCCTTTCACTGTCTGTCTCCATGGGCTACATCTCTACTACTGAAGGATGGGTAGCAGGGGCTGTTCCTTGGCTCTGGGACCAGACATGGCACAGCTTGGGCCACACACCTCAGCCCTCCTCCCCTCTGGAAGGGGCTGGCCTCATCCCGCAGACCTGCAGGAGAGTCCCTTGGCTCAAGCAGCCTCCACACTGTGTCCTGGCACTGTCTTGGGCCAAAACTTCACCAGGGAGCATGGAAGTAATTAAATGGTCTGCATGATCACGGGACCACACTCGTGCCTGCATTTAATCCCTCATTTATTTACAAGGATGGATGCAGCCCCAGAGGGAGTGAATGGACATGAACAGCAAAGGGGGTGTTCTCTCGTGTGGAAGAGCTGAGGGGTGGTAGAGATGAGAGAGGCAGAAAATCATAGAATGGTTTGGATTGGAAGGGACCTTAAAGACCACCTTGTTCCCACCCCCCCACCATTTGTCCAGGGTTAATCAGGCCCCCATCCAGCCTGGTCTTGAATTCCTGCAGGGATGGGGAGTCCACAACCTCTCTGGGCAACCCCAACTCTCTGATCTCCCCATGGGGAGCAAATCCAGGTATCACCTTTGTTGGCTCAGGTGAACCTTTGCATCGGAGCAATGTCAGCAGGGGCGTTTGTCTCTGTCTTACCCATCTCTGCACATAAATCACCAGCTTTGGCCTTGAGAGAAGACTGTGAGCCCTGCCAGCCCCTAGGGCAGATCAGAGCACTCCCCTCATCCCTCAGCACGCCTGACCAGAACAACCAGGTGAGGAGAAGCATTAATCCATCTCCTTTTTGTCTTTGGGATCCCACAAAAAGCCAGTAAACGTGGATAGGCTGGGTCAATCCTGGTTAGATGAGCAGAGCCACAATGTTTGCTGCCAACGATTTTCATGAGAACTGGATCTCTGTTTTTTTCTCTCTGCCTCTCCCTCCTTCCCTCCTTCTCCTCTGCCTTTGCACAGTGCGACAGCGTGGGGATGAATCGCCTGATTGTGAGCTCCTCTTTCCCCCACCATGCCGCTCCAACAGCAGGGCTGGGGGATGGAAAAGGAGCCCAGCTGCTTCTTGTGGGCTGTTCTCTCTCCACCCACCAAGCACTTTAAATCAGCCGCAAATTAACACCAACTCCTGGCATCCTTTATTAGCCGGATTGGCTCAGCCTTAGTTTTGCTTTGCTTGTGTCTTCTATTTTAATATTTCATGGTTTTTTTTCCTAATCCCACCTTCCTGAAGAGCACACCTAACAATAACAGCAATGCACTGGAGAGCAGGGATGGCTCTTCAGTTATTATAGGTAGTGATCACGTGTGGTTTTTCACTCGCTCTGCCCCAGCAGGGGACAGCAATCCCTGAAATGTCTCATATTTCAGGAACCTTTTCCATCCACGCTGCTCTGGGAGCATCGTTCAAGGAGAAACTGCAAGCACATAGTCATGAACATGATGAGCATCACCTTTAGGGTGCAGGGAATCTGTCATTTATCATCTGGGGAGGAAGTTGTGTCAGATCTCTTCTCCAGCACAGGACATTGAGGGAGCTAAAATTTGGGGCACAGTGGAGGGAAAAAGCTGCCTCCTCTGTAGCCACAGGTGATCACTCTCTCCAAAGGCTCCACAGTGACTTAAACACAGGGATGTGTTTCCACACCCTGGGAAAGTTGGTACCAACATGGTACCAACGTGGTCACTGACCCTCATCATGATGGGACACCATGAGCAGAATCTGAAGAGGAGCCATCACTGGTGGAGGCACAGACATGGCTTCACGAAGAGCCACGAAGATATCAGAGGGCTGGAGCACCTCTCCTTAAAGACAGGCTGAGGAAGCTGGGCTTGTTCTCAGCCTGCAGAAGAGAAAACTCCAGGGAGCTCCAATGGTGGCCTTCCAGTACCTTAAGGGAGCTTATAAAAGGGAGGGACAGGGACGTTTTATACGGGCAGATAGCGATAGAACAAGGGGGAATGTTTTTAAACTGAAAGAGCACAGATTTAGATGAGATGATAGGAAGAAATTCTTCCCTGTGAGGGTGGGGAGGCCCTGACACACGTTGCCCAAAGAAGCTGTGGCTGCCCCATCTCTGGAAGTGTTCAAGGACAGGTTGGATGGGACTTGGAGTAACCTGGGACAGTGGAGGGTATCCCTGCCCTTGGCAGGGGGTTGGAATCAGCTGATCTTTAAGGTCCCTTCCAACCCAAACCATTCCATGATTCTGTGATCACAGGGCCCTGTCCCTCTTATACCCCTGTTTTCTCAATCCCCATCAGCAACATGCATGGTGGAGGCAAGATGTAAGGAGCAAACTATGGATTTCCTGCTGGAAGCACCGTGGAATCCTCTGGCTCTTCTGGGATAGCTGCATGGCCACCTTTGCCAAGCCACTCCACCCCTCCTGCACCGCTTGGCGACTGTCAAACCTTTTGTGGATTTTCCATCTCCGCATTATTCGTTTCTTAGCAACTCTGTTTGCTTTAAGCAAAAACAAAATGTCTCTGCCTGTGGCAGGTTATTTTGAGCAGAAATGGTGCTGTTTCAGGTCCATGCCAGTCAGAGGGACCCTGGTCCTGTCTGCCCACTCACTCTTAACAGCACCAAGTGAAATTCTTATTTGTTTCCTGAGTCCCACCTGCCGCAGGGAAAGCACAGCAGTCCTGGACAGGAGCTGTGGCAAACAGCTAATCCTGCTACATTGCTGTTCTACAGTCTTTACCATTCCGGGGATCTTGAAGTATATTGTATAACTCAGGTAATAAAGGTGCGAGTCAGCAGCAAATTTTAGAGCAGAACAAAGTTTCAGCAAGCAAATGCAGTTATGTGACCCCCGTGTACTTTATTGGAAATGTCTTTGGTCTTACAAACTTGGATTTAATCTAGCCCTAGAAGAAGATTTCCCTGCACATCCTGCTTAGGAGAAAGACCAGTGAACTTGGAGGGTCAACCACAGACCCTGGAAAACTTGTAAAAAACCTCAGCAACACTTTCTACCATTGACCAAGAAGGAACAGCAGGAACATGAGGGTCATTGTGGCATTGCAATTTCCATATTTTCCATTTTTTTATTTTCATGCAATCGCAGAATGCTTTGGGTTAGAAGGGACCTTAAAGACCATCTAGTTTCAACTCTCCCTGCCATGTGCAGAGACACCTTCCACCAAACCAGGTTGTTCAGAGCCCCATCCAGCCTGGTCTTGAACACTCCCAGGGGTGGGGAGTCCATACAATCTTTTTCAGTGATAATAGAAATGTTTTTATTCCCACCAAAATGGCACAAAGCCAGTCTCTAAGTGGAAACTGGAATGACTGGTCAGCTCTCCTCACAACCCCTCTGCAAGGTGAATCTTATCCTCCTTCATGAGTTACCAGTAAGGATAAGGACACACAAACTGATGTTAAGCATCATCAGCACCTCCCGAGATTATGATTTAGGAGATCTGATCGATTGGAAACTAATAGCAATTAAAAACCAACCAGGCAGAAATGTTGCCTCACTTCACAGGCTCAGAAAGAAGCTCAATGAAATGAGAGCCCAAAAAAAACCCAAAAGGGAACAGTGTCCTAGCCCTTGGACTGAAGGAATTTAGCATCACTGTGGGGAGATGGATGAATGGAAAATGGGACTTTTAGATGGTGAAGATCAGCTGAGCTTGAAATATAACTACAGACATCAAGTTCCCCACCCATCACAGGAATCTAATTTCTCTGCCTTGTATTCTCAGTTTGAGTTTAGCTGTGCACATCACTCTGAACATACCCCACCCCTCTGAATTGCTCAGAATATTTAGGAACAACTCAGTCTGCCCCTGGCAGAAGGCTCCTTTGCTTATCTTTTCTATTGCTCCATGCCCACAGGAACAACCCTGATGTATAATTTGTGGCATTTTATTCGCTTTGCAAGTGACTGAAATAATGATGATTCTCTGCATGAACCCAAAAATCTCCAAAAGCTGGTTAAAAACCAGGGATGATGAAGAAGGAAAAATAAGACTAGAATTTTAAACATCTGTCACTGGTAACACTATGGGTGAAGGATGAGAAAAGAGGAAAGGAAGAGGCTCAGGAACTCCAGAGTTAATATCTTGAGGACATCATGTCTCAGGAGGCCTCTGGTGATAAATGGAGTTGGAGATGGAACTCAAACAGTGTGGGAACCTCCTTATATAGTTTGCAGCCATTTTCTTTGGAATTAAGTACCATCCATCTTTGATTAGAGATCCAAAGTTATTCACTGAATCCAAGAAGCCTCGCTGACGTCAGTGGAACCAGGAATCCATCTCTTTATTCCTGAGCTGAATGCCTACATATTGTTTTCATGCAGCTGTAAAGACTTCTTTTATGCATCTTCTTGATTTTTCTCTGGCTCATTCATCCTGATTCATCCTCCTCTGCTCGGAGCTCCTTGAATATCCTGGAAGGAGCCCACACACTCAGACACATTCTTGCCCGAGCAGTATATTTGTCCAACTAATTTTTTACTGGAATAAAGTTCCTGCTTTGCACAATTGCCAAGAGCAATTGTTTTGGTGAATCATAAATACTGCAGAAAGTAAATGTTGGTTCAGGTTGTTTGTTTCCGCCCTTGGCAACCCAAGCTCCAAGGGTACAGACATTCCTCAAGAAACTGGGATTTTAATTCAGTAAATAAACAATGATGGCAATGGATATTCATTAGGAGAGCCCTGCATTTTGACTCTGGAAGGTGAATCTGCAGTACAGCATGAACTCCTCCCTGTCAAGGATCACTGTAGGAGCTGCAGGTAAAGTAAATCCCTGCCTCTCTGCTCAACATCCTCAGCTCATCTGCAAACCTCTCCAGGCTAAGAAATGACCCTGTGGAGGATGCAGAAAGATCCCAGGGCCAGAAAGAGAAGACAAAGTAGATTGTACCACTATAACAACACTATTGTGTTGAACCACAGAGAGATGGAGAGATATGTGCTTTTTGCCTGAAAAGTTTTTAAGGAAAAGTGCACAAGTTGTGCAAGACTTGGGAAAATGGGAGTTTTCAATTTGATGATGTAATGCCCCAAGCACTGAGTTTTGATGTTTAAGACGCAGGCAGGACCACCTGGAAGATCACAGAGTAATAGGGTGGTTTGGGTTGGAAGGCTCCTTAAAGATCATCCAGTTCCAACCCCCTGCCATGGGCAGGGACACCTTTCACTAAATACTCAGAAGGGTTGCCTTGAACTCTCCGTAGATGACTGAAACACAAAGATGAAAATCTGAGCCTCTCCACTCAAGGCTCCTTGATCTGTCCATGGAAGGAACTGGGAATCTGCAGCAGGGCGTGGTTTTGGAGAAGCCACTGTGGTCTCAAAGTGTCAGGGTTAGTCCTGCACCAGCAGACAAACTTTCCTGGGCAGGTCTGTGAACCACTGCTACCCCCACATCTTTGGGAGGAGCCATAAGTTTCCATGGACAAATTCAGCAGCAGCTGCAGACAATTTATGGGAATACAAAAACTGGATCTCAAAATAGGGATCCAGACTCCACACCAGGACCACATGCCAAAAATTTTGTTGTTGAGTCAGAGTCCTTTACCAGAGCTTAGTGTGGGTCTGTGTCTTGATCCCGGTGGGAAATCACTCTCTTCTTAAGCAGACACTGATTACAGGGCCCTCTAAGTTGTACTTTAATACAAATAATATAGAAGATAATACTGTCATATTTCATAATATGGTGACTGTAATTCCACTCTTGTAAAAGAGCAATTGCAGTGTAATTATGATAAGTATGTTCTCTGACACGCTTTAATACCACAAATACAAATGTAATATAATTACACTCCATTACAATATATATTAGTATTGCAATTTAATTGCATGATAATGTAATAACATAATTGGTAATTATAGGACTTATTGCATGTGTTAGTGCTTTACATATGTGGACACACACATGCACACACACCCTCCTGTTTTGGAAAATAAGTGACTGGATGGTTCACGGTGTGGCTGAGAATAAATACTGTAAATGTCACTGCAATGCTGTATATTCAATTCAGGTAGCACAGGGACACCAGAGAGCTCACACAAACCACTCACTCATGCAGTTAATGTTCTTATTATATCAACAGAAATAATTATTGATTGAGGAAAAAAAAAACCACAGTGTAATTACATTTTAATTGCAATATAATTCTACTGTAATTACACTTTTTCTGTTATTTGGCTTGGCCAATAGCAATCAGATTAGTGAGACACTGTTCTCATAATTTTAAAAGATTGTATTATTGTGTAATATTGCACAGCCTCCCATGAGAAGAAGTTTCATCATTGATCAATTATTTCAACATAAACCTGGATTAGTGTTGGAAAATTAACAATAAAGATGCAACATTGCTTAGTAGCCCTCCCAAATTCTTCATGGCTCTAGTAACTCCAAAATCATTGACACTCAAAGAATGGGAAAAAAACATTGAATGGAAAGATGAGATGCCAGAAGATGAGTCCTTACCCTCAGTTTGGAATCCTGTCAGCTTTTACGGAGTGTATTTGGAAATGCTACAGTGTTTATAGTGGAAAAGGAATATTATTCTATTTAATTCTACATTCTGTCCCCAAAATGCCACTTGATTCAGGACGGTTGCCTACCCAGAGAGCACGAGAAAGAGGGTTATCCGTGCTGATCCCACCTTCCTCAAGATGCAATGCCATGGACACCCCTGGGTCCCTCCGAAGTCACTGACAATGGAAGATGTTGTTCCATAGAAGCTCTGAAGAGAGTTAAGTTACTTGTCTCAGAAACAAGGAAGGTCTGGGAGACCTCACAGGTGACACCAGACAATTATCTCATCATCAGCTTCAAAGCATTTTTGTGCTTAAAGTACTGGGAAGAGCAACTGGTGTCCTCCCTTCCTGCATTTCCCCTCTTATTTCCTATTCATTAAAAAAAATAAAATCAAACTGAATGAAAAAGTTGGAAAAGGAATGAAATCCTGTGCGTGGCTCCTGGATGCTCTGGGTGATACAGTAGCCATGGCAACAAGCAGTTCAAGAGAACTCCCTTACCTTTGATTTTTCCTTTTTTGGTTTAATGTTTACATGGAATAGTGGAATTTTCATTGCCAGTTCATCTCCTGTACTGGACAATCAAACCACTTTGTGCAGTTTCTCACGAGGTTCTTCCTGTTGTTCATTACTTTCATGAGGGCATGACCCAGGCCCAGCTGAAATCAGGTTGACCATGAAGTTCTTGCCTGCCATTATCACACTCCCCCCAAAAAACCCCAAAACCCAACAGGAGAGGTGGGTTGGAGATGGGTTGGAGACACATCCTGAACAACAGTTGAACATTGTGACTCATTCCCATGGCAAACCCCCCAGAGACCAAATGTTCTGATGGGTCCCAAGAGGGATTAGATCGATTCACAGAGGCACAATCGATCCGTGGTTATGGAACGTGGTTTTTTTCAGACAGTTCTAAATCAGAGAAAATTAATAATCCTTAAATCAGCGACTACTGGATGTCAGGAGTGTGCATCAAAGGTGGGATTACTTTGCACTTACTCCTTTTTGCTTTATTCTTCTCATGGGCATCTGCCCAAAGAAGTGATGGAATCATCATCCCTGGAAGTATTTAAAAACCTGTAAATGTGGTGTCTGGGGACATGGTTTAGTGGTGGACCTGGAAGTGTTGGACTTGATGATCTGAGAGGTCTTTTCCAACTTAAATGATTCCGTGATTCTGTGCTATTGGTGTGAGCTCCATGGACCATTGGTCTCATCCAGTATGGATGTTATGAAGCTTTCGTGTTCAAAGGCACAGCCAGCCTTCGAAATTCCCATCTCTCCTGGAGAGCAGAGGTGTTGCAAGGTAAGGGATGATCCCAAGAGGTGGATTGAGCCAGTGAGGCTGGATCAGCATTTGGCGAAGTCTCCAGCCTGGTCCCCACGTTCAGAAAGGATCTCCGGTGAGATCCCATGTCTGATAAATTCCAAATTGTGTAGCAGATCACGGACTGCTCATCTCAAAGCTTCTCTCAGTCTGGAGCCACTGAGCTGTGTATCCAGATCTGGGAATGGTTTAGGAATTTTCACATTGTGCCAGGGAAACCTGGAAGCAAGCACAGTGGCACAGGGATGAGCTCAGAGTCATGGCCCAGTGCCTGCCACTGCAGAGGTACTCAAACCTGGTGTCTTGCTTGGATTTCTTTTTGTAAAATGAGCTCATTTTGGGCCAAGGCTCAAAGCAGAAGTTTGGGGTAGAGAGGCCGTACTCCACAAGCACTAGATTCACCCAGATCCTCTGGAAAAACAGAGGATCTGGGTGAATCTTGACTATGAGGAAAATCCAGCCAAAGAATTGGAGATTTTTTGTTCTGATTTTTTTTTGGGGGGGGAGTTGCCAAGAAACTTCACAGGAGACCCTGGCAGAGAACCTGGCTTTGACTTTTGCTCTTTCTCACCTTGCCCAGCACTAACACTGTGGGCACACAAAGCAAAAGAGCCCTTCACCCTCCTGGAGCATGCAGGGAGACTGCAGCAGCTCCAAGAGAGGGGCCAAGTGTTTTCCTGCTGCTCCCCAGAGCCAGGAGGCTGTGGCAGAGTCAGACTCTGTGCTAGGGCTTGGGCTTGCAACCAACGCTGACACTGCATTGCAGCACTAGGAAAAGTGGGGAGGGAGAAAAACTGATGCACACCCTGCAGGGAAAACAGCATAGACGGGATCATCCTGCCCAGTTCAGGTGGGAATCTTTGTCCAAGAGGGCTATGCTCCCATGACACCTCAGCACAAAAACACCCAGAGAGAAACTTAGCACTGACACGTGAAAAAAAATCGAAGCAAAATAAACCCAAACTCCCAAATGTGTAAAGCACAAGCCCAGCTGAGCTGGCACTTCTGTTTCCTTCCCCAGTCTAACTCATTTCTTTATTGAGTGCTCTGGGATCCTCGGAATGTGAGACTGTGCTCCCAGAAAATACACCACTGTCCTCCAGTCTATTCCATTCTGGTTCAATAGAAAGCAGACCAAGTTATTATTACGAAGCAAACCCTGCCAGAACCAATAACTGTACAAGGCCCGGCGTTATGCTGAGATGCTGCTTCAATAAATTATCAGCTGAGAAAAGTCTGGATCCTTTAATACTCCAGGGATTTGTGGCTGCGCAAACCTGTGCATGGATAGAGATAAATGCAGCTAAACAGATACGACGCCTGCTATTGGCAGAGGATTCTCTGAGTAACAAGGAATGGAACATCTAAAACTCTAGGTTAAAACTGGGACTTACTGGCCCATCTCCAGAGATGAAAACATCCATATTTGAGGGTAGCTGAAGAAGGGGGAACCCTGCATCCCAAACGCTACGTTTATGTAGAGAAAGATCTGTAAAGGGTGATCCCTGTGGATCCCTGGGACTTGTTTGTGCTGTCAGGACATGGTAAAAGCTGAAAACAAACCTTCAGAAGAGGAAATCAAAGACTGGCTGGTGGGAGAGAAGAGATTTGGGAGGACTGCTCACTGAAACTGGAGAAAAAAAATCAGAAGGCGATTTTCTTCTCTGGGAGGGAAAAATGATTTGGTTGGATCCACTTGAAGAAGGACTGGGAGAATGGATGGAGAATAGATCCACTGAGAAATATCAGTGGAATTTTTTTCCCTTCAACACATGGTTAACACTGAGGGCTCAGTGAGCCTTCCTGGTGTCCCTCCACAGGGAGTGAGCTTTTTCCAAGAGTGTGGGTAGTTGGTTTCAGAAATCACAGCAGGGCTGATTCTGGAAGAAGAGACCTCAGCTCTTCCTGATGGCCAGACCTTCCCAAGTGTCTTGAGCTGGGTCTTCTGGTGAGCTGAGGCTTCTCCTATTGAGACATTCTTGAATCTCTGGCAGCATCAAAAGTGGTCAAGTGGAATCTATGAGATAATTACCTGCTAATCCAAAGGGACCCAACATTCTTCTAAGAACTGGGGCAAGAAATCAATTAGAAACTTCCTGTAAGACCTCAAGGGTGCTAAAACTGGAAACAGTATCCGTTGTGTTTGCTCATCATTACCCTTCTGAAACATCCAGCTCACCTTCAGTGAACTAAAGGACCATGGATTTTACATATGAAAACACTCAAGGCAGGCTGGGAAATAAGTCAAGGAGATGAAGCTGTGAATAACTGAGTTTTAACCTGAAGAAAAAAAAACATCACCTGCCCAAACATCAGCCCTACTTTTCCTGCTTCCTTTGTGGGCTCCCAGCTGAAGCACGGATCAGCCTCGACTCATTGCCTGGCTGATGAACTCTGAGAGGCTGCAGCCCCGAGCACTTCTCTTCCAGGGAGTTTCCTTGCATTTCTCCTGACAGCCTGTAATCGGATATGAAGCTTTTTTTGGGACGCATTAGCACAGATGACACTCTGCAGAAAGGGATTGTGTTGCAGCGTCTGCTGCGTGCAGATACAGCCCTCCTTCCCTTCCTGCTGGATGTTACTATTATTATTATTATGGAGTTCATAGTAACATGACTTGGAGCGTTGCAATTTGTCCCGGAGACACAAAACTCTGAAAATGATGTATTCCTCATCTCCACATCTCCCTTGCTGGCAGTAGGATGTTGACAGGATTGAATTCCTGGGGAGGAGAGAAGGGGGTGAGGACAGGGAATGGGGGCAGGCAGTGGGTCCAGTGTGACAGTGGGATTGAATTCCCAGATCTTGAGCTGGAACAGAATTTTCCATCAACAGTGTTTGCAAAATGAAACAGACACTTTTGATACAGGAACCTCCATGAATCCCATTTAATTTTGCTTGTTGACTAGGTTCTCCTCAAGAACCCAGCTTTACCAGAAATAAAGGGAGTTACTTATGCAGTGCTGGAAAGATCCAGGTTTTCATTCTGGGAGAACCTATTTACAGCAAGATCTGCTTTCTTGGGAAAGCTGAGATAGAACAGCTCAACTCCTCTGTGTCCTGGAGAAGTGCCATGGTGGGAAGTTGGCTCGGGGCAACTTGGAATGAAAAATGGGGAGTTTCATTTCTAGAGGACTGGCTTGATTCCTGTTTGGACCAATGTTGAAAAAAAGTAAGTTTCTCTTTGGATCAATCATGAGAAAAGGAAATCTCCTTCTCATGGCTCCTTGATGGATTTTTGGGGTCCTTCCTGAATTTCTAACCAGGTTGGTGTTTGCATGTAGGAAATCCAAGGGAAACAAATACTAACAACCCTATTGCTTTTATTTCTCAGTAAAACTGAGAGATTTCTCCTCTGCCATCTGAGATCTGGTTTGAGAGACACTACTGAGGAAGGATGGAAGGAGTCCAGCTTCTTTTTACTTTTTCTATGTGTTTTAATCTCCACAGTTTTCAGTCCCACACCTTTCACGGGCACGAAAATAAACTTCCAAGCAAAGACCTTCTGCAGGTATAAACCTGCAAAACTCAATCCTATCAACCAAGAAATATGATTTCAAAGTGACTCATTATTTGTTAACAAGGAAGCAGAGGGAGAGTTTCCTTTCTTACAGTCAGACGATGCCTCTGTTCAGCAATTCAGGGCAACAAGGATGGGGAAAGGTCTGGAGCAAAAGTTTTATCAGGAGCATCTGAGGGAACTGGGATTGTTTAGCCTGGAGAAAAGGAGGCTCAGGAGAGACCTTATCATTCTCTACAACCCCCTGACAGGAGGCTGTAGTGAGGTGGAGGATGGTCTCTTTTTCCACATAACAAGCAACAGGATGAGAGGAAAGGGCCACAAGTTGCTCCAGGGGAGGTTTAGACTGGATATTAGGAAAAGTTTCTTCACAGAAAGGGTTGTCAAGCACTGGAAGAGGCTGCCTGGGAGAGTGGTTGAGTCACCATCCCTGGAGGGATTTAAAAGACTTGTGGATGTGGTGTTTGGGGACATGGTTTAGAGGTGGCCTCCGCAGTGCTGGGTTAAAGGTTGAACTCGATGATCCTAAAGGTCATTTCCAACCTCAACAATTCTATGTTTCTAGTGAAGGAACAAAGCAAAACAAACTAAAAAACCCTGTGCCAGCATCCTAGATAGCTTTTGATCCCTGAAAAAGAAACAGCCTGTCTGGATGTTCATATACCACCAGTGAACCAAGCAAAGAGTGCTCTGGAGAGTCCTGTCTCACACCCTCCGGGACTCAACAGCAGCCACTGCTCAGTGCAATAATCCTAAAAAAAGGAGCTGGTCATTTTCCAGCAGCTAATGACAAGTTTGTTAGTTAATGACCCAGATCAAAGCCAAGGGCGATTAATGATCTAACAAACCAGTCGATGAACTGGTAATGAAGACCAATTATAACCTGTAACAACAGCCCCCCACTAAAGAATCACCTTTATTAGTCTTTTATTCCCTCTGAAGAGGGTCTAGGACAAGCAAGGGGCTATTTCAGGAAATTGCTTGCTCCCTGGAAATCAATAACCAATCAACACCTGGAGTTTATGCTGGAAAAATGCATATGCCAGAAAACAAACCCTCTAAGAAACATTTTACCTAGAAAATAAATGAACCCGACATGTAATGTGATTGCCTCAGACTCAGCTGTTCAACAGCTTGTTCAAGGGACTCTTTTTTTCTCCCCTTTGTTTAAAACCCTTGCTAAAAATTTGCAATGCAGGGGGAAAGCACATGGAAGTGGAAAACCATTTTCTGAGGAATGATACGGACTGATTGACCAAAATGAGCTCTTGGCTGTGATAAAATCACAGAAGCTTAGTAAAGGTTTGTCCAAAAGAAGCATCTATAATGTAGGGATGTTATTTTAGGAACTAGAGAGTTGGCCAGAAACTTCTCAGGTCCTTAAACAACCCAGAGCTGAAGAACATTGAATTATAGACAACACAGGGAGAGATCTACTCCATCTCCAGACCTACCTAGACCATCTGGAGAGGGGCTTCTGACAAGAGTGTGCAGTGATAGGACAAGGGGGAATGGCTTTAAACTAAAGGAGAGTAGATTTAGGTTAGATATTGGGAAAACATTTTTCCCTGTGAGGGTGGTGAGGCCTGGAACACATTTCCCCAAGAAACTGTGACTGCCCCATTCCTGGAAGTGTTCAAGGCCAGGTTGGATAGGGTTTGGAGCAACCTGGGATAGTGTAAGGTGTCCCTGCCAATGGCAGGAGGGTTCAAACTAGATGATCCTTGGGGTCCCTCCCAACCCAAACCATTCTATGATTCTATAATTCAGTGAACTTCCTACCTCTAGAAGTGTTTCACCTTGCAGAAATCACCTCTGATAATGACCTTCCAATTTGCTTTTAGAAGGTTTCCCACTCCAGCAGCCCAGTGTGTCATTACCCTTCTCTCTAGGAAAAGCTCTGCCATGTCTAATTTGGATATCCAGCACTACCATTTAAGCCAATGTCTTCTTTTGTCCTGTAAATCCAGAAAACCATTTTATTTCCTTTCTTTGTCACAATTCCTCCTATACCACTACAGTAAACAAGCGTTCTGTCCCTCTTTATTGTACTTTTCTGTAGACAGAAAAAAAACCTCATTTATATATTTATTCTTCCACATCAGCAGTGTCACAGTCTAAACTTTGAGCTCACCAAGTCGTCACAGAGCTCAAAAGAAAAACACCCTCCCAGAAAAGCCCAATGCTCTGTTTTCAGCAGTGCCAACAGGAGATACTATCTGGGGAGAACATATAATTTTGGCCCATCTCTCCTATTCAGAATTTAGAAGTGCTGATTCAGAGGCATTGGAGGAGACTCTGCCAGACCTCCCTTTCAATACCCACTTGATTTCATCCCCAGGGAGCTTGTTTTGAGGGCACCAGTGGACATCATCCTGCTGCAGTCTGATGGACTGTGCTCAAAGGAGAGTAAAAATATCCCTCAGGAGCTTTGGGAACTGTTGGAGCCCTCTGGACTCGCTCCGACAGGTCCATGTCCTTCCTGTGCTGGGGACTCCAGAGCTGGATGCTGTCCTGGGATAAAACGTCTGCATTCTGCTCAGCCTTATGTGAGCCCCTGCTAAAAGTATGAAGGGCTTTAACTCCAGCAATCAGCACTTACACAAGATTTACTACTGGTTTTAATACCAACTGTAGTGGAGGCACAGAGGCAGGAAGAGTGGTACAAGAAGGCAAGCCTTCAAACAGTCAGGAGAGAATGATAGCAGCCTCCTAAAAGTGATTTAGCTCACCAAAGAGCTGAATCACTTTGGCTTTACGAGCAGGAGATGATGGTGGTTTCAAGGCCTGGGTTTGATTTCGTGCCTGGTTCTTTCCCCAGCCTCTGTCTTTGGGAGGAGCGGTGGGTCCAGTGCACTGGTGCATCTGCATTGATGGCAGGAGCCCAGCCCAGCCCTGATTGCTTGAACTGCACTGGTGTAAATCATCCCTCTCCCCCCCCAAGACAATGTGAGTCACTGATCCTGGCACTTGGCTGCCTTGGCTGGTCTCCCAGAATCCGTTGCACGGCTCTCAGCAGCCAGGGGATGCTCTCAGTGGGATTTGTGGGTAGAGGTATATTGACTTCTCTGTGCCTTGGTTTCCTCATCGGTGGAACAAAGCTAATAACCCTTACCCACTCCTTCAAATAAGAAAGGAAAACCTTATCAAAAAACTTAGCCAACTGTGGTTTATGTAATGCTTTGTGATCGTGGGGCAGAAAGAACTCCAGGAGAGAAAAGTCCAGTTATTGTGAGCAGTCTAAAAAGTCTCTCCTCCACACGCTGAGGATTGGTTCACGCTGATTTAATCTCTCAACTCAGCTGAGCATCTGCTTGCCTACAATTAGCCCTGGGGATGGGAAACCCAATTCACATTCCACTTGCAACCTGCAAGGTGAGGCACTGCTCTGATTCACCAGCTGGAGCTGGTTAGAAGGTATTGTCTTGTTTCCTTTTTTAAGCCCTGAGCTGTCCTGCTAAGACTGTCCCTACTTATCTTACTCCTTTGTTCCCCCATGATCAATTTGACTTAATTTCCTCTTCTTCTTCCACACATTTACAAACCTTTATAATACACCACCTACCACTGCTGCCAAACTTTTTTAATCTCAAGTTCCTCTCCCCTACCACTGCATCTAATCTTTATTAATTAACTAGTTAATAACCAGCAATTATCCTGTAAATAAATGACTGTTTGAACGGTCTCTGTGTGGTGCTTCCCTCCTGCCAAGCGGCACGGTACCAAATTCTCCAACTCAGTCTTTGCAACAGATATTTGGATACAACAAAATTTGTACCCTGGGACAAACTTCTTGTGCTGAACAACACATTTCAAATGCTTTGAGTACAAGGGAGCAGTGTTAGGATTGCCATCAGTCTTCTGAGCTTCAAGAAGATCAAGAAATCACAAATTCCCACTTCCATGGGCACCTTTCTACCACCACAGCTTTTGGAGGAGACCTGCAAGAGTGCTGTAAACTTTTCTGCAGATTGAAGGAAAAAAAAAAAATCTCATTTATTTATTTATTCTTCCACATCAGCAGTGTCCCAATCTAAACTTGGAATTCACCAAGTCGTCACAGAGCTCAGAAGAAAAACACCCTCCCAGAAAAGCCCAATGCTCTGTTTCCAGCAGTGCCAACAGGAGACACTATTTGGGGAGAACCTGTAATTTTGGCCCATCTCTCCTATTCAGAATTTAGAAGTGCTGATTCAGAGGCATTGGAGGAGACTCTGCCAGACCTCCCTTTCAATATCCACTTGGTTTCATCCCCAGAGAGCTTGTTTTGAGGACACCAGTGGACATCATCCTGCTGCAGTCTGATGGACTGTGCTCAAAAGAGAGTAAAAATATCCCTCAGGAGCTTTGGGAACTGTTGGAACTGTGCCACAAAATTTGGGATGAGTACCCATCAGCTTTTGTATTTTGGACACATGCAGACCCAGTGAGTCAAAAACTAGTCTCACCCCTTACCAGCAGAAACAGGATGACCCAAGAAATGTGAATAAGATAGTTTTTTCCTCTTCAAAATAAGATAATGGTTTGGAAACTGTGTTGAGAGGCAGAAGATCAGAGACTGTTCCTGATTCTCAGGTTTGTGGCTTCCTGGATGCTCTTGGGTAGGTCAGTTTTGTGCCTTGGCTGCTTTGTCTATGAAAAAATGCACTGTGGGGCACTGAGCCTTCCTCAGTGTCTTAAGTGATGCTTTAAAGTCTCACATGAGAAGCTCTGCAGGAGGGAGCAGGATCACACCAACCTCACCCACATGTGAGTGCTGAGTGAGTCTGCAAAGTCACAGAGTCACAGAATGGGTGAAGTTGGAAGGGACCACAGTGAGTCATCTGGTCCAACTCCCCAGCTTCAGCAGGGTCATCCCAGAGCACAAGGCACAGGATTGTGTCCAGATGGTTCTGGAATATCCCCAGTGAGGGAGACTCCACACCATCTCTGGGCAACCTGTTCAGTGCTGGGTCACTGCCCAGCAAAGAAGTTCTTCCTCATCTTCAGGTGGAACTTCCTGGGCATCAGTTCCTGCCCACTGCTGGGCCCCCCAGGCAGAGCCTGGTCCATCCTCTGCCCCCTCCCTGCAGACACAGACAGACAGGGATGAGGTCCCCTCTCAGAGTCTCTTCTTGAGGCTGAACAGGCCCAGTTCCCTCAGAGATCTGCCCTCTCAATGGCACCACGACAGTGCCCTCCTGCTCTGTCACAGAAGTCACTTGCCCAGAGGTCCCCAGTGCCACCAAGACCAGACTCAGAACACTGGACACAGGAAGGGAGTGGTGCAACCTATATCCAGAGCATGGATATAGGGAAGATTTGAGGTGGGTAAATTGTTGACATGGGCTCCAGATGAGCCAGTGTTTGATCCTGGGTCATCCTCATGAACATCTGGTTGAGGCTCTGCCTCTTCTGCAGAGTCAGGACATACTCCCCAGTCTCATTCCAAGTGCTGTTCCCTGTGACTCACCAGCAAAGTGACTATTCTTTTCTTCAAAGAAGATCAACCCTATTCTGTCCAGGCCTCAGTCTTCCCCCAACAGACCCCTGAAATTAAAAGCAAAATTCTCACTGATTTTAGGAAAGAACATGTCAGGAAATTAATATCTCCCTCTTCCTTCCCAGAAGGAACCATTTATTCCTCTTTCCCTGGAACAGCTGGAGAAATTTTTTCACCGCTGCACTGATGGAAGAAATGACTCTGCCTAATAGAAGCAGATGGAAAAAATATGAGGTCATTTGGTCACAAATGAAAAACTTGCCTAGTCTGGTAGTTTAATGCTGAGTTTGCCTGGCCCCTTTTATGATTAGATTATTACTTATTCACTTATTCGTCTGTTTAATCATATCAAGGGAGGGTGCCCTACATGACCCTTCTGGGTACTTGCTGATTCCTTTGTTCTTTTATTCTGCTTTTAACTGAGATTATTTCCATACAGGTTCCTTTCGTAATGAGCCTTGAATTATTATACTTTATCATCCATAAGGTGCTCTATGGTTTGCTGGTGTGCCCCTGTCTATCTGAGCTATTCCTGCAGGACACATTATTCTTAAGTGACTCACAAGTATCAGCCATTTGCAGAGTCCTGGATTTTAAGGCTGGTGGGATCCTCCTCTTTATTGCCTCCTGAATGGTGATGGCCTTAGACATTACATTGTTCCTGAACTTTTGGCTGTCATAGTGTGTCTTTGAAAACTAATACAAACTAAATCAAGAGGTTCAAAGCTTGTCAAGGCCCAGGAGACCTCTGACAGCTTTTTGCATCGAGTGTCATTTCAAATCTCCTTTTTTTTTAACATTATCTCAGCTTCCTTATCCATAAATTTGGGGGGTTCCCTGTTGGTGTGGGATATTTTTAACTAAAAATGAAACTGGTTGTGTGAGAAGTATCACAGCAGTATGAAAACCTACACAGGACACACTGTTTATTGACTTCATGTGAAGTTGTCCCTGTGAACAACTGTGAACACACACAAATCCTATAATTTGTTTAAAAATTCACACCATGTTTTCTGGTTGCATCTACCTGGCTTAACCAAGAGTCATTACTTGCAGGAAGGCTTTTTCTGTCACAACACACCTGCACAGCACATCCAAGAGGCAGAAATATTAACCCTTTACATTAAACAACACATAGGGAACAAGGTGACCTGCCTATGGCTTAGTAGCAGAGATAGAAAGAAAATCATGGGACCTGGATGATCAGCTTTATTGTTGAGTCATTAGTCCACATCCCATCACAAAAAAAAACCAAAAAACCAAACCAAACCAAAACAAAAACCGTGTTATGGTTTATTTGTATTTTTGGTTGACTTTCCTTAGTGATGAGACTGAATTGGAAAACTTATTGGGTTCTTTCTCAGCCTCACACCCCATGTATTAAGATGGAGATTTAACTCTGCTTGTAAAATCAGAGGATCCTTCCAAAAATCCAGCAAAAAATGCTAGAGATGAATAGTGAATCTGAAACAGCACCTCTGCATCTCTTGCTAATAAAAGATGCAGCAATCAAAACTCCGTCTTGACTTCAAGTAATACCCAGACATAAAACTCAGTTCAACCCAAGCACAGTGAAGGACAAAGCTCAGAAATGTGACTGAGATCCTGAGGCAAGGAAAACATAAAATGTACATGCTCAAATTTGGTCCAGAACACAGAAGTTTGGACTGACACTGTTTTTTACATGACTGGCAGCTGAAAAGCTGTGCCCTGAGAGGAGAGCCTGGGAAGAAAACATACTCAAAGAAATTCCAGAAGAGCAGCGGGGCACCTGAAATGCAGTTATCCTGCCTCCTCTCACAGGCCGAAGGTTCCAGCCATCAAGATTTTATCAGGAGCTGTGATCTGTAGCAATTCTGCATGGCCTTGGAAGGGAGAATACTGACTATGGCAGGAAAGAGTTGGAAAATGTGCCAGGCACCGAAGTGGGATTCATGGCACTAAACTGCAGCAGAACTGGCCTTGGAAAAGTTCAGAGTCAGAAAATCACTGAGTGGTTTGGGTTGGAAGGGACCTTAAAGATCATCTTATTCCAACTCCCTACCACGAGCAGGGATACCTTCCACTAGACCAGGTTGCTCCAAGCCCTGTCCAGCATTTCCAAAGTGATTAATAAACGGTAGAGCACCTTCTCATAAATCCATGGATTTCACGGTATTCCATGAGCCACGTGAGTCCCAAAACACCAAAATATTCTGGTGTTAGAACATCAGAGACATGGAGCAGTGTCAGTTGGCACAAGGTGAGTCACACATAGTGTGTGTGTAGTATGTTTTCAATATCTCCATCCCCAATATCTCTATCCAACCAACCTGCTTTGAGAAGGTTTCTGAGCCCAACCTCCACCCTTGTTAAGAAGAGGAGTTTCAGGCCTTTCTTGCTTGTCTCAGTACATTGAACTGGGATGGACCAAGTTTCACCAGCAGATATTCACTTTTTTAAAGTCCTTTCATTATGGTTTACATACCAAAGCTTAGACTAAAGTTTGGCCAACAGCCAGAGAGCTTTTATCCCCTTTTCATCTCCCAGCTAATGATACTGCACAGTAGTAAGTACACTAATATCTTGGAAAACTGCTGATTTAAAGAGCCTGATTATATCAATATCTGTGCATGTATAAGAGCTGTAGATCTCTTTCAGCCCTTGCTTCAAAATCTCAGGGTCTGAAACCAATGGATGTGGACATTAGGCACCCAATTTCCTAACTTTATCGTTTTTTCAAGGTGGGTACTTCCATAAAAACAAGTTTTTATGCTTTCCAAGTAGTCAGTAGTAACCTAGAAAACAGAGATAATGAAGAGTCCTACATGATTCATCAGATGAAAGGTTGATACCGCTCCAGTGATTCTCCACATGGGTCACAGCGACAACTACTCTGGCAAAAATGGTGTTATTTCTGGACATTTGAAAGAAATACCAAGAATTTCTCCAGAAAAAAATAATACTGCAATTTCAACTGGCATTTTACTGGAGAACAGGCAGTGAATACTTAATATTTGACCAATTCAGAAGATACTGGCCAGCATGTTAGACAGAAACACATATCAGAGTTTGTTTGCAGTGATCAAAAACTCAAAGGAACAAACTAGTGAGGAACCGGAGGAGCTGCCTTAGAAAAGGCCTTCCAGTACAGCTAAAATTTGAAGGAACACCATCCATGGACAGGTGCCTGGTAGGTGGAAAAAATCCTGACTGACATCCACTACTTTCTTGGCCAGACCCACTGTGTGCTGGGCGATGTGATTGGGAACAGGGTTTCTCCTGAAAAATTGCAGTTTTAATTCCTTTCAGCAGGGTGGAGAATGAATACAACTCTTTGTGGTATGTTCATTCATAACATGGGATCAGAAACACCTTCACAAATAATATTTTTGTCGTGCTGTGCTGTTATTAAAGCCCGTGGGTTTTGGGTGGACTGGGAGCCAAGCAGTGGTTACACCAAAAGCTCATTAGAAGTCTAAGCAGCAATTAAAGGACAGGTTTGTAAAAGGAATTGGCAGGTGATAAAAGGAAGTTGTCAGGTGATGCAGTCACTTAAGGCAAATAAATAAAAACAACTTCAGGCAACAGGAATGAATTTCTGAATGCAGAAGAATCAACATGTCTGGAAGGAAAGGGAAGGGAGTGTGGAGATGGAGGAGACAAGATTGTACTTCCATTCTGAGGAAAGAAAAACAAGTTGCAGACCAGCCAGTCCAGTCAGATGGTTTATTATTTTTATCTTTCTAGTGTTTGTTGCTGTTATTTATCTTCTTATTTTATACAAGTACTGAATTCGTCTCCTGTGTGAAGTGTCCATTATACAGAGTCAAAAATAACTTTCCAAGCCTCCCATGCCATAGACTGCAGAAGGACAACAAGCCAAATAGGGAAATATTTCTCATCTGCTGCTTCTGTTTATAAAAACCAATCAGTGAATGTGCTCATATGGACTTAACAGCATTAGAGCTTTCAGAGATTGGGATCCCAGAAGAAAATGGGGTCATAAACACAAGCTCTCCAAAGACTGAGGCCTAACATTTTGTGTTTTACAAGACCAAGTGCAAGGGCCTGCACAGAGGTGAGGTCATGCCCTGGTATCCATACAGGTTGGGAGATGGAGGGATGGAGAGCAGCCTTGTGGGGAAGGACAGAGGGACACTGCTGGATGAAAAGTGGGACAGGATCCATCAGTGGGCGCTCACAGCCCTGAAGGTCAGCTCTACCCTGGGCTTTTGGGATTCTCCTCCTCCACTCCACTCTGATGAGACCCGCATCTGGAGCACTGTGTCTACCCATGGGATCCTCAGAACAGGAGGGATATGGACCTGCTGAAAAGGGTCCAGAGGAAGCCACGGAAATGGTCAGAGGGTTGGAACCCCTCTGGCCTGAAGATCTCAGGCTAAGAGGCTGTTCAGCCTGGAGAAGAGGCTTCAAGGAGACCCTATTGCAGCCTTTCAGTACCTAAAGATGGCGTGTAAGAAAGATAGAGAGATATTTTTTAGTAGGGCCTGTGATGATAGGACAAGGGATGGTGGTTTTAAACTAAAAGAGGGAAGATTCAGACTAAACATAAGGAAGCACTTTTTTACAACGAGGATGGTGAAACACTGGACCAGGTTGCCCAGAGATTGCTGGTAGATTCCCCATCCCTGGAAACATTCAGGACCAGATTTGATGAGGCTCTGAACAGCCTGATCTACTTGAAGATATCTCTTTTCATGACCTTTAAAGGTCATCCGATCCAATCCAAACTATTCTGTCATTCCAAGCTGCGTGAACAGGTTGTGTTATCACCCTGCCAACACATCATAGTGAGAACAGCTTTCTGATATGACCTGATAATTATTACCTGACAAACACTGATACCATCCCAGCTCACCTACTCAGCCTCTTCAAAGACAGGAGAAGACCAAAGAAAAGCAGGAAAAAAATCAGTATATCACATACCCAGTGGGGTTCTAAATCTTGTCATCGTGGGAGACACCAAACACCTCATCTCAGGTTTCACTTGCTGGACAGATAGAGGTGCAAAAAGAAAAAAACAATATACAGGGATATAAGATTAGAAAATGCAAGTCAAAAATGAGTGTTCACCACCTCTTCAGGAAAGTAGTCAGAGCTGTTTTGTCCACGTTCCAGACTTGGACTTCAGGCACAGAGACACAGAACAAGTTTTTCAGGGTCGCATAAGGATCCCAAAAGTGACTTGTAGCTTCCTGCTGATTAAGCCAACAATTTTTCTTGGAAAGGCTTCCAACCCTTCTTTGGAGGATGTGTCTCTCTTTGCAAGCTCAAAGAACGAAAGAGTCTGAATGGAAATGGCTGGAAATTCAGGGAATACAGCTGCAGGCTCATTTTGCACTGACTGTCATCTCACAGAACAACAGAATCACAGAATATCCTGAGTTGAAAGGGACCCCCAAAACCATCAAAGTCCAACTCCTGGCCCTTCACAGGACAACCCCAAGAATCACTCCATGTACCTGTGGATTGCTAAACAATTTTTGCAGCAACCAAAGAAGTTAAATACATTGTGATATAAATATATCTACATATAAATACATACATATAGTACATATAGTACATATTTTAATAAATACACAAATATGCATTTTATATGTAAATATATATGCAAATATACATATATAAATATGTTTATATATGCATAGAAATACATTATATTGGCTTAGGGTAAAAAAAAAAAAAAGCCAGCAGCTGCTGCTTCAAGAAGGAATAATAATAATCCTGGAACAAATTTCTCAGACTCCTGTAGGGCTCTCTTTTACAACAACTATCCCAGGCATAAAAAGGAATTTTTCCTACCCTGGGTAGAAGGGCATATCAGCCCTCCAGCTTCTCTGTTACGTCATTTAATGCCTATTGCCTGGATTAATAGGCCTCTCAATTGAAAATACTTTTTAGAGCAGAACTTGGCTGCAGCTGTTTTCCTTTCTGGGGATCTCCTACAGTGCTCTATAAAGCAGCAGATTAAATACTGATGGAGCAGTGCTGGGAAATAGCAGTTGTAGCCCTGGTGATTGTTCATACTTATGCCTGGACATTAGAACTCAGCATCTGAGTGAGATAATATTAGTTGAGATGACGGGGTCATGCTTTGGTGTACCTGGATTCTTATTTGGGAGGTATATATACCTCCAGCAGCAAACACCTTCACAGTGCTAAAGGTACATTAATTATACTTTCTGTGACAGTCCCTAGTCTTGGTAGAGATATATAAACCGGTGGTACGTCCTAGTCTTGAAAACCCAGGTGATCATTTGGTTTATTAACAGCAGAATTGTTTCTCTTGAAAGGAAACAATTTTAGGAGAGTTCAATGTATCATGCAATATGTAATTTGGATCAGCGTTGCCGCTTCTCTTCATTCCCTTGCAGGCAATTAGCAAAGTTTCATTTGTTTCTAGAGACAGTCTTGAGTGAGGAAGTTTTGGAGAAAGGAATGCCGTCCTGTCCTTCTTCCCTTGCTCCCCATCCAAAGCCACTGGACATATGAGCTTTTCGAGTCTGAGCAGCGTTGGACCATCACTGATTTTCGTGAAGCACAAAGAGCCCAGCTGGCAGTAACTACTCTCTCTGTGGGGCTGGGGTTGGGGATTGAGGTGGACAGACTTCCTTGCTCTCCTCTGCTGCATCCAGCCTTGAGCAGGCACATGGAATTCTTCACGTGTCATGTGGCTGTACTGGGCTATTAACTATCAGCACCTTCAGCCTGAAGTAGCACGAGGAAGTCTCACAGCTACCAAGACACAATGGATTAGCAGGAGTTTCCAGACATACATCCCCGGTCTGGCAAGTCCTTCCTATTGCCATCTCAAGTTGCCCAGAGATGTTGTGGACTCCCCATCCCTGGAAGTGTCCAAGGCCATGTGGGAAGAGGCTCTGAGCAACCTAGTCTAGTGGAAGGTGTCCCTGCCTGTGGAAGTGGGTTGGAACAAGATGATCTTGAAGGTCCCTTCCCACCCAAACCATTCTATGGTTCTATTTTCAATCCCAGCCCAGAATGGTGCTCCAAAGGGATTTTCAGTAAAGATTCATTCATGGCTGGGCTTTGCAAACGAAGATTTGGGAAAGGTTTCTACCCACGTTTCAGTAAAGATACCAACATAGAAATGCCTGACACAGACCACTCCTGTTTTCTTACAACCAGCATCACAGAGTGGTGCTTAAAATACTGCAGCTTCCTGGGCTTAGGCAGTATCCTTAAACCCCCGGGAGCAGAAATGTATAAAAATGTGCTTTTCTTCAAGCTGAGGGGGGACAGAATCATAGAATGAGTGGTTTGGGTTGGAAGGGACCTCAAAGATCATCTCATTCCAAGCCTTGCCATGGGCAGGGACATCTTCCACTAGACCAGGTTGCTCAAAACCCCATTCAACCTGGCCTTGAACACTTCTATAATGGGGCATCCACAACTTTTCTGGGCAACCTCTGGGCAGAGAAGATGTTTTCTACCCCCTCCAAACCACCATTGTCTCTGACATGCAAAGGCCACCAATCCCTATCTGCTGCCATCCTGGAAACAAATAGTTTGAGACCAAGTAGATGTCAAGGAGAGGAATACAATAGGGATCTGAGAGCAGATCTAATGCTAAACCCGGGCTTTATGAAGCCTTATAAATGTCAGCCTTGTTTGTTTTCAAGTAGGTAGTGGGAATAGAGCAAAGCCTGTTTGAACTCTGTGTTGCTTCAACCTGACTAATGCTGCCAGAGCAGGGCTGGTGAACTGCTGATAAAAATGTAACTCAATAGGTCTCTGACATCTTTGAACACCTCTCCCTGTTTCCCTAGAGGAAACCTGGATCTGTGGTCCGTAGGGATGATGTGAAATGGCAGCAAAGACAACCCAGAGGGACGTGCAGCCAGAGGCTCGTAAGAGAAAGAAGCAGAGAAAAGTTGTGATGCCGGGTGGAAACGTAACTCTCAGGGCTGTAGCAACCTTGACTGAACAGCCTTTCACTCTGTCTCTGTTCGCTCAGCTGAGGTGACCTCCCCACACGCCCAGAAAAGCCAGGAGTTCCTCTTGGTCACCCCCCTTCAGCAGTGCCAGCCTGCTCCTCCCTGGAGCAGCTGGCAGGAGATGTCAAGATTTGAAGTGCATCATCAGGATAATAGCGAGATTGCTGTTTTACCACTAAATTATGCATCACCCCCCCAGCACACGCTCCCAGCAGGTGTCTGTCTCTGAGCTGTACAAGGGCACTGTCAGCTCCATGCTTGTCACCAACCTGGAGCAGTTTAATAGGAGGTGGTCCCACCTCTCTTGGTGCTTCCAGTCATTTTAAAAATGAAGTTAGGTCAGTGAATGGAGAGCCATCACTCTGCTGGAGAAGTAGGGACCGGGACTGGTAGCAGATGAGGGGAGGTAACCTCAACGTACTGTGTACAGGGATGGGGAGGGAGAATTTTTTAAGCCACTCAAAGCAGCCTTACCTATTGTATCTCAAGTCATGTCCATCTGGCTTTTGACAACAAAAAAAGGGCTTTTTTTTGCATAAATAGCTTTAGTGAATCTCTGTTGGACTGTGGTCTAGCTCTGCCAGGATTATATTGGCTTTTCTGTAGCATAATCAATACAAATCTTTCCCGTTTAATTTATATATTTTTTGTCAGGTGAGAAAGTGGAAGCGTCCAAAAAGAAGATGAGCAGTGAAGTGGGAGAGTCCCACTGATTTTATGCTGCCTCACTGAGGCCCATTTTTCATGTGGATGATGATCTGTGGTCCCCTTACACAGCAAGACTGTGCTGGTTTAAAGCCTGATGTGACTTTCCATGTGCCTCACTAGAAAAAAAAGGTCTTCCCTTCTCGTGATGCAGTCACAGTGCTGGCATGAATTGTGCCCCAAAAGTGGTACAGACAGGGCTGAAGCTGAACTTATCTCCAGGGAAGGATGCAGAGCTGGAGAAGGGAAGTTAGCTGAGCTCCTTTAATGTGCATGATGAATGCCTGACCTAAGGGGATGGACTGCAGCAAGTGACCTTTGTGACATCAGACCTCCTTCAACCACGGCCTGAATTACTCTGTGATCCCTGCAGAAAGCACCCTGGGATCTGTCATTACAGATTCAAAATGGCCATTAAAGCCATCTGCCCCGGGCCTGACCCTGTTTTCTTTCTGCTCCCACACAGGTATCATGATCATTTCTGGAAGGTGAATAACCTTACACAGCCCCACATAAAATCTCTCTCCAAACATCTAACCCCCACTGATTTTTCTCCTTGGACTCTCCCTTGAGTTGATCTTTCCAAAACACTGACCCAGTGACCCCATTCCCTCCCCCACCCCCCCCAGCCCTGCCCCCAGTAGGTCTCCAATTAAATCCAAAATTGCCCCTGCACAAAAGCAGCTCTGTCAGCTCCTTTCAGAGAGAAACAAGGGGCATGAATAGCTTTGGGCTCATTGGAAACCGAGAAACAGTGTGGTCTTGTGTTAAAGTTGAATGGTGGAGAGGGGGGTGGTTGGAGGTTGAGGGGGAGCCTTGAATCAGTTAAAGTAATTATTGAGTCATTCGGGAGGCCGGAGAGGGAGGAGGATTCTTCCCAAACAAAGCCCTGCAATAGATACATAAGGCATTTCACCCCTTAAGGAGGTCTTGGGCAGAAAAGGAAAGTATCAGGTATAAAGCAGTAATCTGTACAAGTCAGAGCTATTGTGGTGCTCTGGCCTCTTGTTCCTCTTTCCAGATGGTTGATCTTGTACCTCGCTCTTCTTCACTTCTCTTCTCAATTCAGAGAGTCCAAAGGTCTAATTCAGTTCTTCTGGTACAGGGGGAAGAGCTGAGGGTGTTTACACACATCGTGGAGACAAGGGATTTGATTGCTTTGTATGTCCTGGAGTCATCTCTGTGGTGACAGCCAGAGAAACACTGTCAGGATCATTACACAAAGAGCTCCATCATCTGTCTGACAGTTAATACTAATCTGACAGCCTCCTAAGCAAAGTACTCTGGGTGTAACCCAAACCCCAAAAACTGTCACCCATCAACTCAGTGGGAAGTCCATATCCATGCACGTGTCAGTGCCATCCATCAAAAACCAACCCCCAGGGACAGGAACAGGGATCACAGCCATTTAAAAGGCCAGGAGAGGAACTCTCCAGCAGGAAGATGAGGCAGCAGTCCACAAACAGCAGTGGCTTTCTACAGAGGTTCCTGTGCTGCTGCAGGGAATGTGCATCTGTCACAGAGCAAGCTGTGATTCAGGGGCAAGAAAATAGGCTCTGTTACTCTGTCACAGAGGAATGTTATCCCAGTGGCATTGCAGCCACTGCAGGCTGCCTCTCTCTCCTCTCAGAATATCTCCAGACATTTTTTGGACAAACTTTTAATGAAGAGACTCCTGTTGATGCTCTGGTATCAGACCAAATCATGCATATAAACCAGAGGACACCAAAAGGACAAGACCTGTGGCAACAACTTAATTTTTTTTTACTCATTCCAGGCCAGGGAAGACTTTCCAAGTATTCATTTTTCAATGTTTTGTCTGTCCACACTGTAATGTGAGTCCCTAGGGAATGGTCCACTTCAGGTAATAATCCAATACAATTTGTATTTTTGCCTACTGAGAGATTAGGATTTCATGACTATTATTCGTTATTTTCACTCCTGCGCTTCTTTTTTCCTTGGTGAATGTAATTATTTTTTTCAATGTCATGTTCATTACAAAAAGCAGGAAGAGCTGTTTGGGTGCCACACTGGTTGGTGATATCAGTCAGAGCAGTCACAAATTGCTGCTCCTGCTCCTTCTTGGGCAGTGCACGGCAGTCCTGCTGTCAGAAACACTCTTATGAGAGGGTAAAAATCAGCACATGTTAATTCTCCTCCCTTCCAGAACCTGTTCTTCCTGCCAATGAAATATTCAGTGTGCTTATTTAGTATTTATTCATACAGCAGCAGCTTCCTCAATGGGTCACTCAGCAGAAAGGTTTAATGTCCCATGCACTGAGCATGTCTGGTGTGTGAGAGGTTAATAATAGAGATTAAGAAATCAGAATAATTAGATATCTGCTGGGGTTGTGTTTTATTTTATTTTGGGGGTTTTTTTTGTTTAGTTTGTTTTGTGTTGTGGGTTTATTGTTTTGTTTTTGTTTTGTTTTGGGTTTTTTTAAATGTGAGCAAATATTCACGCAAGACCTTAGATTTTTAGGGTTTTGACAAGATTACCTCTTCTCCTTTGGAGTACAAAGGAGCCTTGCAATGCTCTTCACTATAAAATATAATAAATATGACATGCAGACTTTTCCCCCTAATTACCAGAGTTAATAATAATCCCACTAAATTTCAGTGGAAGGTACATGGAACCATAGAATGGTTTGGGTTGGAAGGGACCTTAAAGACCATCTAATTCCAAACCCTCTGCCATGACCAGGAGCCTTCATTAGACCAGGTTGCTCAAAACCCCATTCAAACTGGCCTTGAATATCCAACATGTCCATGGACACAGCCCAGAGCAGGGAACTGGTTGAGCCCAGGAATAATTTATCCTTGTAATCAGTTTATATTTGCTCAGGTAGGACACGCTGACATGTCTGAGATGCTCCCAAAGTGTGACATGATCTGTCCAGGATTGTTTCCTTACAGCTGTGCCAATACAGAAATGGTCTTAGATAGATTTAGATAGAAACAATTCTGAAATTGTTTCTTAGATAGAAACAATTCTGAAATCGTTTTAACCCCTAAAAATTCCCTCTTGCTCCTCAACACGACCCCAGGGTCCATCTCCTGCTCCACCTTTTCTTTCTCGTATGGCATTTGCTCTGCTCCTCACACTCATCTCTGCAGCTCAGAGTTGATCCCTCCTCTCTTGCAACAATAAAATGTGCTACTACAACCTGCTGAGTCACAATTTGACACAGCCAAAGACAATCTCATCCCCCAGAAATGTGAGACAGTGCTCATGGAAACCTTGCATATTCAAAGCTTCGACAGCAAACAAGTGAAAGGCTGCTGGGACAGTTTCACATCTGGATCTCGTGATCCTCCTCACCGGGAGCACAGGTCATGGAGAGATGAGGTTTTTAAGCAGAGCATTTCCTGGTTCATCTTGAGCAGAATTGCCACAAATAACAACACCAAGACAGCAGATAAATCCTGGCTAAACCCACCACATTTAGAGCCAGCAGCACCGCTCAAGCTGAGCTCATCTCAAAGCAAAGGTGCTTTATGCCATTCTTACAACAGGCAATTAGCCATAGACTGTTAATGACTTGGCTGGCCTTTGTGGGAACTGCTCCCAGGTGGAATCAGAACCACTGGAGCCTGACTCATAGTCACTGTCCTGACTGAAATATTTTGTACCTCAGGACCAGAACAGGCCCATTAACTTGGAGCTGTGTTTGCATTCGCCGCAGCTCTTGAAGCTCATGCTTAGTGCTACAGTGAGATCCTGCAGGTGCTTAAGTAGCTGTGAAAGAAGTGTCACCTCCTGGTTATGCCACCAAGCTGGAAGGAGAAAGCCTGAGTGTTTTCTGCCCTAGAAAAACCATGGAAACCATGGTCACCGTTCACTGCTAGTCTTCGGCAAAGCAGAAGCAAAGCACTCTGATTAGCTCCACAATTTCACTGAGCCTGTTACTCTAAATAAGCCATGAAGGTGGTCCTGTGTATTTGCAAAGTACATGAGGACATGGGGTACAGTTTTAGCCATGTCTTTCAAGCCCTTCCTTTATACTTTTTAAAGACCTTCCTTTTACAGTCCTTTTCTCCATCCTCTCTAAAGAGAAGAGGGGCAGGTTTACAATATCACAGTTGGCAAAATAGGGCAGAGGAGTTCATACTTCCAATTGTGTGAGAGCTGATTAAGGTTTTTCAACAGAACACTCAAGTCATAAGACAAAAATCACCCTTTTTGAACCCATCCTGAAACAGTAACCTTTGCCTTTTCCCAGCTTTACTTCTCTTCCTTCTTGCTCCAACTCCATTTCCTCCTCTTTATCCATGTACCCCTGTTCTGGGCTGTTCCTCCTCTCCTGCAAGCTTAATGTTAATTTCCAATATCATGTTCAAGATTTGGAGAATAATCACAGAATCATTAAGGTTGGGAAAGACCTCCAAGATCATCCAGTCCAACCTCTGACCAATCCCCACCTTGTCCCTCAGCCCAGAGCACTGAGTGCCACATTCAGTCATTCTCGAACACCTCCAGGGGTGGGGACTCCACCACCTCCCTGGGCAGCCCCTTCTAATACTTAAACACCCTTTTCATGAAGAAATTCTTCCTGATGTCCAACTGAACCTCCCCTGGCTCAGCTTGAGGCCGTGTCCTCTTCTTTAGCTAAACAGGATGGAAAAATTGAAAGCACTGCCTTTTTTTTTTTTTTTTTTTTTTTTTTACTTTCTCTCCATTTCTAGCCTTATTCCACGATTCTCTGGAAGAGTCATACATGAGGCACAGAGGAGGAAGTTTTCAGAGTGGGCAGAGCCTGTCAAGGTAGATGAAGTGCATTCTGCCTTTACAAGGTACCCCCTGACTGTATCATTAACAGCAATGGTAATAAAAAATGCAGCTCTCTCTCTCTCACCTTAAGGGGATTTGAGTCACTGACATTTTAATTAACAAGGTTCACATTCTCACAGCATCAAGCCTGCGCTCTGCACAACTTCTCCTTGCTGTAATGGGTGGAGATCAGGTGTTCTTTGCCCTTCATGACAATGATGCCACGTGGGGAGGATGTGTCCTGTTGTGTGTTGGGGGCAGGGCTCATCTCAGGAAAAGGCACAACGGGAAGATGATGGTCTTTCCGTTTTCAGGAACCAAAACCCCCCACTCAGGAAGTAGCTGGAAGAAAGGAGGTTCTGCCAGCCAGCCCAAAGAATGGCCACAGAACCCTTGAGTTTATCAAAATGTACAAATATAGAAGGAAATGAGTGGACAGGCTGTTTTTAAAGAGGTAAACTGAGGGCAAAGGCTGGCACAAAAATCTGGTAAAGATCATCTAAACCATTGAATCTCATCTTCGGGGACTGCAAATGACTGTACAACACACCCAGAAACCTCTCTGAAGTCTTTCTTCACAGCCTCCCAGGCCACAAAACAGGCTGGCCAACACTTAGAGCCTGATTATACAGGTGAAGCAGATAATACCTCCCCTTTTTCTTCCCTCATTTGTGGAGGCAAAAAATGGCACTGAAAATGAAAAAAACCCTCACTTTTTTGCTGTCCAAGATAAGGAATAGTGGACCTAGGATGCAAGGAAGAACTGGAGGTGACTGGAAAGGGGCCAAGGAGAGAAGGGATGAAGGTGGTTTTGTCTCTACTAGTAAAAAAGACAAAGAAAAGAGAGAACATGGATATTTCCATTACTCCTGCAAGAAGAGCAGGAAGATAGATGGGATTGGAATGGATGATCCCAGGAACCAGGTTATATCCAGCCTCTCTATCAACCTGGCTGGCACATCTACCAGCTGAGGGGTTCACCCACCCTTTCCATCAGTGCTACAAGGATAAAGGGAAGGTTTGAGAAGGTTTGAGAAAGGAAGGTTTGGGAAAGGAAGGGAAGGTTTGGGAAGGGAAGGTTTGGGAAGGGAAAGTTTGGGAAGGTTTGGGAAGGGAAGGTTTGGGAAGGTTTGGGAAGGGAAAGTTTGGGAAGGGAAGGTTTGGGAAGGTTTGGGAAGGTTTGGGAAGGGAAGGCAAAGGAAGGGAAGGGAAGGGTGGGGTGCTGATGATATGGAGCAGAAATAGGCATTCAGAATGGACATAAAATCTCTTTGTGTGTGTGTGTGTGTCTTCTAAACTGTGGTAGCTAATCACAGGAGGAGCAGATGCTTCTCTGTCACTGGGAGATGTTAAATTGGACTGGGTCTAATTCTCCTGCTTAGTCTGAGTTAGGGGACTGCTTCAGAAACTGCTGAGTGAGGCTCTCTGCTCTCTGCTCTGCTCCACACAGATGACACAGCATCATGTTCCCTCCTGGCTTTCAAATGGGTTTGTGTAGTGAGGCCTTGGGGGTCCTCTGTTCTCTGCTCTGCCCTGGTATAGGTTAGGAAGTCTCTTCACCCTCCAAAGTTATCCCATTCTAAATTCATCAAAATTGTTTGATTGCTGAGCACCCCCAAAACAGAGATCACAGAATCATGGAATGGTTTGGGTAGAAAGGGACCTTCAAGATCATCTCATTCCCACCCCCTGCCTTGGGCAGGGACACCTTTCACCAGCCCAGGCTGGTCAAAGCCGCATCCAGCCTGAACAAAATGGAAACAAAGAACAGGAGAGTCCATCCTCCGAGCTCACACAGTTTTGAAAGTCAGCCCATGTAGGCACAAGGCAGAAGTTGACTTCTGCAGGCTCTCAGTGTGTTGATGAGATCCAAGTTTGCCCTTTGCCTGCCTCCTGACAGTCATAAACCCCTTTTTTTGACTCTAATATAAACCTGTACAGCTCTTTCATAACAGCACATTTGCCTCTGGGTATTACCTTGTCTCGACACAATCCATTTTTAAACACCAAAGCTGCCAGTTGGCGCAGTGTTGAATTGTGTGTCTGGAAACCAAATGGTTCCTTAAAAATCGAGAAAATTGTATTTACAGTAGCACTTACTGGATCATCACTGTCAAATTAATTTTTCAGATGGAATCTTTTTGATGAACCGCTTCTCTTTCTCCACCTTCAAGCACAAAGGTCACCTCTGAAATCTGTTTTATCACAGTTTGTGTTATAACCACCTTTAAATTAATAGTAGGAAAAAACTGTCTATTGTTTACATAATTCCTTCTTTCGTCCCCTAAAAATTCATCCATCACAGTAGAAGACACTGCCCACCAGTTGGTTATTTGGATGCTTCTCTTGAATGTTTCGTAGGAGTAACTCATCTTTGCAAATTTGACATAAACATCAAGTCGTGGTTGATCTCTGAGAACCATTTGGGGTTTTTAGAAAAAAAAAAAGTATTGTTGGGTTTGGGGGCACAAAAAACCAGTCTAAACTCTTTAACAGAGAAGAAGAGAGAATTCCGTGTGAATTTTGGCAATGTCTCGTGTAGTTAGGAGTGGCAAATGTGACTTATGGGACCAAGGAACTCTTGTCACCAGGTCCTTTGCCTTTCTCTACAAGGATGTGACAGGGAGACAGGCCAAAAGCACCCGACCATGCTCAGGAACAGTTGATGCTTGGATACCATCCATTACCAAAAGCCTTCCTCCCAAATCTAGATCTAGACCCCAAAGTGATGACCCTGGGATGGAAGTCTGTATAAAATCCCACATAGATATCACAGGGAGGCAAGAGTGGAAGGTAAAAGTAAAACAGTTTTGATATGTCCTTTCCAGCTTCATAAACACATGAAGGTCAATGCACCCAGGAGAGATCGGAGAGGAGAGCCTTGTTTCCCAAAAGACTCTTCTATTTAATGTCTGAGGTCTATGTATAAATAGAAACAGGATTGTGCACTGTTGGCTTGGCACAGTGTGGAAAAAGGAGAAAAAGAGTGAAGGCAAATAAATACAGTGATAAAACTTTTGTTAACTCCACAGTGTCGTCATTTCTATCGTCTGCATCCTCCAGTGATCCCTGCACTGAACTAAATAACTTGCATCTAAGCTAGAACCTGTCATTCAACATGACAGGCAGCTCTGACTTACAGGTTTTGGGCAATGGAAAATCTCCCACTTCCCTTGGGAAGCTGCTGTAGCAGTTAATTAATTTTTGCTGTTAAAAAATGTTTGTCGTTGTTTCATTTGAATTTCTTTACGTTGCTCAAAGGAAGGATTTCGTCAGGACTGCTCTGAGCTTCTGGTGCTTGCACTCTACCTTCATAAGATCTTCTTCAAACACTTGGTAAATGTTAGAGAAACCTCACAACATCCCTGTGAGACACAGAAATGTAATTATCTGAGCACGTTACATGAATGAGAACAAAGGGAGAGAGGCATTAAAATTCTGCTCAGGCAAAGCTGAGACGTGAATCAAGTGGGATTCCCAGGAAGGAAAGCTGGCACCTCGATTCCCTGCTCCAGGACACTGTCTCCTGCATCCATACCTGAGAAACAGCCATGGTTGTGTGTCCTTCACAACTCAGCCCAAAAGGGGTGATCTCGGCAGGGTTGAGCACTCTGAGCTCCAGGAAGAACTGAGGGCACCAAGAGCAGGCAGGTTGGATCCCTCTTTACTCTGTACCCAGAACCTTGCACTGATCCACAGAGGAAAACATTTCTCCTTACGTTGCGAAGGTTGATAACACGAGATATTTAGTGGAGAGTTGGGCTTCTCCTCCCCCAACACAACAAGAAACACAAAAGTTACTTCAGAAATACTGGAAATTTCCAAGACATCTCAGTCAGGTCTGTAATTCCCTCAAGCTCCTTAAACAAATCCCTTGTCCCTACTCCGTGTTAACAACCCTGGCACTTTTTGTCTTCACAAGCATTTTCTCCACTCCTCAGCCTCCAATGTCACCCTCTCTTCTCAAATGGGATTATATGACATGGTTGGCTTGGTGACCTAGAAGGTCCCTTCCAGCTCTATGTTGTAGTAGAATATTAATGACTCTGCTAATTCAGAGCTGTCTGACCTCCACTCTGTACAGCCACAAGCAAGATGATCTCTCTCTCTCGTTAGAGCTGTCGTGTTCTCAAATAACCTGGTCATGTAAAATGCATGCTCAATGTTTCTCTCCTCCCTGCAATACTGTGATTTCTCCCTACCCAACAAAAAAAAAAAAAAAAAAAAAAAAAAAAAAAAAAAAAAGCCAGTCACTGCTCAGATTATCTCCTCTGTAAAATGTTTTGGAGGTTATTTCCTTTTTATTCTCCAAATAGGGATATAGCTATGAAATAGAGTTCTCAGTGTGAAATGATTTGAATTAAAATCTGGAAGGGATCTAACCTGCTTCATTTATCTCATTTGTCTCCCCCATCACAACAAATGTAAGTAAGGGCTTGATGAGTTAAGTCAGGGAAGGTGAAGAGACCATTTCTGTTCCTGCACATAAGGGTGACTCCTACTTGCCTTCAAGACCACACCTGCCTACCTGTCTTCTTGGAAGCTCAACCAAATGTAGGTTTTAGGTAATTCCAGGTACCTGTGTGCCCCATGTGCAGCAGAAATTCACCTGGGGGGTTCCTTCCAACACCCAAAAGAATTCCCAAGAGGGTGGAAGAGGGTGAAATGTGGAGCACACCCTGTTAATGCTGCTCCAGTGCCAACCCTGCAGAGCAATACAGATACACCAAGGGCTTTTCTTGCATTCAGAGGAGCTTGGAACAGAGCCAAAAACTCTTTGCCCCTTAGCAGACCTCTTAGGGTGATCTAAGAGACAAACTGATGGAGCAAGCCCATAAAATGGGCATTTAAAAACTCTTCGCTTTATCTGAAGATCTCCAAGAAAATTAATGAGCGGAATTGTGCTCTATGGAAGTAGGAATGATCAAAATAATAACACTAGATTTTTTTAGAGACTTCTCCATAGATTTTTAGGAATGCAAATTTTATGCCTTATAGTTTCAGGCAAAGTTAGATGTCAGGGGAATAGGAATTAAAGATATGGGCGAGTGTAGAAGGGAAAAAAAACCTCCCAACTCTTCCACGCAGCAATATCACATTGATTCATATTTCAAAATAGGCTGGAAGTTAGATTTAGTCTGACCAAGGACAACAACTATTTGCAGTGATACAACACACTGTAAATCTTATGTCAGAGACTGGACCATAAGTGATTTCTTCCCCGGAGCAAAGTTTTGCTGGCTCTGGACTCGTGTTCACGCTGAGGTTCCCACTTGCAGGTAAAAAACACCCTCATTTCCTTGCAACTTAATATCTGAAGCTTGGGAAAGATTTACTCCTACCAGGCTGGCCATCTGTTATCCTTCCTTAGTGTCTTCAGACTTCTAAAGATATCAGTAATTTTCCTCCCTGTCTGTCAATTTTATAGAAATAATACTGCCTTTGCATTTCTCTTGTGAAATATTTCAATTACATTATTTTACTTTCTTTGCTGAGTTTCATGATTAATATTCTCATTAAAATTCCTTTTACAGGCAGTTCTTTTGGCATATTCTGATTTTCTGGAGCTCATTCCTTAAACATCTCCAGTTCCAAGCTCATGTCTAGTCAACATCTGCCGCTTGCCAATAGTCTAAAACTAGTAAAGTCATATCCAAACCCAGAAATCTTGCAGCTCACAGGGAAATCTGAAAGGAAAACCAACACAGAAGCCACATTTCCTGAAAGATATTACTCTGCAATGTGCTTAACTCCTCATCTCATTGCAGGATGCAAGTCTTTTTTTGAGGAGAATGCAGATAGATTTAAAAAAAAATAAAATCAGAATATTAAAAAGAAATCAGAATTTAAAAAAAAAAAGAAAAAGAAAAAGGAAAAAATCTTAGAAATATAGTCCCTGTTTTTTTTGGAACAGTGGAAGCCTGAGCCCTTTCTGTGCCAGAGGAGTTGGAACAACACTGGGAAAGGTCTGCAGGGAACAATTGGACTAATAGAGATGAACAAATCTGTTGACTGAAAGGTCTTTTAAATTTTTTTTCAACCATGATAAAAGAGCAAAAGCCACCAAAGAGCAGCAAAATCTCTTAGGAAAAGACCTGCTGATGATCAGGGAACTATGGAGCACAATATTTTGTTTTGGTGAAATATTTGGCATGTCCTGCAGTGATCAATGCCAGAGCTTTGGGGGGAGCGATAGCTATAGACTATAATTAGCTGTGATAACTCTTTACAATAACAAGTATCTTCTGGTTTGAATTATTCATGAACTTCTGCCTTATTTATGGAAATCCCAGCCTTTCTTTTCCTCTGGTGACGTGGGGTGGTTACATTTTGGGTATTTCTCTCCTTTTTTTTTTTTTTTGAATAATTTTGCCAGACACAATGTTTTAATTGCTAAGGCACAGGAATAAATAAATAAATAAATAAGACTAGGGAGAAGAGACAAAAAGAAAAGAGAAGTTCTCAGCAAGAATCAAGTTTTCACTCACAGCAGGGGATGAGGAGGGAGCAACAGGATGGGAATTTCTACATTCTCCACCAATGACTTTTCTTTCTGACAATGCAGGATATGAACTGCCTAATTGGAAGTGAGAAGGGACTGTTTCTTTGGGAAGAACCGGGCTCCTCATCTTCCTGAGCATAATTTCTCCCCAGGCAGGTGGAAGGTTTCAGCTTTCCCCTGGGGTTCCCCAAATAAAGTACCCAAGGAAGCACTTGGTCAACGTTCTGCGTCTGAGTGATGTCTCTACTCCCAGCAAATTGACCCAAAGGCTGCGATTTTTGACTTTTTATCTCGAGAGATGCTTTGTTTAGTTAAGTTGCAGCTAGAAAGAGTGGTGAGGGAGGTATTATGCATTAAAAATTAATTCACATTGGCAGCCCAAGATGATGAAGTTCTTTGTTCAGGGAACAAGAACAGTCGGGCACTCAAGGGCTGCTGCTTCAGTTTGCTGTTACTCCACCTTCCAGCCTTGTCTTTAGGAGACTATTTCCTGGGAGAAAATGAGGTCTCTGCCTTACTGCAGGGAATATTACCTGCCTTTTGGCTATAAAAGTATCAGTCCTCCAGAAATGAAGGCTTTGATCCGGAAAAGCAGAGAAACAACTTCACTCTCCTTCAAAATCAGGAGATTATGCTTATAAAGGAAGCAAAGCAGTTTGCAAACCTCATCTGAAGCAGATTGATGTTCACAGCAAAACCTCCTTTCTCCTATTCAATGGCCATTGTTATTTTAAAATTATTTTAACCCTGGAAGTGCTCAAGGCCAAGCTGGATGGGGCCCTGAAAAATATGATTCGGGGGGGGGGTGTGGTAATCCCTGCCCATGGTGGGGGGTTGCAACAAGATGATCTTTAAGGACCCTTCCAACCCAAATCATTCTCTAATTATATTCTATGATTCATTTTGGGTTTGAGTTGGAAGGGACATTTAAAGGTCAACTAGACCAACACACAGATTTTGTGGACTTGGGGGAATCTAAAACCAAGAATCACCCATATTTATTTATTTCTTCAGATAGACCTGCAGCAATAAAAACTTCCTATCAACAAATATACTTTTCATGCAACACCTTGAACCTCTACTTCAAAGGTTCTCTGTACCCAGATTTTACAAACCACTTGCCCCTCACAGCAGCTTCCACACAGAGCTGTGCTGAACCAAAATGCTTCTTTCCCAGAGGTGCAGCAACACCCACTTTGCATCACAAGTTGGAAAAACGACTTGTCACCCCATCCTCCCTGAAGGAAAACTGCCATGTATCTCCCAAGAGGAAATTAAAGTCATCTTACAGTCACAAAGCCATCTAACATATACTGTGCTAGTAGATAAGTTGTTGACTGATGAAGTAGTTGATATCTCAGGTACTGATACAGGATGTGAAACTGGATATTGGACAAAAGACAACATGAACACATGTACATTCTTTACACAATGCCATTTACCCAGAGCAGAGGAAGGACACTGATAATACCAATCATAGAATCATAGAATGGTTTGGGTTGGAAGGGACTTTGAAGATCATCTCCTTCCAGTCCCTTGCCTTGGGCAGAGACACCTTCCACTAGACCAGGTCACTCAGAACCTCATCCAGACTGGCTTTGAACTCTCCAGGGATGGGACATTTGGAAACCTGTGGAGGGGCCTCACCACCCTCAGAGTAAAGGATTTTTTTTCCTAGTATCTGATCTAAACCTGCTCTCTACCAGTTTGAAGGCATTTCCCCTTGTCCTGTCACTATGTGCTCTTGGAAAAAGTCCCTCTCCATCTTTCTCATCGTCTCCCTTCAGATACTGGAAGGCTGCAATTAAGTCACCCTGAAGCCTTTTCCAGGCTGAACAATCCCAACTCTCCCAGCCTTTCCTCCCAGTGGAGCTGCTCCATCCCTCTGATCACCCTGGGGCCTCCTCTGGACTCGCTCCAACAGCTCCATGTCCTTCCTGTGCTGGGACCCCAGAGCTGGAGGCAGCTCTGCAGGGTGGGGGGGTCTCACTAGACTGGAGGGGCAAAAACGCCCCCTCGCCTGCTGCCCACACTGCTTTGGATGCAGCCCAGGACACATTTGGCTTTTTGGGATGCCAGTGCACATTGCCAGGTCATGCCCAGCCTCTCATCCACCAGCACCACCAAGTCCTTCTCTGATACCCCAAGAGCATTATTGGGTATTGGGTTTCTGGACGCTTTAGAGTCAAATAACACCAGAAGATACTTGGCACTGAAAGACCTTTTACAAAACTTGGCTTTGAGGTCTGCCAGCTTCAGAGGTGACCTCTGTGTGCCCTGGAGACTGAGAGAGCAGGGACACCACATTCTCCTAACAAAGACTGCACCTTGGGTTTATGATTCATTCCAAAACCAGCTTTCTGGTTGCATAATACTGTCCTGAGACTTGCCACCTATGGTGGGAAAGAAAACACCCCTCAAGGGATCCTTCCAGGTTTCCCTGACATTTAAGAGCAGTTGCTTGACACCTGAGACAGAAAGGTGAAATGCTGTGGGAGAAAGAGGATGAGTAAATCACAAGACCGAGGATTTGGGAGAGATCCCTGTTCTCACCCGTGCAGGGGACGTGTGAATCACTGCTGAACGCTCTGCTGAGCTGACTGTGCATCTTTCACCTCCACTGCTGCACTTCTCCATCAGCAGCAACTGGGGCAGAGGACACATTCAGTAGCTACTGAATATAATTAAGTCTAATTGCAAAGTTAATTGTCGAGGAGAAGGGAGGGGGGGAGAAAAACAAACAGCGTGAAACTAAGTGAGGATATGGGAGCTCAGCAGTCTGATATCCTCAAGATAAAGCTGAAATTCAGCTTCCTTGCCCCAAATACACTTTATCCTCCTGTGTATGTGCCTATCACTCCTTGCTTCTTTGAGTGAACAAACCCCTCTGTCCCCAAAAAAAGGACTCAGCCCTGTTAGCAGCTAAAGCATCAAACATCTCAGCAGCATCAACTTGAAATTTGTTCAGGCTGGGACTCAAGGAGAGCCAGGGCATCTTGGTACAAAGAGAACAATTTTTTGACTGCATCACAAACCTGGCTGTCCATGGGTTGTATTCCCAGATGATATCCAGTGCTGGAGGTTCACTGACTAGGACAGAGCCACTCTGCTGCTACAGTTGCTGAGTTGTCTCTTAGATGCTGCTTCATTCAGAAATCAAGGTTGAAGACTTCCCAAATCTGACCTACTGTGACAATTCAAGGCCTCCAGTCTGAAGGAAAGTCCCTGGGGATATGTTAAGTGTGGAGTGAGCTTGGAGACATACGAAGGAATGAAAAAACTCAAGTTTATTATCACTGCTGGCAGGCTCAGGGAAGGAATTTCCATCCTTGTGCTTCAGTGATTAAGTTCAGCATATAATTTTTAAAGAACGAGATGGAATCTGTTGTCTGTCTGTGAAGGGACCAATTGTGGCCACTGTCAGAGGTGGGATGTCAGCCCACCTGGGTTTTTGCAGGGATCTGAATGTCCTCCAGATCTGGAGGACAATGGTTCCTGCAGCTCTCTAGTTTTGGTAGTGAGCAGACCCTGGAAGAACATTCCACCACTTAAGGGAGCCGTGCCAGGCAGGGAATGATGGGAATAAATGGGTCTGTGATATGGCAGCACAGCCTGAACTATCTGCAATTGGAGTGAACTTCCTCTTTATCCAGGGGAATTTCTTCTCCGCTTCGTGTTCCACGCAATTTTGGTGTTTCCCAATGCAAAGAGCCAAAAAGGGAAGAGAGAGAAAAAAGCACATGGGCCTTCTCTTTAAAAAAAAAAAAATACACAGAGAGATGAAGGAGGACCCCTGGAGGATGCAAACCAGTCAGATTCTTCCTGAGTTTGGGACATACAGTAAGTCAACATCTCACCTGTGCTGGGTAATGCCAAGTAGAACTTCCACATATTTGTGTGCACATGTAGGATGATGACAACTGATGGAACAACCCCGTGACAAAGAGCTGGACTTGTCTTCTGAGTTGTCACAGCGCAAACAGCACCACTGGAACCTCTCCTGGAACAAAACCCCAGATCCTCCCAGGTGACTCTGCCCCAAAAAGTCATGGTCATCCCTAAAGACATTTTTTTGCCCACAGCTGTGTCACTCAGCTCAAAGACTACAGAAGAAGAAGCACAGAGAAAGGTCTTCCCCATCAAGGGGAAGCAAACCAACCCCTTTTTTTGCCCACCATGTACAAGAAACAGCCACAGTATTGTTGTGCCAGCAGCAAGAATGGCAGGGATTTGCACAGGGCAACATATAACAAGGCCAGGTGATTTTGTTGGGGATGAGGGTTCTTTGATTCCCTGTAACTGTTATTTTTGCTGTTGTTTTAATATAACCAGCAGGGAAGTAGGGTGAGAGGGATGGAGGAAATCCAGCTGTTGCCATGGCAGCCTCCAGCTGGCCATCTCCCACAGAACTGGAGTTGCTCGGTGCTGTTTCCTCCAGTGCCAGCTCCTGGTTTCACAGCAGAGGAGTTTTCCTGCTGAGGATGGCAGGGAGGGCGAGTGTGTGCAGAGCAGGGAAGAGAAGGGACCAGCAGCCAACACAGGATGGGTGGCCTGGGAGAAGGAAGGACCTCATGAGGGTGGGTGAGGACAGACCATCAGGACTGAAGGTGAATGCAGTGATGGATGGAAACAAAGCATTTAAAGGCAAAAACAGAATTAGCTTTGTGGGGACCCCGGGCAGAGACCCAGAAATAGTCTGGTTTGGACTGACACCCGAAACTGGTGGAGCTTCCCCTGCCACAAGAGCTCCTTAAAAATCACTCCACTGCTTTCCCTCTAAACCCATCTCTGGCTTGTGCCACAAATAGCAGCCGAGTTCAGGCTCTAAGTTTAGTCCCCGTCACGTTTAAGATCTTAATGCAGCTCAGGCGTTAAAAATTCATGTCCTGGCAGTTCCCATCTTCACAAGGGCCTGCTGGAGCTCAGGCGCCGCCTCGGTGAGCACTTCATAAGTTAATCATACCCTGTCCTTCTCACTCCCCAGAAGATGGAGGCAGAGAAGTTCTGCTCACAAAGTTTCAGCATTTGTGGCTCTTGTTTAAGACAGTTTTTCATCCCTCTGCAGGATTTAACCAGCTATTTGCTGAACTCTTTCAGGTGAGGAGCTCACAGGAGCGTTTCTGGGGACTGAGTGACAAAAGCTGGCTCGGAAGTTTCTACTGTTCTTAATATTAAAAGGAAAAACACACTCAAAGGGCTTGAAGGTTACAATTCATGGCCTACTCTATATCTGGCATTATGCAGCAGTGGAGGGTCCACTAAAAATTTGCTCTGTGCACCACAGAAGTCTTCAAAAACAAAAGTTTCCTCTGAAGAAAACCCCTACAAGCCACAAAAGTACAATGCACCACAGTAAAACAGCAAGAGGAAAGATGGATTGTTTAAAAATCTAATGACTGGGCCACAGTATTGGTTATTTTTTTAGCAGAAAATATTTTGATGGTCCTAAACTGACCAAATTTAACACTACTGAGGAAAACCTGACCTGGGGGATAATGTTTGTCTGTACAAGGGCAAGACTGACCAAGCAGGAACCTGAGAAAGGTTCTAATATCACTCTGAGAGTTGACAGCTCAGCCCATAACCAATTTCCAAAGCTCCAGTTCACTGATTTTTAACTAGTCTAGGGGCTTTTGAATACAGTGGTGGAGGATGTCACTTAGAGACCGATGTGAACCCAGTGGGAAGGCGAGAAATCAGTAAAAGCTTTCTTTTGTGCAAGGTCATCTTTGCATGTACGGGGAAGGATTAGTTCCAGAGTTAGGAACACTGAAGTGGGAAAGGACTTGCAGGTCCCATTTAACATGTTCTTCCCATCCAGGGAAAGATTTATTTCATCCTGCTCAAACAATTCATAGAATCATAGAATCCTTAAGGTTGGAAAATACCTCTAAGGTCTTCGAGCCCAACTGTTAACCCAGCACTGCCAGGTCCACCAGTAAACCATGTCCCTAAGCACCATATCCACACATTTCTTGAACACTTCCAGGGATGGTGAGTCCACCACTTCCCTGGACAGCCCATTCCAACGCCTGACCACCCTTTTGGGGAAGGAATTTTTCCTAATATCCCACCTGGAGCTCCCCTGACACATGTTCAGGCAATGGGGCAGCCCTCAGAAGCCCGTTGCATCCTCCATCATTTTTCACTGTCAGCAACATAATCTTCCAGCTCCCAGAGATTACAGATCCATCCTGTCCTGAGACAATAGAAACACTTTCCCTCAAATTTTTCATCCATACTCTTTCTTTCCAGTCTCTGCATGTTTTCTCTTCACAATCCCAGCTTTGTTCAAGCTCTGATGGCCCCAGTATGGAAATGGGCAGGTACTTGTGGATCCTGTTCTCAGTCTTTGGTGAGATCAAGGTGCACATGGGATATCAGATAATCCAAGCAGGTTACAGATCCTCCTCACAAACACGACAGGGCAGAGATTTGTTGTTCTTTCCCCAGGTATTAAGAAAAGGCAGTGGTACCTCCTCTTCCCCTCCTTAATTCAAGTTACTGACGGAGCCTTCAGTCCTTGCTCCTCTCTCCCCTCCTCCTCCTCCACCCTGGGTTGCCACTTTCCACCCAACCCTTATACCTGGCATATTCTAGGTCACTTTTTTTCACCAAAGCCACAGATCTTGCTTCACTGGTATCCTTTTATATTGCCACTCTAACTCCTGCATCTTTTTACTCCTCCTGAGCATCATCCTGCTACCTCTCCTTTGTTCTAAAGTACATTTCCCTCTGCAGCATCTTCACTTAGCTGCAAGTCTCCAGCATAGGAAATTAGCACCACCAGTTATCCTAATACCCCTAAACCCCTCTAATCCCACTGATACCCTGTTTCAGACTCCTCAAGCTGAAGGCAATCCATTGATTGCTTCTTCTGCTCAGCAATGAGAGTGAGGCTTAGGAAGAACAGAGCAGCTCATTTCTGTCTTCCTGGGCTTGTTGTCACGTAGCTTTTGTTTTTACTGTCACAAAAAGGCCACTGATGAGTGTAATCAAAGGGAAAAAACGAGATCAGAGAAGAGTCCACAGTCAAGGTGAGAAGGAATGGGTCAGAGGGTCACTTGAATCGATGGCCATATTCACTAATTGCATAAATCTAAAACTATACCAAACATGGGGATATGTGTTGTGATTTTAGAGGCAAAAATAAACATTATCAGTGATGCAAGTGGATAGAGATGTTATGCAGTGAGAGGTGTTTCTGAATGGCTATTCAGGAATAGGACACTCTCCTAAATGCAGTAAGGAAGTCTTTCTCTTCACAAAAATTGTTTATAGCATTGGAACAGCCCTACCATCAGCACAAGAACAGGAGAGACAGTTTTGATTCTCCACTTCTCTGAAAATGTAACAGAGCCAGGTTAAACACCCAACTTACTCTAAAGTGACTGGGGAGGATTAACAAATTAAATAAATAGGACAACAGTAGCATTTATCACGTGTTGGACAGGAAGGGCCATAACAAACAGTCATCATAGAAGAGCATTTTTCTCAGGAAGAACAAACAATTCAGACTTCCCAGTGACCCCTAGTCAAGGACAACAGGACACCCTCTGTCCTGGCAGCATTAGGAATTCCAGCCCTCCATGAGACTTGTCCTCTCCTTCCCCTTTGGAGGCAGGTGCAGTCACAGCTCCTCTCCCCTGGGACGGTTCCATGCTGGTACGTCCTCTGATGTGCCAGGGGAGGTCAAGATCCGTAATTTTCCATTACTGCAGCTTATCAAATGTCAGCATTCTGCCAACCTTCAGGAGTGTCTGTTCCCCTCGTCACCACTGGCACCTAAAAAAGCTCTTCCCCTCATTCCCTGTTCAGGATTTATAGGAGGGACTCAAACCTTGGGAGAATTGTAGACAAGAAGGGATGTATCAAATCTCCTTTCTGTCACCCCTTGTTCTCCATCTTGTGTGGAACCTTTTCCCATCCTTCATCCAGGACACCTATTTGTTGCAAGTGATCAATACTGAGGATACTGTTTTGAAGCATCCTCAGCATCTTTGGAGACATTAGAGCACAGAAATGACTGTGGAATCAGCCACAAGAGATTTGGAGTGGCTTTCAGAGATCAAGGCAAACATCAACTGAAAAGGGATCTCCTTTCTGCAGAGACAATGAGGAGATCTGGTGTGTCCTAAAGAAAAGAGGTGGATTGAGGAGTCCCTGTTGGTAGACAAACTCAGAGACACAAAATTCATGGTTTCTCTATTGGGGAAGCCCTTGGTGGCTTCATTTATTTTGGTTGCAGGGTATTTAAGGCACCCAAGAGACTTCTGGGGAAGGAACTGTGACAAAATCCTTTACTTAGGTGTCCATTCAGTATATGGGGAACTACATCCAGGCAAATCTGGTTAAGAGGCAACCAGTCTGTAATCCCTCTTTTCCATGGAGTCTCCATGGAGAGGCTGAATTAGTGCACCTTCACATCACAGATGGACAAATTACGGCCTACAGTTCTCCTTCCAGAATTACCTGGTCACTTAAAACAGCATCAACAGCAACTTAGAGATATTGGAACTCCAGCTGTGGCTTTTGGCTCATTTTGGCCACCTGCAGGTGGAAGTAGAAGTGCAGAGGGATGTGCAGATAAGTTGTTATAAATTCTCAAGTCACCTCTTCTCATCAGGCTTTCAGCCAGACACCAACACTGCTCACAAAGCAAGACAAACAGATAAAATTAGAGTTGGCCAGTGTCAGCCTTGAGTCATCCTTCCAGACAGCTTGGGTTCATGGAGAGCCTTGCCTTGGAAAGAGTTTACGAATCAAAATTTGGTTCTTATATTCCCTCAGCTCGTCTTTGATGCTACAAAACACCTTTTGCAAGTGTGGGAGTTGGAAGTCTTGGAGAAGGAGCACATTATCATCTGATGAAAGATGATGTAACTAATCTTCTCCATTTGGGCTTTTTTTTCCTGGCCACGGATGCTTTATATGGAATTCTTGTGATTTTGCTTGTGTGAGGTGAGGAAACCTCTATTTAGATGAGCAGGGAAGAGATGCTGCTTTGCCATCCAAGTGAACACGATCAAAACCTATCAAGATTTTTTTTTACGTTTAGCTGGTTTTTCTAACCCAGCAGACAAATTCTAAGTATCACAAATTCACACTGAGAGGAAAAGGAACACACAGAACTTCAATCTCTCTGACTGATCCTCCAGGAAATTACCAGGGTAGTTATTTAAAATGGATTGAAGGAAAATCTTTCATTTGAGTAAAGAGCCAGTGGGACTCACTAGTACAGGTCATGGGAGGAAAAGATATAGAGTCATTCTTCACACTCTGATTGGCCATTAATGACAAATAGTAATTAGTAATGTAAGTAACCTTTTAGCAGCTCTTTTAGTCTCCACACATCCAGCCTTAGCAGTAAGGCTATTTAGGGTGGCACTAAGGCTATTTAGGCTAAGAGCAACTAGTTTTTAATCTTTGTAATTTAACAAATGGAGAAGTCGCTAAAGTGACAGAAAATCTCCTTTTTCAGGTAGGGAAAAATAAAAAATGCACTGATCATGGCAAGTGCTGCTGCCATTCCAGCAGCTTGTACCTTGCTACACTCTTGTTTTATTTTACTTTTTAAAAATCCAACATTTTTTTTTCCCATCCCATTTTCAGAAATTTATTCTTATGCAGCCTTCAACACCATGTTCTGTAACTCTTCCAGTTCCTTATTATTATCCCAATCATTCTCCTCTGACCACCATCTGATATTTTCTCTTATCACACTTATTCTACAAATGGAGAGTCTCCGGATTTCATAAAACTGGTGGGCCTGGGCTGGGGGTAGGAGGAGCAGCAGGCAACAGATTTGCAGCTGTAAGAGTAATTTACTGCCTCTTGTTTTCCTTCTTTGCTGCTGACAGCTTATATTGTTGATTACTCATTAATAGCTCAGCAATTAGTGAAACCTTTGGTAAAAACATTCATCATCAAAAGTCAACTATTTCATTTCCCAAGGCCTCCTTCTGGTGACAAGGACTTGGATCTCAAGGACCGTGGGATCTCAACCTCTCAGCAGCTCAGGAGGTGATCAGGGAGGAACAAGACCCTCAAAACACCAGTTAAAGAATTAATTCTTCATAGAGAACTTCTCCAGAGCCTGAACCAGTGTGGAAAAAAACCCTTATTTTTTATCAGTTCTTCAGCCCTTGGCATCTTTTTGTTCTGATCAGCTGCTCACAAAAGGAACAGAATTAAACGTGTGTGTATGTGTAAAGCACATCGGTGGAGAAAGATGTACAAACATATTCACCCAAGGCTGAAAGAAGACTTCAGACCCCAAAATCTCTATCTGGAAGTGTTAATATATGACCAACATATGTAATCTTTTAAAAAGCTTGGAAAACTACCTCTACATGTTATAAGTGGACTTGCTTGAAGCACTTTATGGGTGAAACGACCATGATTCATGACCTCTATTTTATCTAATATAATTTAATATAGAATTCGATTGAAGGGGCCATTACTATGTGGCAGTCAAAGAGAGTTTGGCAGAAATCAGTGGCTAAAAATTGGTTCAGAGTTAAAGGTGTTTTGGACAAAAAAAATTTGCTCACAAAGATTCAAAACCTCTCCTCAGTGGACTGAGGGGAAAGAAGGGAGAAAAGGAGAGAGGGAGGGAGGGAAGAAGGAAGGAAAGAAGGAGACTAAACCAGCTGGATTTTTATTGTTATTATTATTAAGAATAATAAAACTGTTATTGTTAATATTGTTAAATTGTCTGTATTATTAAATTGTTATGACTACCTTTATCTGTTATTTTTCCCCAATCAGTTTGGAGAGAATCCACACAGCAGAGATTTAAATTTTTTCTCTGAAACCAGTGAAATTCCTCTTCATTTCCAAGTGCCTCTTGTTTCCCAGTTTCAGCAGAAGAGCTCAGGGGTTAAGAGAGCTGTCATAGCCTGAGTAACAATTTGCAGCCTTGGATTCCAAGTGGTTGCCTAGCAGTAAAAACTCTTTCCACACCACTCCCAGTTGGAGGTGTTCCCTATTTCATATATAGTCAGCTATAAAGATCATATGTAGGAATATATAAGAAGATTTATTAATAGGAGCTCCCTGTCAAAATCAGAGTATCGAGTAAAACTGGAAAAAGCCAAGTCCTTGCAAGAGCAGTGGAGCATCACAGAGAGGCAGCACCTCAGAGCAGCAAACCAGTGTTGGATGCAGAGCAACAGAGGCAAAAATCAACTAGTACAAAGCATGATTCTCAAGGAATTTTTGGGATAATTCCTTCACCTGAAGGGGAACAGTAAAATTTATTTAGTCAAAGTCATTCCTAATAAAACATCTTGCATGTTGGGTTTTTTAATATATATATTTATATATATATATATATATATATGTATACACACATATATATACAGATGTATAATGGCAGAAGAGACATTTATGCTCATGTAGTTTGTCTCAGACAGAACAAGGCCATTGAATGTCACCCAAGAATTCCTGTGCTCAGCCCAAATTTTAGCACAGCCCCCCCAGCTGCACCTCACTTGTGTATTTTCCCCATGATCCACTCAGCACTGGTGACTAACAGCACAAACAATGCCTTGGATGCTGTTTTTCCCACAGAAAAGCTGCAGTGAGGAGCCTTGCAGAAGGGAGACTCATATTTATCCACAAGACAGTCAGCTTCCATTCTCCTGACCTTTCCCATGATTTTGCAAAGGCACCAGCTCTCACTTAAGCTTTTCCTCACAGACAATCTATGGTTGTTAATGATTTTCTCTTTGTGGTCAATAGAAACCATCTGGCTTTTACTCAGACCACTGGAACAGGCTTCTCTTAAACTTCAGGTCTCTTTTTTCCCTCTTTAGGTCAGGAGTTAACATCCCTTATCACAAGCAAGGGGTCATGTCCTGCTATTTGAAGTCAGCCCACTTCAAGAGGGCTGCCAGGATGAGCATCCAGGGAAAGCTGGGCTGAATTGAGACCTGTGCCCGAGCACAGCAGAGTGAACAACACCACAATATGCTGCCAAATACTCACAGTGCATCTTGAGTGAGCTTTGCACAGAGGCCCTTTCTGGTCTAAGACACAAGAGAAAGAAATAGTGCTAAATCCTTTTTTTTTGGCAGAAAACAGACTACACTGTCCCAGTCTATCAGGCTTGGCTGCTGAACATTAAGAGGTCAGAAGGAGCCGCCCCAGCCTGCAATAACTTTGACCTCGCTGTGCTGGCTGGAGAGATTCTCTCCCTGCAGGTCAAAGGAGTTCAAGTCCTGTCTTGGACGATGAGTACAGTCAGTTTAGGGGTCTCAAGACCCCTAAAAATCCTTCTTCTCAGATCTCATGGACTGTCCTGGCCTTCTCTCCACGACTGCCATGCCCCAGCAGCTTTGGAGAGCAGTGGTGCAGAGATGATCAAAGGAACTGTGTTTTTCTTCTCCCCGCTCCACCACACACACCAGGCCCAGGAGAATGGTGTCCACCCCAGGTATCTCAGGATGAGATGAGCACTGGAGACAAATCACAGCTCCCAGATGGATTTGTCCAGCTACTCCTTTTCACCCCAACCTGTATTTAAGGCAAAAGCCAAGCCAGTTGTGTGGACTGATTTTTGCAGCTGACACAGCCCTGCCAGCTGGAGAATCCCCCTGGAACATGAGGGATCTTCTGTCCTCAGTCATGGGACAGCACCTTTTCCTCTCCCTCCATCTCTGAGCATCCAGCACCTTCCTATTTCCCTCTACAAGGAGGGGACCAGGCATCACCAGCACGAGGGAGGCAGGGGACGAGGATGGGTGGTGGCAGTCACTCTTTGAAGATAAAAACCTTCACCTTGCTGCTGACTAAAAACCCTTCCAAAGGGATTACACCACCCTCCTCCTTCCTCCAGCCCCGCTCCCTTTGCCCCAGCAAAGCAAACAAGGCAAAGGGCCCTGTTGTTTCAGACCCCTGAAGGGAAAGAAAAATGAAAAAGCGGCCCATCCTCCCCTGCCTCGCATGTGACGAGCCACAGAGGAGCAGTGGGGCTGCCAAGCCTGGTGACTAAGGCCAAAGAGAGAGGAGATAGAGGAACACAAGGGGCTGCTTGTTTGGGTTTTGTTTGGGGAGTTATTTGAAATTCAGCAGCGACTGGTGTTGGAGAACAGAGTCCACTCAGAGTCTCTCTCTTCCCATTCATCCCCATCCCGGCGAAGGAGGGAGGGGGGGATGTAGGATGCAGGCTGAGGAGCTGGAAAAACAACCAGTCTCCTTATAATAATTCCTGCCTGGTAGAGGCATCCTCTGCCCACAGGGAGGCATTTGAACCTTGACTTCATGGACTTTGGAGGGAAGTCATGGCAGGACAAAGCCTTGGTGCTCACAGCAGCCAGGGGCTGAACGAGCCTCTCTCCTCAGCACTGCTTTTGGCAAGTTTTACCTCCTCCTTTGCGAAGGCCAAGTAGCTTTTTTGCCTCTGCCTTAGTTTCCCCAGGTGTAACATAAGAGTAAAACTGTCACATTTAAAAAATGGGAACATTCCTAAGCTGAAAGCTAAAAAAGAGTGAAGCAATTCCTATGGAGCAGAAAAAAATCAGAAGACCAAGATACGGATTGGATAAAACCAAACAACACGCTGTGAAAGAAGGCAACATATCAATCTAGGACACACTGGGGGGGGATATTTTCAGGTTTCCAAATATAGGGAAGACACTATCTTTGGCCATATCTAATATATTACCTGTATTTTCATGCTTGGGTTAAAGAAAGTGAGACAGGGTTGCAGAGGAAGATCACTAAGATGAGGAGGAGAACATAAGACTTACCAGGAGATACTGGTGCACTTGGCTTTGTACAAGGAAGGTGAAGAGAAAATTAAAATACCACAATTAAAACTCTGAGGAGGAAGCATCAGGGGAAGAAAAAGGGAAGAAAAAGGACAATGATGCCATGAGAATAAACAGGTTTGATTTGGCAAAAAAAAAATATACCTGGGTTGAGGCTTTAGCCACCAAAAAAAATTATTGTCCAGGGCTGTCAATCTTGTATGTTTAACAAAGAAATCTCCCTGTGGAGGTGGAGTTCACTGGGAAGGCAGCTGGATTTGGGAAGTGTCCTTCCAGTTCTGCCCTTCTGTATCAAATGGAGAGAGATGGAAACATCTTCACAGCTCTGTAGGTTCCGGCTTGTCTTTAGAGCTGAGCACAACAGGGGGGCTTTGCTTTAATGTGTTTCTCCACCCCGTGAGCTGCCTCCTCCGTTTCCTCTCAGGTGTTTGGTGACTCATCAGCAGCCAAGGGAAAGTTTTCTGGTCTAACCTCACATTAAAGTCTCCAATAGCTCAAGGACTCGAGTGACATCCTACAGACCTGACATCTGCCTTCTACAGGCAGGAGATTTGTCTTCTCATTTGTCTCAGCTCCCATTTGTCTGCTCATTTTTAATTTAAGGTCCCCCATCTGTAATGCCTTGTCCTCAAGGATATAGATATTTTAGGGCTCCAGGGTAAATTCCAGAGAGAAACCTTACCCTGGTAAAGTATAGCATGATGCTAACAAGACAGGTCACATTCCAATTAGTTGGTACAAGCCCAGAAGCCCTTCTCATTCCAGGATTTTATCCATGCCCGTGGCAGGGAAGCTGGAACTAGATGATCTTTAAGGTCCTTTCCATCCCATTCTATGATTATACTCTATTCTTACCGAGCTTTCTTGGAGTCCTCTCCTCCTCCTTTGAGCCTCAGCCTCCTGGTAAACCTCTGGGGGTTGTTGAACACCACAGAACTGGGGGCAGAAACCTCTTCTTCATGCATTTTCTTCCCTCCTGCCTTATTTTCCTCACAATGTCAAAGTAAAGGTATTTGAGAGACATGAACCATCTCCTGCCCCCTTTTAATGTGGCAGAAGTCTTTGCACGTGGGCAAATTTGAACCCGGAGAAATGATCACTCTGAGTACAGTGACCCTTAATCCTCTCCTATCTATATTATCCCATGATGTTCCTCCTGCAGTCATTACCCTCTCCAGCACATGCATATTTAGAATAAAAGAATCATTAAGGCTGGAAAAGGCCTCTAATATTATCGAGTTCAAACATTAACCCACTTATTTACAGCAGAGGCACAAGGTTCTCCACATAGGTGTGATTTTTCTCCACATAGGTGTGACTCTAGGACTCTATCCCACGTTTAAATCTCACCTTCAAGCCCAAAGTTCCTGTTGACACATTTCTGTTGTCTAAATATAGGCAAATTTAAGTAAAAAAAAATCAGATGTTTGATCTCCACATGCCCAGTGAACCTAAATTACATGTCCTTTGCAGCCAGGATGCTGATAAATGTTGCTAAAGTGCCAGGGAGAGCTTCATTCCCTGTGAACTGCTGCTTTCAGTTTCTAAGATGCTGCTGTTCGAGAGACAGAGCTCCTTGGAGACGGAAAGAAAAGATACAGAGGCAAATACTTCACTCCCCATGGAGACTGGATTCTGTCCTTATTAGTGCTTGATAATCTCCTGGTCCTTTCTGACTTACCTCTGCCCTCAGATTCTGATACTTCTGGGGCAGATCTGGCAATATCCGACAATCAGAATTCCTTAAGTTATGTAATTATAAAAGGCAGTTAGTATTAAAAATAAATAGCAGTTTAAAAAAAAAAATCCCAACTGTGGTTGTTGAATCAAGCTGGAGAGGCTGACCGTGGTTCAAATTCCAGATTTAAATAAATAAATAAATAAGAAAGATTTCTAAGCAACTCATGATCTGAAGGGATCCAGTTTCATAATTTCCAGATTTTGTATTTTGGCTGTGTTTCATAACTGTGTGAGCAAAGGTGAGGCCACAGATTTCTCCGTTCAGGCCCATACAAAACTCAAAGAGGATTGTACAATTCACAGTTAAACCCAGACTGGCTGCAGGTTTTGGAGAAGACTCTCCAGCCCACAGGAGGAGCAGCAGTGTGACCCCAGCCAAAGACTGTGGAGTCCCTTTTCAGCCCTGACTGGAAATGTGGTTGTCCCTCACCACTGCCAGATATTTTGTCTTTTAGCACCTTGTCCATGTTGCTATTTTAGATTGGGTGTCCTGTGCTACCTTGTTCTCACTACACTAGAGCAAAAAAAAAAAAACAACAAAACCCCAAAAAATAACCTAACTCCCCTCAATAATTAAAAAAATCCACTAATTTATATAATCAGAGGCTGAAAATATATTCCACTGAAGTTCTGAAGCAAATGACATCTTCTCAGGAAATACTATAGTGGACACAGGCACATGTGTTTTATTTATAGCTCTGGTTTTACTGCAGTCACTCGATCAAGCATGGCCAGTCCTCTATTTAGGCAAATGTGGTTTATTTCTCCCCAGCTCAACTTTAAAGGGCAGTTAACAGCTTGTCCAGGGTGTTTGTGAGGGATTTTATGAGCACAACTTAATAACAGAGATAGAAAACTGTCATTCAAGAAATGAAGCTGCAAGGAAGGGAGGCAGATTCCCCCTTGTTGCTCTCCCAGAGAGTGGACTATGATATAGGGATGCTCCCAGGCTCCCTCTTCCTGCCAGAGCCCTGACTCAAGGCTCAAATCTCCCTCTAAAGCAAGGTAAGGCATCCTTTTAACAAGCTCACCTGACTGCCCTCACAAGAGCATCCTTGCAGCTGTGGGAAGAACCTGCCATCCCTGTCCACAGGAGCTCAGACAGGAGATCCTAAGCATTCCTTTTGTCCTGTAAAGAGACCACTTAAATCAGAAAAAGCCAAAATGTGGCTACAGCACCAGCTATTAAGGTTATAAGACTGATGATCAGGTGATAAATTTGACCTAATTCCTTTTGCTATCACCCTGCTCCCTCTCTTCCCTTCAATGGTGTCTCTCCAACTCCAATTTCACTGCTGCTAAGACCCTTGAAAGTGTTTAAAAGCTTCCCTGGAATTAAAAAAATAATGATTCTTCTCCTTGATTTCGTCTGAACGTTATGTCTTTTACCTCAAATTTGCTGTTGAATTTAGAGGATGTGCCTACACAACACTGCCATGGAAGGACCCCCACGAAGACATTAACATCGTGTAACCTACTAACCCCTTGCACTGAGTTGCATCTTCCCCTGCAGACTCCAGCCCCGCCCTCCTATGGCAGAAACCACGTGGCAGAAACCACGTTCCTTCCCGAACACCCAGGAATAGATCTGGGCCAGTTCCATTCCCTATAAACCTGCACTTTGCAGTCACAGATGTCATCCCTGACGTTCAGATCTACCTCAGTCTATCTGTGGGCTTGGAGCAAACAGGAGGGGCATCAGAATCCTCCTGACACAGCAAATCTGGAGAGGAGAAAGGGGGGAATCAATTTTTATAATACGTGTTTGGCACTACATAATAGATATAACTCTAAATGCAAGCCATAAAGTTGGAGAGGCTTGTAAATTAAATCCATTCTGTCCCTTTTAACTAAAAAAGTGACCTTACTATAGAATTAAATGTGAGTTTTACCCAGTGATCTATGGAGCTGTAAAGGTGCATTGTAGCAGGGGGATGTTATAGCACAGAGAGGAGCCCCCACCCAGCTCAGCCCTGGAGCTGCTGTTTGATTTAAAATTAACACAGAGTAACTGGAGAGCTGGGAATTTCACCCCTTTCCCTGCCAAAAGAAGGTGACTCATGTCTCTGCTGGGAACAGTCCCTGGACAAATTCTCCTCTGAACTATGACCAGTTTTGGGATGGGAAAGGGCTGCCTGAGTGGGGATGAAAAAACTGTTCTAAAAACATTTCTAAAAATTAAACTATCTGCACAAATGCAGGGCAGTTTTTGGATCTGGGTCCTATCCCTGTTTAATTTATCAAGCCCTAACTCCAGCACAAGATGGAGAGAGAATTGGAAAGTACCCTGGGGTTCAGCAAAACGCCATCATGGTGGAGAAAAAAGGGATGGAAGAACCTGATTACTCATGTAGTGCCTCCATCCCTCTGCTCCAATAATAATACAGGAGAAGCTGAAATACAAAAGACTTGACATTGTAACCCAGCCCAGAGGACACAATTTAGGATGTTCCTGAATGCTTTTGAATGGCCAGAAATTATCAGGTTTTGCCTCAGAATAAAATAGGGTTTGAAGCCACTGCTGGGTTACAGGTTGGTGTTCATGGATAAAGGCTCCCTGAGCCTGCAGGAGACTCAGTGCTCCAAGGAACATAACCCAGGATTGAAGCTGCTCCACTTCCAGTCAGCACAGCAGCGAGGAAAATCACTTCCCCCATGCCAGGGATGAAACAGATGCTCAGGGAAGTCAGTGGAGTGTTACCTCATTACTACTGAGAAGTGGTGCAAAGGAGGAGCCAAGAGACTTCCCAGATATTGAAAGTCACTGGAACTTGGACCAAAAAAAAAAGCGCTGCCAGGTTGTGTCTCTTCTCTGTGTGCACTGGGCTGGTGTTGCCCTGTGAGCCACAAACAGCCATCAGATGTTTAGATTAGGTTTAGGTTTGATATTAGGATTTTTTGATTTTTCACTGTAAAGGTTGTTAAGCATTGGAACAGACTGCCCAGAGAGGGAGTAGAGTCACCATTCCTGGAAGTGTTCAAAAAACACATGGATATGGCACTTGAGGACAAAGTTTAATGGTGAACATGGTGGTGGTGCTGGGTTGGTGGTTGGGCTTGATGATCTTAAAGGTCTTTTCCAGCATTAATGATTCCATAATTCTATGAAACAGCAAGATCAGACTCAGGAGAGCAGCCCAGATGGGTCAACTTTATGCTGGAGACATGACAGATGCCCCACTCCGCTGTACCTGGACACTGATGCCAGTGGCTCTCTTCTCATTTTGGCTTTTCTTTTTCTCCTGCTGACATACCATTTATTGGTATTATTTCACTTAGCAGTGACATTTTTATCTGCAATTTTACTGTTGGACTCCACAGGGACAGGGCCCAGTCTTAGGACCCATCTGAGGGACAGTCCCACGAGCTGGACTTGATGATCCTTGTGGATCCCTTCCAACTCAGGATACTCTATGATTCTATGATGACCATTCCCACCAGGGATTTGTTACCCAGATAACACCAAGCGCTATCCAGGGGACAACATGGGCCAGGGATTATTGCTAATAGACCTTAGGATCAAGACTAAGCCCCAGGTGGGGAGATGGAGAGAACTTAGTCCTGTGGCAACAACTTGCACCGTGTCACTTACTCAAAGAACATGCCCTGACATGTACTGCTGATTAACAATTATGTGATATTTCATTGATCTGCAGGGATCCAGAGCCCTACACACACTAGAGATGCTGGAATACCAAAGTAGCTGCAAGGATTAACTAGAAGAAAAGAAGTTTTAATAGTGCCCAGGTGAAACCCACCTCCAATCCTTAATTAAGAAAGATATCTTAAAAACAGTTGATTTTGCAAAGCACAACAGTGCTCAGACTCAGTCAGTGCCCCTACAAGCCCCCATAGTGCCAACAAAGGCATCTTACCTCCCCAGGCTTCCTCACTGTTCTCTCAGTTTGAATATTTCCCAATGTTAAAGATTTTACTCTAAAAGGGGAAGAATAGTTAATATTTTGTGGAGCCTCGATAACTTTTGGAATCTTCCCTACAGACCCTATGAAATAAAGGGAAGCAGCCACTAATCAGCAGGAGCTGGGCTGGGTTGGTGTCCTCCACCTGCTAATTCTCTCTACCAAGCCAGGCTTTGTGCTGTTACCATTTCAAAGCTATTTATGGTTAATATTTGGCAAATTCCAACTACTGCAGCCATCTAGGACCTGCAGTCAAGGTCAAGGATCAAGTCAAGAACATCTGGAGGACAAGACCCACCAGCCAGAGTCCTCGTCTCCAAATAAACTAGTGAATAAATAAACCCCCAGACAATTTCAAGTGCTGAAACTTCATTTGGATTTTCCACAGAGATGGTTGGAACTGGTAATCTCAAAGGTCTTTCCCAACCTTAATGATTCCATGATTCTAAAATTCAGTTGCTTGCACACCAGCTTTTTGTCAGCCTGGAGCTCTCCCCCCATCGCTGTTCCTGCCACAGTGATACTGGGAGGCACCAACTAAGAATTGGACCCCATCGTATCCAAGAGGATCAACTTCCTTAACCCTGATCCAAATTTTCCTGAGGGTGAAAATACCTAGGAAAGGCTTCAAAGAAACAGTTCAAGGGAGTAACAGCTGTCCAGGAGCTTCACAGAGGAAAAGGGCTGAGCTGGAGGTGTAGCAAGAACCCAAGACCAGCAGGTGTTGATCTCATGCCTGCCAACAATTCACTTTCCACCTAATTCCTGGAAATATTCATCTAAGCCATAGACCAAAGAGCTGCCTCTGTGCTCAGGAGCTCTACATCGGCCATGCCCAAATTCAGGGCTGTCCAACTCATGGTGCTTGAGTGTTGTGAACCCAAAAGGGATCATCAAGAAAAACTCAGAGACACCAGACGGCAGTGATCAATAATTTGGGAAGAAATAAAGCACGATAATTTTAAATGATTCACTCCATTGATGACCCAGGAAACAGTCAGAGAAGTTGCCACAAAAGCAGGGAAAATTAGGGTTCAGGCAGAGTGCCAGCTGCCGGTGTTTGGTGAGGGTTGGGTGACTGGACAGAATAATTAAACCACCAAAATCATCTTCCAGACCAGAAGCCAATTTGCACAGCTAAAAACCCCTTTGATATCCTCCTTCTCTAACTGTCTGAGGAGTTGCAGCAGTCATCAGGCCAACACTTTCAGAGCAGGACATCTGAGTGGCAGGATGGGTCACTGAGTGGAAGGGAGGGAGGGCTGAGCAGCACCCCTGATTCCCAACTCTATCTCTGACATTTGCACTGGGGTGATTGATTGCCTTCCCTCCACCCCACTCCCCAGCTACAAACAACTCCCTCGGGGAGATTACACTCCGTACTCTGTAATCAAGAGCAACTTCAAAAGGGCTTAGCACTGAAAGAAACCCTCTGAGGGACGGGCATTGAGTGGGAAACAAACACAGCATTTGGGTTGTAATTTGAGGTGGGAGGCTGAGGCTTTAATAACCACGTGGCTGCGTTGTGCCGGGCACCTCACAGCTCATAAATGGCATTTATGGGAGCAGGAGGTTGCAGGGAGAGTTTTGGGTCTGCGTGATAGGCAGCCCCAAGGTGTGGAGCATCTGAGGGGTTTAGCCGGGCAAGGAAGTTGTATTTAGCACCAGCTTTCCTGTCACGCCCCAGCACTGTCACCTGCACACAGGCAGAGCCTGGTGACCCAGCTCCAGCACTGGGAAGCGTCGTGTCCTATTTACATCCAACCACCCTGTTGGGCAAGGGAAGGGAGGTGAGAAAAAGCAGTGCTTTGTCCCATATTCCCCTCCCCACACAAATGTGATGAGTTCCATAAACACATTTAAGACCTACTCAAGACAGCGAAGAGAAAGTTGTTTCAGTTCCCTGAACCTTTTAAGATGAGCTCCAACCCAACAAATACTCCTTGCACTTGCTGGGAGCTGTTAGGAATCATGATTGGCTTTACCAGCCATATCTCTCATGCCCAGCACATCCCACATCATATTCGAAGGTGTTGGATTGTCTCAAAAGTCCTTTTGTGAAGATCATTGCTGCTAATGAGAACTCAAAAGCCCGACCAAGCAAGGGAGGGACCCACCAGCCATCAGCAGCACAGAACAAGGAAGGAGCTGTTTCAGCTTGTGGTGGAGGATCCCTCCTTTCCTCATCTCAGAAAATACCCCTGACTGCAGAACAAGCCAAGGCTTTTCCCAGGACAACAGAAGAAGTTATTCACAGAAAGGCTTCAGTGATGGGAATAAAAGAATGTTGGCATCGCATCTCAGGGCAAGGTGTGTGCGTGTTTCTGATCGAAGAAATGTGGCAGCATTGCCACTGGCCACAGCCCTGCCAAAAAATCAGTGTAAGACCCCATGGAGATGCAGGGATATGGACTTACCAAGAAAGACCTTGTCTAGAAAACTGGGATCCAGTCAACAGGAAATCAATCCAGGACTTTCTCCCAACAGAGGGGAAGGAGGGTCTCTACTTCTGAGGGGTGGTAAAGCTGTCTCATGAAATAACAAAAGGTTTTTCTCTTACTCAAAACACATCATGACCTTAGATTTCAGCCCCCAGCCCCAACCATATTTCCTCCTTTCTGAGAAGGACACCCCAAAGGAGGTTGTCACATAGTCCCACCCTAGAATTTGTCCTGCAGAAGAGCCTTCAGTGCTTTTCCCAGGACACCTTTAAATACCCTGAAGGCCTCCAGCTCACCATGTACAGGCAGCTCCTGAGGGCAGCTGTGTCCAGTAAGGGCATCAAAATCTGCAGCACTTGTGTCTCATCACAAGATCACAGATGCTTGAGGTTGAAAGGAACACCCTGAAATCACCTCCTCAAGTCCACCTCACAATATTCCCCAGTTTTAGTAGAGCATGTTTGGACTGAATACCACTTCCAGTGACATTTCCATGCCTGCAGGCACTTCCCAAATGACAGGCAGTTGTCTTTTCCCTGAGGGATGCCTCGGGTACATCCACAAACATGTCAGCTCTCACAGCAAAGGATGCCTTCCTGGCATTTCCACTCACCCCACTTAACTGGATCCCTCAGCTAGTGAGTATTTTGCTGGGATCTCTCCCGGCTTCCCCTCTGCCCTCCCAACCTTGCTGCTCTTCTGCCTGTCACCATCTCTCCTGCTGGTAGTAGAATCATCTCCATCTGGAGAATCTGGAATTCCTGACAGCACTGCCATCCCTGTTAACATACCTAAGAACCCCAAGCTGGCAGGAAGCAGCAAGTCCCACAGGACAGACAGTATTTGACATTGTCCCTGTTATTTTTTTAAGTATTCAGGATATGTAGCAAATGTGCATTCTCTATTTAGTTATTCCTGCATTTACCCTCATGACTGACCTGCAAGTGCTAAAAGGGGTGATTGGAAGGCCAGTGCTGTGTCCAGGGACAGGACCTGAGGGAATGGCCTGAAGCTGTGTCAGAGGAAGTTTAAGTTGTATATTAGGAAATGGTTCTTCCCCCAGAGGGTGGTTGGGCACTGAACAGGCTCCCCAGGGCAGTGGGCACAGCACCAAGGCTACCAGAGTTCTAGAAGTGTCTGGACAACGCTCTCAGGAACATGGTGGGATTCTAGGGATTGTCCTGTGTTGGACTTCATGATCCTTGTGTGTCCCTTCCAACTCAGGACATTCCATGATTCTACTGAAGTGTGGGCAACTCAGAGGCCTCTCCCATGTACATCCCATATATGACTTCTCCCATAAACACCCACTTGTTTGCCTGCCCACATGCTCTGTGAGCACAATCTCCACGCTCCTTATCACAGCCTCACACTCCTCTGGGCTGGCTGCACTCACCAGAGCAGACCAGGCACCAAATGTCCTTTGTCACGCGTTCTCCTTAAATCAAAACCCACCCCTGGAGCCATCAGAGTTTCCCTGGAAAGATGCTGTGCCTCAGGCAACACTTGCAAGGCAGGCAGCATGTCTGACCACTGACTAACCGTATCACTGCCAAGCTCCATCCCAAGTGGAAGTGCCAAGACAGCTCAGCCCTGCTCAGGGAAGAGGTTCATTGACATTTACACATTTAACATCACCAACGACCTAAGAGACAGCGGCTGCACAGGCTGCTAGGTTACAGAACTTTCCTCTCCTCCCATCCCCCATTTCTGCCATAAAAATCAGAGGCTCTGCTGGAATTTTATCCTCATAGAGAGGTATTCTTGGGGCACATACAAGAAACAAATTCCCTGGCCATCACCTGCACACAGCAAGATTGTAATAAGCTCCAAAAAAGCAAGGTGCTCACCCTTGCCCCTTCCTTTGTATGCACAAATGTGTGGAGCATTTTGTTAGCAATTAACCCCTGTTTCAGCTCAATAGAGCTGATCAGATTGTAGAACAACATCTGAGAAGTGGAGATTAGAGGGCCAAGCTCTTTAGTACTTAAGGCACCAATGCAGCTACTCAAAATTTGATTTCTCTTTCTTCACTGGCGGTTGATTAAAGCCTTTTCAAGCAGTTCTTTCCAACCTGCAGATGCTGAAGTCAGGTGATTGAGGAAAAACTGGGGGTTTTTTTGGTTTGGCTTTTTTTTTTTTTTTTTTGGCTGGGAAATGGCAACAGCATGTATCTCAAGAATCTCAGAATAAAAATCGGGCCCAGAAAACACACCTAAGTGTGTGTCTGTCTGCACACATGCACTAATGCATAGCTTTGGTAGAGCTGACCACAGCACAGACATGCAAAGGCTTTAATAATGTGGTTCCAGAAGGGAGAAAACACTCCTAAAGCAGGAGATGAGTCCAGAAATAGATTGTGAGAGGATCAATTTTTGCTGCATACTGATTTATTCAAACCTTCTACGGTGGCGAAGCCCTCTATAACAAAATATCTGATTACAGGACTATGACCATAAATTCTACACACCCTCAAGCAATGGCCAATGAATAACTGACTTGTTAAGGGAACAGGACCTGCACAATGAATAAATCTACCAACAGGGCTCTCAATATAAAAGACCCCACCGGGACAGATTTCCTGCTGAAGGTGTATCGACTTTCATTTGCAGGAACCAGCAGATATTTGTTTCCAGAAGATCACCATTGTTAGATTCCTGCTCAACAACATCCAGTTTCAGCCGGACTCCCACCCCAGGATTAATCCATTTGCATGTCAATGAGTGCTGGACTACACAGAGGGCCATTCTGCAGCATTATACAAAGTCTCCTGGAAAAAATATGTGTTTAATCCAGAGGGAATCCAAGGCAGGTACAGGAGATTTTCATACTTCCAAAGCCTTGGCTCTGGAGAGGCTTCAAGAAAATAAAGACTGAGAAAGGACAAGAAAATATGACACAGAAGATTTAAGGGTGGACATACACTCACAGTCAAGGCACAAGAAGAATAATTCATTCTTTGTGCTTAGCTGGTGTCCTTCATCTCAGAATTCCAAAGGAAATGTTGTTTGACCACATCCAGTTGAATGCTGGCACGGAGCCCCCCTGGGAAGGAGGAATCCAGGCATTCCCATTTCACAAATGAGAACACCCAAGTGCAGAGGGACCAATGTCTTAATTAACTGTGACCTGACTCCCTGGCCTGAGCCACGGGGCTTGGCAGTGGATGAGATCAGCCCTGTGAGGATGTCCTTGGTCCATAGTGGGAATTGCAGCTTTTAAAATCAAGCTATGGGGTTTTATGTTGAGGACACCAAACCTCCAGTGGTTTGTAGACCTGGAGAATTAAATGATCATCCACAAGAAGACAGGAGCACAGATTGGACAAAAAGTTTTGGCTCCAAATCTATTTTAGCATGGATATCATGACCCCTATCCCAAATGCATTTAGAGAGAGAGAGTTCTGCTAACTCTCAATGAATATGGAATAGGTACATCTGCCAGGGATGGGATATTCCTAATAACTGACAGAGGGAAGAAAGAAAAGAGACATTTTGCAAACAGCAAGGACTGTGCTCCAGGCCAGCTGAGCTCCAAAAACTGAGGGAACACCTCCATCTAGCAAAGCCAGCCTGTAAACAGGCAGCTGACAAGGTGAGCATGCAGGTGGGAGTGCTGAAATCACAGCATGAGGTATCACAAGACCTGCCTCTGACCAAAAAACTAGATGTGCAGAGAAAGAGCTGGCAATGATATCTACTGGTACCTGCACATGGTTTGCACAAAATGGTGCCCCAAACATATGCAGGATTCCTGTGTCCTTCTCTCAGGACAAATCAAGTCAGAAAGCAGCAGCTCTACCTGGAGTAAACCAACAACTTGAAAACTGATGCTCACGGGAAGGAGGATTTTGTATATTTTATATATCTTGCTGCATGTGTGCACTTCAGCCAGCACACAGTGCATCACATAAGATTACACCCATCTGCTTCCATTTTTACCCCCAGCTACTCCAAACAGGTAGTTTTCCTTCCTTCCTAGATTTTCTTACAAGGGCTCTGTCCGTTCTTCCTCCAGATCCCGTTTGCTTTCCCTGATCCTCCTTGTCCCAGGGACAAGGCAGGGCACCAACAACACAGAGCCTGCCTTTTCAACAGCTCATTTGTCACCAGCTGGTCACTCCTTAATCAATGTTTTATGAAGGGATATTTCAGAAAAAAATGCAGAGGGAGTAGGAGAAGGAGAGTAGGAAACCATCCCTGGTTTAATTCTGATAACATTGGCAGGGGGTGTTTCGCTCCAACAAATTAAAATCAGCAAATCTCTCATTTTCTCTGACAGAGGTAACCAATTTAAATTTTCATAAAGGGGGCAGTGATGTGTGTCTGCCAGACAGAGTCACCAATCTAGCAGCCCTCTGATTTAAAATATTATCTTTCCTTTCCTTTTTTTTTTTTTCTTTTTTTTTTCCCCCTCTTCCCTCAGAGCTTCCTGAAGCAACATGACAGATTATCTCAGCATAATCAGACTAATACAAACCCCTCGCTCCAAGAGGCACCGCGAGGAATTTCTAAGCCCAAGACGTGACGACAAATGGATGTTCTGAAGGGACTTCATTTACTGCTCATTCTCCTTTCCCTTATTCTTTTTTATTGTTGTGTTTTGTAGCCTCAGCACCCTGCAAACCGTATTAAAGAGCCAAATATCATATGGAGTGCATGTAAGAGAGAGGGAATTACTCTCTCCCCGTGGGCTGCCCTGCCAGATTGCTCTCCAAAAGACAAGTTTGACTTCCAGTTGATAGTTTCTTATGTTCTAATAAAATGCAACCAATATTGGGTCAGGGATGGTGTGGGGTTCTGGAAGAATTGCCTTTTGGGCAGAAGGAACATTAAGAACGGTTACAAGGCAGATGGAACCTCCAACACTGGGATGCTGGAGGATGCTGAAGACCAGGATAACATCTGTGCTGGCCCTGACTTGGAGAAATGAGGGTTGGCACAGCTCCCTGTTGTAGTGATTTGGGACTTAGAGGGCTTGTCCCTGTGGATTTGGGATCTTAGGGGGCCATACATGAATCACAGAGTTACAGAATGGTTTGGGTTGGAAGGAACCTTAAAGCTCATCTCATTCCACCCCCTGCCATGGACAGGGACACCTTCCACTAGACCAGGTTGCTCCAAGCCCTGTCCAACCTGGCCTTGGACACTTCCAGGGATGGGGCAGCCACAGCTTCTCTGGGTAACCCATTCCAGTGCCTTACCCGTCTCATAGGGATGAATTTCTTCCTAATAGTTAATGTAAAGGAAAGGAGTGCATCTCAAATCAAAAGGAGCCCCTCTTTCTCCAGTGCAGATGGAACAGTGAAACGCTGTTTTCCCTGGAAGACATCCCTCCTATCCCCACCTTGGCTGAGAAAACGGTGCCCCAGCCCCTTTCTTCCTGTGCTTCAGACCCCAAATCCCTACGCCACCCAAATATATGGATGGACAGCAACTCCCACCAGCAACTTAACTCTTGGCCAAGTTTCACCCGAGCACAAGCACCACCCTCCTGCCCTCTTTAATCTCAGCACCTTTTGCAAACCTCAGACAAGCAGAGAGCCCAGGGAACTTGGGGAAGGAACCATGAGAAGGACACGGGAGCATCCTGTGAAAGGTGAACACTGGGATGTGATGGGGACTTTCTCTGCAGCCACACGGAGCCGTTCTGACATGTGCTGTGACACCAAGACTCCTCTGCAAACCCCCAGGCCAGGTGCCAGCTCCCTTCCCTTGGAAGGCTCGCTTGGGGATGGGAATTTTCTCCAAGGGGAGGAGGCAAGCTGGTTCCAGAGACAGCCTGTCATCCATCTTGAAGAAAATACTCCTCTCTCTTTGCACCTCTCCTAGAAAGGTGGCAACCGGTCCACTGCGAGCCCGGGATCAGCCCCGGAGAAAAGCATTGACTCATTTGTTTACCAGCGCAGGTTTCCTGGAGCTAATTAATGAGCCGAGCTGATCCCCGGCAACAGGTATCGATGACAGGGGATTTCCTGCGTGCTGCACTCGAGCTACGGGAGAAGGTGAATCTGGATCTACGAACACGTTGCTTTCCCCTCTCCCTCCCTCTAAAAAGGGGCAAAGAAAAGCCATCTGTAGCCGCACAGTCACTGCGGGAATCCCTTCCATCATCTCCCCTTCCCAGGAGAGATGATGGGGCACGATCCCACTATGGGTGGACTCTCAGGAGCAGAGTGCTCGGGCATCCTTTTCCCCCGCTTGTACAGAGCAAGGGATGGTGTGAAGACCCTCAGCAAGCCCTTGGAGCTGGGGGCTGCCCCCCTCAATCCTGGGCACGGAGGTAACAGAGCTGCTCACCCCACTTGCACTCCCATGGAGACCCCGTGGAAGCTCAACGAGCCTCTATTTTCACAACGATGTTGAAATTGGGAAGAAGAGGGAGGATGAAACGTGGGGGAGTGTGGTAAAAGAAACACGGGGGAGGGGGGCAAAAAGTCCATGGGAAGGTGATGCTAGAGAGTGAGACATAAACCCCCGTGGGCGGCGTGTTTCGGGTGCGGGGTGCGAGGCAGCGCTTCTTGCGAGCCCCAGCCGTGCAGGTGGGGTGTTTTTGGTTTTTTTGGGGGGGAGGGGATAAGGGGGAGCAGCGCTCCACGGGCTGTGCCGAGCATCCGAGCGCTCCGGGGGCGGCGAGCGGCGATAGCCGGGCTGCGAGCGCCACCTCCCCGCCGCTCGCCGCAAGCCTCGACCGCCCCCGACAGCCCCCCCGGTACCGCGGATGGGCAGGGGGAGGTGTGGAGGGGACCCTGACACCAGGTTGAGATGCCCTCCCATCCTTTCCCAGCCTCTCCCGCCCCCGCGGTTCCAGCGGGAACGGTCCCGATGCTGTGGGAAGGATGGAGAGTGTGCATGTGTGTGTGCGCGTGTGTGTGTTGGGAGGGGGTGTCATTGAGTTTAGGGTGGTTAAAAAGGGAGTCTGTGGGGTGATGTAAGGGAGAGAAGGGCTGTGTGACTGTCCCAGACCACCTCTGAGGGCCTGTGGGGCAGAGAATGTTGCAGGTCTTCCTGGTGTGCCAAAACAGTGGGATGGGGGGGTGCTCCCCCCACCGTGGAGGGTGCCTGTGGCTGCTCCTTGAGGTCTGATTGGAGATCAGGTGTGTCTCCCCACACACACATTTCCCAGCCAGGCTATGGGGTCTGGCACACGGACCTGCCTCAGTTTCCCCCGTGTAAGGAGAAGAGAGGTAGAGAAAATTCATAACTAGAAAACCCCTGCACTTTGCAGACAGTCCTTCCCTGAGCCTCTTCACCTTTAGTGGTCGGTTATGAGGGGCTCCAAGCCCCTATCCCTCCACCCAAGGCTCTGCAACACCATCCCAAGTGCTATGGGAAGGGCCAGGGGTCCTGCTCCTGCCCTGCCTGTGCCTTTACCCCATCGTTTCCTCCTGGCCTTCCCCTTCTCCCTCCACAGCAGAAGCAATGCTGCACCCTGACCCCTCTAGATCACACAGAGCATGGAGGTCCCCGGTTCCCCCTGCCTCAGCACCCCCGTGCTCCTCATGCCCCTCTGAGCACCCTCAGACAGGGTGTCCTGCCTGCTCAGCCCTCTGCCTGTCCCCTGCCTGGCTCAGCGCCGTACCCACCCTGTCCCCTGGCAGTGCGGCTTGGCTGGTGCAATTCCTCAGCACCCTCCCAGGGTAAAAACCTCCCTGGCTCTTCCCTGAGACCTCCTTCCTGTTCCTCGGAGAGGTCTCCCGCACAGAAAGGACTGTGGGACCCAGGTTAATGAGTCATTAATTAATTAGGGACCCACTTAATATGCATGGGGAGTTGTTTGTTTCCTTTAGCTGCCCGGACTTTGGATGAGATCCCAGCTCTGCGAAGCCTCCAGCCTCGTCTCCCAGCTGATAATAGATAATACAGATATTTCAGCACCAGCCAAAGCAGAGTCATCACCATTAACACACAGCCCTCCCCGCTCCGCCGCGGAGGTCATCAGGCAACTCCGCCGAGTGCCGGGGGCTCATCCCTCCCGGCTTCCCTCAGGCTTTGCACGGTCAGGTGAGAGCAAACCTGTCGCTAATCAACAGGTAACGGGGCTGGGGAGGTGTCCCCTGCGCCCGGAGCACCCCTGGCTCCCTCCCAGGGAGGCTTTGGAGACGCTGCGATTCTCGCTCTGCCGCACAGGCAGGTTTGGGCATCTGTCAAAGTAGCTCCGCTCTTCCTCAGCCCCCTCCTTCCCCTCCTCCTCTTCCTCCTCCCTCAGCCATCAGCTGTCAGCTGGCCCTGGCACTCGCCAGACCCGGTGCTGGAGGTGGGTTGAGCCTGAGCCTTGGAAAGCCTCGGCTCCGAAGGGATGGAGTGGTCAGGGGTGGAAGGGGGGGTGTCTTTTTGCCCTCCATCCCTTTGACCTTGCCTTGATGCTCCCTTCCCTACCACCTCCTGTCTGTGCAACGGATTCACAGGGGTTGTTCCCGTGGCCAGGGCAGGATCGGGGACCTGAGTGTGAGTCACAGTCGAAGGGACCTGGCGGAGTTGATCTGAAACCCGAGCCTTCGATTCGGGGAGCGCTGCTGCTCTCAGCCAGGACCGGGGGCACAACCAGGCTGAAAAGTCCCTTTGAAACATCCACCTGATCCCCTCCATCCCGCTTTTCCCCTTTTCCTTCCAGCCTTGGCAAAGCCATGGCTGAAACACCTCTCTGTGAAAGTCTGAAGATGCATCAACAGCCACCCTCCATCAGCGAATGTCAGGCCGTGAAAGGGAAGGGGGCGGTGGGGGAAGAGGGAGAGACAAATTTTGCGATTCATTCCCACACAGGGTGATTCAGAACAAGATGCTTTGTAATTACGCATCCCCGATGGAGACTCCTTCTCTCGCCACCCTCCTCCCCATCCTCAAAGAAAGGCTAAGCCGTGCCTGGGTGCCAGCATCCCCCAGGAGCACGGCTCCGGGAGCAGCATGTGTGTGTCTGTGTGTCTGTGCCGTACTCCGAGCCCTACACAGGCTAAAGGCTCATTTTCTCCTCCCGTGTGAAGCAAAGTGCTGATAAATGGCATTTGGGGGGGCAACATCAGGGGCTCACCCCTCCCCAGCCGTTGCCTCCAGCCCCGGGTAGGAGCCACACAAGCGGCGGAGCAAAAAAGACCTTCACCCTCCCACCACCTCTCCAAGGCAAAAGGGGAAGGCGAGAAGCTGTGATAAGGGCAGATTCACGCCCGGGGCAGGCAGCTGCCTGTCCTTCCGAGACTTTGTTTGCCAACATTGCAGGCTGAGGAGTCCCGGACCCCAGGGCTGCCCGCGAAGGCACCGCGGCTTCACAGCACTTTGCAGTTCAGCCCCGGCTGGCTCTGCAGCTCTCCTGCCGCGATCCCCCGCTCCTCTTCCCTCTCCTGGTTGCCTTCCCCCCCAAAAAAACCAACCCAATCCCCAGCTGCTTTCCCCAGGACACGACTGCATTTCCCCCTCCGCATCCTGCAGACATCAATATTTTCCTCCACCGCTTGATGTTTGCCCACAGGACCCGCATGCACAAAAGTTAAAACTTCCCATGTCAGGGAATGATTATGCTCTATCCGTCCAAATTGCAGAGCTGAGGGGACGAAAGCACCCTCCGGGTGCTGTTTCCAGGGGTAAAAGCAGAGGAAGGGGCCCCCAGCGCTGCCCCCATCCCTGCCTTCCCTGGGGATGGAGACAGACACCCCCCCCCTGCGCTCCAGGCAAAGCGCAGCCCGGAGAAGTCGCGTTCCCTTTCTCCCTACCCTCCGTTGAAGAAGGAAGGGTGGCCGGGAGCCCCTTACCTTGCCGAGCTCCCCAGGTTTTATATCCTCCTTCTTCCCTTTGTCAAATTCCAAATGGAAACCAGCAACATATCCAGGGGTAACCAGCCCAACATTGGGCAGCGCGTGAAGTCCAAAGGATGGCAGAGCTCTCCCTCCCTCCTCTTCCTCCACTCTCGCCTCTACATATATATATACATACACATTTATATATATATATATATATATATATGTATTAAAGGGAAAAGGGGGAAAAAATCCTAAAAGAAATGGGGGTGGGAAGGGAAAGGAAGGGAGAACCTTTGGTGTCTCTGCAGACAGGCAGGTAGAAGAGAAAAGCCGAAAATAATTAAGCCGTTTTTTGAGGAATCCTTAGGAGAGAGGGAAAACGCAGTTAAAAGCCAGTAAATCATTAGATCCAAGCAGACAATCAAGTCTTCTCCTTTGGAAAAAAAAAATAAAAATATACAGCAGGGTTCAGAGTAGCTTTCCCAGCAGCGAGGAGCGAGAATGGTCTTCTTCAGAAAGATATGTTTGTTTAAAATCCACTCGTCTGCTTTTCCTTCTTTCTCTCTCTTCTCCCCCCACTTTTCTTTTTTTTTTTTTCTTTTTCTTTTTTTAAATTCTGCTTCTGAATCTCTCTCTGTGAAACTAGATCCAGTCTTTGTAGCCAGGGGCTGCATTAAGGATTACATCAGGCTTTTATAAGCTTTCCAGATCACACATTAGAGTGAGAGAGAGAGAGAGAGAGAGAGAGAGGGAGGGAGGGAGGGATAGGAGGGAGGGATGAAATGCACACACACATACACACGCACAGGCAGCTATAGGCAAGGACCCGAACTGACACGGTATCGCATCGGGCATGCTCCGCTAGCCTACAGGATGGATGGATGGATGAATGGATGGATGGATGGATGGATGGAGCAGAGGAGCCCAGCGACAGCCGGAGCGCGCTGGAGCCCAGGCAGCGCAGCCTCCCCGGGACAGCTTAGCCCTAAGCGGGGAGCCAGGAGGTGAAGAGGGAGCCGGGAAGGTGGTGGTGAGGATGGCGAGGGCTCTGCTCCCCTCCCCGCTCCCCAAAAAACCTGCGGAGGTTCGGCGCGGAGAGGTGCCGCTCGCCCGCAGAGGGATGCGCAGAGACGCGGCTCGGCGCTGCCGGGGTACCGTCGGGGACAGGGGGGCTGGGGGGCTCTCCCACCGCCCCCACGGAGCCTCCCCGGAGCTCACAACCTGCCGAGAGGGACGGGACACGGGACAGGGCGGCGGGGACCACCGGGGCAGTGGGTCCCCCAGCCCCTCAGCCCGGCAGGCGGGGGGGTGATGAGGGGGAGGGCGGTGATGGGGGGACCTCCCCCAGCACCCCGGTTTGGCCGTGGCTTTGCACCAGGGCAGGAGACGACAACAGCCGTTAACCCTTTCCTAATTGTTTGATTTTAACCTCTCTCCTGGCATCCTCCCCAATTCCTTGCTCCATTAACCCAAAATATTGGGAGAATGAGGTGAGGGGGATATCACATCCACGTAACGCCCCAGGGGTAGAAGGAGGTGGGGGAGAGGGAAAGTTTGAGCAGATGGAGGAGGAGGAGATGGGCTGGGGTGAAAGGCTCAGGCTGCATCCCAGCAGCTTTGGGCTAAAGCTGCTGCCTCCGGCTTTACAGCCCAGGGAAGGTTCCCCGGGAATGAGGAGCCTCCCGAGCAGAGGAGGGGGTCTGGGAAGGGAGTGGAGGGGAGAGGGATAAGGCTCGAGAAGGGGGGAAGAGCTGGGGGTCTTCAGAAGCTTGTCAGACTTCAGGACCTGCCCCTTGTCTTTAACCTTTTCTACTCCAAAAGGGGGAAACCACCCCCTTTCCCTGACAAAACCACCTCCCTCCCTGTCCGGGGCTGCTGCTTCCCAACAGAGGAAGGGCACAGACCTTCCCGAGGGGCAGAGGTGAAGATCCCATCTGCCATCAGCCTTTATCCCTCTGTCTTAGGGAGGGTGAAGAGCACCCCGTTTCTCCTCACAGGGACTCTCCAGGGCACCTCCACCCCCTTCCCTCGGCCTTCTTTCCCTTTCCTCCCTTCCCTTCACGTCATCCAGCCCTTTTACCCTCGTTTCCACACCTTCAAACCTCTTGTATCCCTAAAAAACTTCGCGGGGAAGGAGAAAAGAGAGAAAATCCTTCCTTCAGGGGAGCTGAGCAGCAAGCCCTGGCTGTGGTGGAGCGCAGCGAACCAGCCTCTCCTCATCCCCAGCCGGCACTGCAGCATCGCCGGCCAAAGGCATCTGTGACATCTCCAGTTAAGCAGGGACTGGAGCAAAGGGGCAGCTGGGGCCTGAAATGCGTGTTTTTAGCCGACAGGCGGCTATGCTGGATTAGCGCCGTGCATGCTCCGAATGGAAATCTCTCCCTTTCTCTCTCCAGCCTTTCGGGAGTTTGTTTTCTTGCAAGAAGGTTCCCTGCGCCTCCGAGGCCCCCAGGGATTTCTTCTCTATTTCTCCAGCCTCTCTCTCTCTCTCTCTCCAGCCCTGGCAGGTGCAAACAGGAGAGGGGAAAGCTTTGGAGGGAAACACGGAGTGCTTGGGAAAAAGAGCCTAAGAAATGTGTTCTGCCCCTGTGAGCCCCGTGGGGCAGCTCTGCCTTGCTTTTGGGGTGGTGGGGGGAATGAGGGGCACTCACTTTCCCTGTCTTGTGGTTGGAGAGGCCAGACAGAGCAAGGTGCAGCTGGGAATCTCTCCTGTGTTGCATGGCAAAGAAGCTCAGCACGAGGAAGAAGTGCCAGAAAGTGCCCCTGAAAAAACTAAAACCCATTTTCAGTTCCCATTGCTGCAATGGGGAGTGATGGAAAACGCATCTTTGTGGGAATGGGGAGCTGTACTCAATGCAATGGATCATAAAATCATAGAATATCCTGAGCTGGAAGGGACCCACAGAGATCATCAAGTGCAGCTCCTGGCCCTGCACAGGACAACCCCAGGAATCCCACCACGTACCTGAGAGTGTTGTCCACAGATGCTGAAAAATGTCCCTGCAGCCTGTTTCTTTCCAGGCCTAAGTAGAGAAGTTTGTGAATCCCCAGACCCTCATTTAATAAAAGGGTAGACATGACCCAAACCTTAAAAATGAAGAGAAGACAGGCCTGAGCTCCTCATTTCTCACTGTGTGCCCTCCGGGGAGAACTGAGGGTGAGCTGCAACACTGAACAGGACATGTGAGGATTTGGGGTCTGCAATGGGTTGAGGTAATCAAATACAATAACTCACCTTTTCTCTCTGGTTTTGCACATCTGTGAAGGGATGAAGAGGAAATAACTTCACCACAATGCACAGGGATCTGTGAAGTTCACTCCTGTAGGATATCTGGAGAGCAAAGAAATCTGTTCATAGAGCAAGAGATGCTCTCAAAACATCAGGTCTCCTAGACCTGATATGTCTGCCTTTGGGGAGACATATACCCTTCCTTCCATCCTGCCAAAACAACCAAAGCATGGAATCCACAGGGAGAACAGTCCATACTCTTAAAACAACACATATAAGGACACCTTTTTTTCATGGTTGTCTCCCCTGCTCCCCATGGAGGGGCCTTGCTGGGACCACTCTGCCCAGCTGTATGATTTATGTGACACAGAAAGACTTAGAACAGAGATCCCTGCCCTGTTTTGCTTGAAACTGTGCAGAAATGACCAAAAGGCCTCAGCTCATCCCAAACTGGCAACCTCTGTCCCATCACAACATGGTGTGATGACTCCTGAAGTTACTCAATGCACCACCGGGACCTTCCAGTGTCATTCCCAGAGGAAAGAGAAGCAGACAGGAATAGCAAAAGCAGGGATTAGAAGGCCCAACAGCTTCTGGGACACACCATCCCCAGACCATCTTGATGGTGCTGTAAGGCCAACCCACCCATGACAGCGTCTGGGGAGGTGCTGGGTGGGTTTTATAACAAACACTGGCTTTGCTGTCCAAAAACACAACCAAGAGACAGCTATCATTCTCTTCTCTGCTCTGTGGCCTTTGTCCATGGTCTGTTTTCTGTCTGGGTTTTGGATGACTGAAAAGCTTGAGTAGGATCCAGCAGTAATTTTCCATTTCCCTCTGTCACCCCCCCCCCAGCAAACTCAATAGAGATAAACAAACTCTCTACCCTTACAAACACTTTGAATTTAGAACACACTTATTGCACAGAAAATGCCTCTTGTTGTCAGAGGCAACACTGGTCAAGAGTAAAAAATGGGATGGGAATTTCCATGGATAAATGCAGCACCTCTGGGAATCTGCAAAGAGATTTTGGGACAAGGATTAAGCTGCTTCGGGGGCCTAAGTGGGTCTCAGACTACAAAGTACATGAGGGAGACGTGAAAGAGAGAGGAAAACATTTTCTATCTGCCCCATTTTTCTACTTTCTTTTGAAGCACCTTCTATAGATGAAAATAGTCTGTTTGGGCTGGAAACTGTTCAGAGCTGGTTTAGGTTTGTTAACTCTGTCCTCCCACCTCCCACTTTGGAAAGGTAGGGTTGTAGTGCCATTGGAATAATATATCTGCCCCTAAAATCCACTGGAAGCACAATTCCAATGCAGAGAAACTGAGTTCAGTTTGTTGGAGGAGCCCCCTCCTTCCAGGGGCAACTCCAGCCACTGGAGGTTTAAATGAGGATGGCAAGAAAAAAAAAAAAGGGAATGCCTGGGATTCCCAGGGGATGTGTTTGAAGAGGATAACTGCAAAGGAGGACAGCTTGTAAGTAATCAGTTTACTTCCCCTCCAGCAACAGATACCACTGTGTTTACATCTATAGCACCTTGCATTGTGTCTGGTTAAAGATCTGCTTAAACATTTCGAATTTCCAGCCAGTCACATCCTTCTGCTGAAGGGTAACATGGAATAAGTCAGCTTTACACAGGACTTGAAGGGGATTTTCCTATTCCCCCCCTCACTGGCTTGTCATTTCCACCTCACTTTTGTTGTTGTTGTTGTCATCAATTTTTTATACATATTTCTAATGACTTTTGATTCCTGTTACCAGCTGTGGTTTCTGCTGGCAGGAGCTGCTCAGGAGTGTTAAGGTTCACATCATCACATGTCAAACTCAGCAATCACAGCCTAAGGTTCACATCATCACATGTCAAACTCAGCAATCACAGCCTCTTCTAAGGGCAAGGGAGGAAAGTCCTGTTCCTCCTCACATGGGTTGCATCTATTAAGTGAAAAAATTTTCTGTGTTCAAGGAGTGTCTTGGCTCAAAGTCCTCCATTCTTGGACAACTTGCAAAGAGGCTTCTCCTAAAATGGGAATTTAGCATTAAGCCCATTTTCTAGACTTGTAAAGTGAGGCAGGGCAGCAGTCCCAGCTTCCTGAGTGACAGCATGGAAAACCCTAACTCCAGCCCACTCCCTTAACCAGCCTGCTTTGCACACCAGGGTCAGGGGACAACTTTATGGAGCCCAAAAGAAGAGTCCTAATGAGGGGGACAAGCACCAGCACACACAGTCATGGCCTGAGACGGTGGATGGAGCTTGGATGAGTGACTGGAATGTTGGTGAGGAAGCCACTCATCAGAGTTCCAAAGCTCTGGGATCATCAAGGGGAGAGGATAAAACCCACCCCTGAAAGCATTTGTGGTGGTGGCTCTGGCAGCAGGAAGGAGTGATGGAGCCCCAAGCCTAAATATTCACGATTCTCTTTTTCCAGAGCTTTGAACTGATGCTGAGCTTTTCTCTTTCCTCACTTCCTGACTAGGAACAGAAGGGGTGGGGAGGAGATGTTCATGACATCCTTCTGCTGCCTTCCCATTCCACAATGACCATCTACAGTCACTGTGGCTCCAGCTTCCTTTACCTCTACCCCCCACCTCTTCCACATGTCCATTCCCTGACACACACACTCCTGTGGGGATCACAGGAGCTTTACACATCACTTCTGGCCAGACTACGGAGGGAGAGGGATTCCTCCTCCTGTGGCAAGGCCAAAAGCTGGTGAAGATCCAGGAACCAGAGGCTGAGGACCAGGAGTGTGAAGGTAAAAGCAAAGTGCACTTTTGGCCCAGAGTGACACCATTGCCAGTGAAGACAAAACCAAATGGCCACATAAAGGGAATTTCTCTAACAACTGCTCATCTCTTCCTCATCCTTGTTCAGAAACTTTATTTACAGGAGAGAAAGTGCTGAACAACTTGTAAAAATAGCAACGGTAATGATAATTACAGCATCATTTCACACAGTCACAGAATGGTTTGGGTAGGAAGGGACCTTCAAGATCATCTTGTTCCAACCCCACCTCATGGGCAGGGACACCTTCCACTAGGCCAGGTTTTTCAAAGCCCCATAGATCCTCTTGGTTGGGTGGCCTGCAGCAGCCCCCCACTCTACTGTCACCTGTCCCTGCCCTCCCTTAATCCTGACCCATAAACTCTCCTTCAGCTCCTCCTCCATCCCAAAAGGAGCTCCGTGTGCTCCAGCTGGTCACTGACATCCAGGGTGACACCCCCTCCTCATCTCCTATGCCTGTCCTTCCTAAAGAGCCTGTAATCCTTCCATTCCAACACTCCAGTCATAGGATTCATCCCAATCCAGTCACAGGAACCATCCCGCCACATCTCCATGACGCCAGTAAGATCACACCCCTGCAGGCCTGTGCACATCTCTAACTCCTCTTGTTTATTCCCCATCCTGCAGGTTTTAGAGTTAGAGGCATTTAAATTGGATCACTGAGGAAGCCAATTTCCCATCTGGAATGGCTGGAATTCCTTTGTGCCGCTCTTCAGGTGCTTTCCTGCCGACTTGCAACCCCTCTCCATGCTCTGAGCATCTCTTGCTGACCCTGGCACCAAACCGATAGGAGTGGGATGGGCTGGGATTCCCTTCCCCCGGGAACTTCATCTTCCCCCAACAGCTGTTGGAAGCTTGGAGCCACTTGTTTAAAGCCTCGGTCAGAACAAAAGGTTTCTCTGTCACTGTAAAGCAGCTTCATTTGCAGGGCTCTCCCGGCCAATGTGCTTCCCGAGCAGAGCCATAGATGGCAGTACGTGGTATTTACAGAGTTGTTTCCCCGAGTAAATCTTCTTATTTTAGCAGAAAGCGAGAGAATTTCATTTCCTTGTAGTTACAACGCGCTCAGAATGTGAATCCTAAATCAATGGAGGAAGCAAGAAAAGCCTCCTTGCCTGAGCACTGGCAGACAGAGCTTGAAATGCAAAATCCCTCTGTGCTGTATAGGATTGTCTATCCCCTTTCACAGGGATGATACCTGGAGAGTTGAACAAGAAAACAATTTTCCATACTGGAAGAAGAAGCTGAAGATACCTCAAGTGACTGTCACAAAAGCCTGAAATGAGCTCAAAATTCCAGGATCACTTTCACAAAGCAGCAGCTGGGTACGTGAATGGAAGTTGAGTTCAGGACAGTCAAAACATTTTGATTTCAATACATATTCCCCCTTTTCTATTGCTTTAGTATCACTAGGTTAGCTTTAAGAATTCAAAATAATATTTAAGCAATAATGTTTGGGATTTTTTTTCCTCTTCTTTTCTCCTTTTTATAGAAAAACACTTTCACGCACTGATGTCTAATATCAGTGAACTGATACTTCTGCCCAAAGACAAAGCTAAGAACTCTATGGAAGGAATATGTAACCAATAGCAAGTTTCTTTCTCTTCCTGCTGGGTATTTGGTTTATCAGAGCAACACAGTGAAGGGACTTTATTAATCAAAGCTTTTTATTAATTGAAGCTTTTTAATAACTGAAGTACTGGTGCTGCATCAGATCAACTGATGCTTCTGGCCAGAGCTGGGGCAAACTCACATCTTCTCCCCTCTTGCAGCAAGAGAAATTACTCTTACACCTGAAGTTAAATAAAACCACTTTGAACTGAAGAAAAAAAAAAAAGAAAAAAAGTCTTCAGCAGGAACACTCCCTCCTTCCACATTTAAAATTCCACACAGCCAATGAGCCCACTAAAAGGTGCCACCTCCAACAGGAATTTATAAATAATCCCAGCCAGTAAATGACCAGATCTGTGGGTTGTTGAGTTGGGTTTGCCTGGCAAGCTTTTGGTAGTGGGGGGTGGGCTCCTATGAAAGGCTTCTGGGAGCTTCTCCCGTGTCAAAAGGAGTCAGTGCCAACCAGCTCCATGATGGAATCACCACTGGGCACGGCCAAGCCCACCAGCATCTGTGCCAGCACCCCTGGGATTTAAGATTTAAGAAGGTGGGGGGGGGGAAAAATGATGCGTATAACTCCAACCTAAGAGAGAAGATGGGAGAGAAACAGCCCTGAAAATACCCAGGTGAGTGAAGAAGGAGGGGCAGGAGGTGCTCCAGGTGCTGGAGCAGGAATTCCCCTGCAGCCTGTGGTGAGGCAGCTGTGCCCCTGCAGCCCATGGATGCCCACGGTGGAGAAGAGAAAATCAAGAGTGAAGGTGAAGGGGAAGATTTTATAAAGAAGATTTGTATTTATTTCTCATTGCCCTACTCCAGTTTAATTGGTAATAAGATAATTTCCCAAGTTGAGTGTGTTTTGCCCATGACAGTAACTGGTGAGGGATCTCTCCCTGCCTTTATCCCAACACATGAGCATTTCCTTATATTTTCTCTCCCCTGTCCAGCTGAGGGGAGTGAAAAAGTGCCTTTGATGGGCACCTGCCACCCAGCCAGGGTCAGCCCACCACAGTCATCTTCTTGCCCCCATGTTCCCAACACCCAGGGACTGAACTCCACTTGATTTATTTACATACAAGGACCCAAGTCAGCTCTTCACTGATGTCAGAAGACATAAGCAAAAAAAACCCAAACCAAAACTGCAAAATTTCACACATTAGTGGTTTACAACCTCATTTTTCAGATTGAAACATTTCAAATCATCTCCCAAGCCTAATTCTTGGAAGACCAAGTGCTACCCGGCTCCCACAGAAACCAATGGAGATGGTGAGTGCTCAGCCCCTTTCAGGATGTGTTCCTTTGATTCTCACATGAATGAAAATCTGTGGTTTTCCAACAACTTTGTTTCACGGAACATCCTGAAATCAAAGGCTGATCCTCTGGTTATGTAGATCACTTGACATAAACATATGTAAAACATATTTATCCCGAAATGTAGAGCTTATTGAAGCTACCTTGGAAGCCCTTCAGTGGAAGGTGGGATTAATCCTGAGTAAAATAAGAAAAAAAATTTAAGATTAAATAAACCATTCACCTAAGCTCAGCCTTGTGACCTTTGTGTTTGTTTTTTTTTGTTGTTGTTGTTGTTTTTTTAGTGTTTGTTTGGGCTTTTGGATTTTGGTGTTTGTTTGTTTTTTTTTGCTTGTGGTTTTTGTTTTGTTTTGTTTTTGTTGTTGTTGGTTGGTTGGTTGGCTTTTTGTGTTTGTTTTTTTTGTTTGTTTGTTTGTTTGTTTTGTTTTGTTGTTTTTGGTTTTGTTTGTTTCTTTGTTTTGTTTTTTGTTTTGCTGTTTTTTCCCAGCTGTAGTTATATTCTATGCTGGGCCATGTCTGTTTATGATAATGGAGGGATCATTTATCAGTTGGCCTACCAAGTCTCCTGCCATAAATCACTGAGAGCAGCTGGGACAAGCCTGGCTGTGGGGCCATGTGGTACCAGCACACAGCTCATCCCTCAGTGCTCCACGTGCTCACAAATGCTCTGCAAAGGTTTCCAGCAAAGTTCAGAAGTTCTGCAGCTCCAGTGACATTTGCAAATGCAAAGCCCCGTGTCCTGGGCTGCATCCAAAGCAGAGTGGGCAGCAGGTGATGGAGGGGATTCTCCTTTTCTACTCTGCTCTGCTGAGATCTCACCTGGAGTGTTGCATCCAGCTCTGGGTTTCCCAGCACGGGAGGGACATCAACTTGTTGGGACGAGCCCAGAGGAGGCCACTGAGTTGATCAGAGAGCTGGAGCACCCCTGCTCTAGAGCCAGGGAGAGCTGGAAGTGTTCAACCTGGAGAAAAGAAGGCTCCAGGAAGACCTTAGAGCCCCTTCCAGGGCCTAAAGGGGCTCCAAGAGAGCTGCAGAGGGACTTGGGACCAGGACAAGGAGTGATAAGACAATGGAAATGGTCTTAAACTGAAGGAGGTTAGGTTTAGATCAGATATTAGAAAGAAATTCTTTACTAGAAGGGTGTTGAGACATGGAAACAGGTTGCCCAGAGAGGTTGTGGATTCCTCCATCCCTGGAAGTGTTCCAGGTCAGGTTGGACAGAGCTTGGAGCAACCTGGGATAGTGGAAGGTGTCCCTGCCCATGGAAGTAGATGATCTTGAAGGTCCCTTCCCACCCAAACCATTCTATGATTGTATGATTCTGTGATTCTGTGATTCCATGTTTCTATAATTTTATCATTTATGCTGCATGAGTCCTTCTCTGTTTTCTCTGTATTATTAAACATAAAGTTTCAGGATTATTCCCTTTGAATGGATTTCAGCAACAGTTCCGTTGGTGATTCTTTTCCAAGGAAGACTTGTCTCCCTTCTCACAGCTGTTCCCTTTAATCTGAAATTAAGTCACTTTAGACAGAAAGAACATGTTTTTCTCCCTCAGAGTGTTGAACAAAACATCCTGACGTGCATAAAGCCTGTTTCAATTACGAGGAACTTTCTTCTGTCCTGTTAAACCTCTGTGAAATCCATATGTACTCGGGGACAGAACAAGAAAACGAAATTAAATGTTTAAATAAGCTTAAAAGACACAGTCAAGTCATGTTAACCTCAAAATCTGCAAGCAATGCAATGTTGTATGGTATTTTCTCTTTTGGTTTTTTTTTTATTTTTATTTTGAATGACCCCCAAGATTTATAGGCCACTTTACAGCTAGAAATGAAGGAAATTGGTGGAGTTTGAGTGAAATCTAACTCTTTATTTTCATTATGTACTTCAGTGGAAAGCAAGACCATTTATACTCAAGAACATTTTCCACCATACCCAGGGAGGCCACAAACTCTAGGAACCATCTCCCACTCTGGTTAGAGAGGCTTTGGGTTTAGACACAGCCTTTGGAGCCTGCTGGAAAATTTGGAAGGCAATCCAAGAGGCACATTAGAACCATTTATTCAGGGAAAGGCTGCTATGTATGTGCTCTGGAAATCATGGAGCTGAGGAGATGAAGGCAGAGAGAACAATCATGGTCCAGAAGTGTGGTGATGGAGCAAATGACCCTGGAGCCATTCCCAGCTGTGTCTCCAGTCCTGCCTCACCTTGATCAGACTTGGCAACACAACCTAAAATCCCATGTGCTGATTAAATCTGTCCTTTTCCCCTTCATAAATTCCTTTTAGACTTCCACTGGAGAAAGCCAGTCTATTAAAAGGCTCATTTAGAATACAATGAACCAGGCTTGTTTGTTGTTTGTTTGTTTTCCTTCTAATAATAGTGCTTTTACATAAAACCCCACATTTACAATCAGATATTGCTGATTTCCTTCCTTGTCTTCCCATTCCTCACCACACAAAAGTCTCACAGGATTACAGAGAATGCCTGAGGGTGGGGATCAGATCCACAGGTGAAGGTTTGGGATCAACAGAACAGGATGAAGCCCACTCCTCAGGTACCCATTGGTGCTGGAGACATGAGAAACTTGTCACTTGAATTTTTTTATTTGGAGCAGAGAGGGAGAAATATGTCCCATTTCAAGGGACACAGAAATTTTTCACACACCTTTGCCAGGCACAGCCTTAGTTTTCTGCACTTACTGCTGTGTAGGCACATGAGAACACTCATTTCTGGATGTTTTGTCCCAGCAACCACATCAGTTTTCCTTCAACTCCTACGAACTTGATGATCTTGTAGATCTTTCTCAACCTTAATAATTCCAAGATTCTATGACTTTATCACTGACTCCAATGCAACCCTGTCAGAGAAAGCCCAGGAGCTTGTAAAGGTTTGGTGAAATGGGAATAAAGGGTCTCCAGAGATGTTCAAACTCCCCAGATCAGCAACTTCACAGGAGTGTAGGAATGACTTGAAATAATTGGAGGAGACTCAGAACATCCTACTCAATACAGCTGCATATTCCTTCCCTGACTCCACTTTCTTTTTCCTTAGTAAGCTGATTTACTTCAAGTTGCATGGAAAACTTGGAAGTCACCGTGTCTTTCCCTGCGTCCATAAAATATTTAGTCCAATAGCACAGCTATAATGTTTTTACAAGTGTGATGGTGTTGAAGCCATTTAATGCTGTCAAACACTGCACATTGCAAAGGTTTTGGGGCAAAGACCCCCCTTCTGCTCTGCCTTCCTTGAAGCTCTGCTGAAGGAGGGCACAGGCAGGACAAAAAATCGTAGAATATATCACAATTTTAACAATGCCAAACTTAGCCTCTCCCCCAGGAGGGCTCAGAGCCTGTGCAACACTGGTCATGACTGATAGAGATGTTGATAAAGAGCAGGGGTCTTTGTTTTCAAAGCAGATATATTTCTGTTCCATCCTTTTGCACCATAAACCCGATTGTGCTTCACAGTTAGAAAATAAACCCTCAAACAATCACAGCTGGCAAAGAAATGCCCTTGCTGTAGCAGTGGCCCCACATGTGCACATGAGCATGACCTTTTTTTTGGGCAAATATGGTCCTACTGGCATAGAAACTCTGCACAGCTGGTAAGTAGGTGGTGGCGATGCACCTCTCTTATTTTCCATAGTGGATGTCTTCTCAATGATACAGATTTAGACAAATCCATGAAGAACAAATTCACCAATGCCTGTTTAAAAGGGTGTCCACATGTGACTTCCAGCACAGAAAGGAGAAATGTCTGGTTCTACTTGCAAGGGACTGACTTTTAAAAGGAAGGGCTGATCACTAAACCAGATGGAAACTCAAATCAGAAATTTTAAGCAAGCACAACACTAAGCCACAAAACTGGGGTTTTTTTGGTTTGTGTTGGGTTTTTTAGCAATTTCCAAAGGAATTTGGAACAATAGATTTTTTACTAATCTTCAGTGTCTGCCTTCATCAGAATAATACATATCTGTAAGGTTGAATCTTTCTCACTTGTTGAGTCAGACACTTTCAGGCTAAATATAACTGTGAAGCACATGCAGAGAGTTGGGTACCCAGTGGAAATGCCTCCAATGCAGAAAAAAACACAGGAAAATTGCCAAACTAGTTAGTGAAAAGCTGGTTTAGATATAGACCCTGGTTGGGCCACAGCTGGTTCCCTTTCCAAGGCTGAGAGAGCCAGAAGCACTCAGGATAGGGACAGATGGTTGGAAAAGTCCCTGCAAGAATGTGACCACATACCAAAAATTTTATAGACAAGGTGATGCCTGCATAATTAGCAGATGTAAAAAGGACTAAGAGTCTGGTAACAGTCTGTCTTTTGGTGCTGACCACCTCTAACTGCTTGTTCAGAGAAAGGAAAGACAAAAATGAAAGAAAGAAAAAGAAAGAAAGAAAGAAAAAAGAAAGAGAAAGAAAGAAAGAAAGAAAGAAAGAAAAAGAAAAAGAAAGAAAGAAAGGAAGAAAGGAAGGAAAGGAAGGAAAGGGGAAGAAGGAAACATAGATTGTTCCTCCTTTCAAACTCTACAGCTTCTCTGGGCAAATTTCTCTCCCCTATCATTACTATTATTATTATTATTAATTTCATTATTATTGCTCTATTGTTATTTTTATCATGTCTGTTACTCATTCTCAATTAAATCAAACTGTTATCTGGAGATAACAGCAATTTCTGGACCCCTCCAGGCACTGATCGTGCTGCGCTATTTCCTAATCAGAGATACGGGAATAACTGGTTTTTCATTTTTGCTGCCAATTCCACAAGGTAAGCAAATAAATGAATAAGTTTGAGGCAGATCTGAAATGAGGGTAAGAAAAAACGAAAGAAAATCAGCTAACTGAAAATGGAAAACAAACAAACAGGGGAGGAAGCCCGGCATATCTGAGTTTAAATGAATGTTGTCTTCCGCCCACAATGAATTTCTTCATGTTGTTTTCAAGCTTTATAATGTGTTTCCTCAGCACAGATGAAAAAATATCTAAATGGAACATCAGTTCAAATTAAAAGAAAATTAAAAAAAAAAAAAGGAAGTGTCTATTTTTAGGAGAAGAATAAAGTGAAATGTTTCGGTTTTGGTTTTCCACGGATAAAAAAGAAAAATCAACTCCCTCATCAAAAATTCATGTGGAGTTTCTATCAGTTTGGTATCTGTCTTTTTCTAACAATTTTTTTTCAGCTGGAATTCTTTTGACTGGCTTATAACAAGTTGCTGGAGCTGGAAATGCCAACCTATACTTAAGAATAGCAGTCCCCTTATCCTGGTCGTGATCCTAATTTTTAAGTCACTAGTGGAGCAAGATGGTATGGAATAAATAAGCCACTTAATCTGGAAATTGTCTGAAATCGGAGAAAAGTAACTTCTAGTGGGGTGAAAAATTAATCCATTCACAAATTCGGGGCTAAATTCTACATTTTAAAAAATATTGCATGTTTCTGCAATTGTCAGACTCACTGTAACCTTAGGGGTGTGCCTTACTCCATGTGTATCCATGAATCCCGCAGTGTTCTTTAATAATGTATATTAATAATTAAATATTCAAGAACCTCCTAATAGAGGAGTCATTGTGTGAAGTAAGAAATTAATCTTGTCATGACTCTCCTTACAAACTTCCTGTGAAATGGATACTCCCTTCTCACAAACATCTGTTCCGTGAGGGGCACTGGAGGATCAGAAACTTTCATGTCATCCACCAAGTGGAAACACATGACAGGGACAGAAAGCTTTGATTTTTCTTATCTACAAAGAAATGCAGATACCAAGTTTTGAACAAGTCTCCAACCATGGAATTCTTTACTGAACTTTGAGGAACTGAAAATCCAAATATCTCGTAAAAACTACTCACCAGGGGACCCTCCCTAGTCAATGGGAAGAATCATGAAAGATCATAGAATGGTTTGGGTTGGAAGGGACCTTAAATATCCTCTTGTTCCAGCCCCCTTTCCTAGACCAGGTTGCTCCAAGCCTCATCCAACCTGGCCTGGAACACTTCCAGGTATGGAGCAGCCACAGCTTCTCTGGGCAACCCATGCCAGGGCCTCCCCACCCTCATAGTAAAGAATTTCTTCCCAATATAAAATCTAAAACTCCTCTCCCTTAGTTTAAAACCATCCCTCCTTGTCCTAAAACTTTCTGCCTGTGTAAAACCTCACACTCCCTCTTTTTTGCAAACACCCCTTAAGTACTGGAAGGTCACAGTGAGGCTTTCTCAGAGGCTTTTTTTTCTCCCTGCTGACAAGAGATGAAGTTGGCCTCTCCTAGATGGTGACTGTTCCACCTACCCTGGTGGTCTGGCTGAAATCACCATCCAGAAGAGCTGATCTCTCTATCAATCCCAAAACAGCTGAGACCAAGGCCCTGCCTGTATCCAGAGTCATGTCAGGCAGGTGAGATGGATCCTGTCCCCCCTTTATATTGTGTTTCTTGTTCTGCTTTGGGTTCATTTCTTCCTGAAAGTGCCAAGAAAAGACACCTGAAAAGGCAGCATCTCCTGCAGTGGATCTATTCCTACCTGGGTATCACTTTGATGATTAAAAAAAAGGTGTGCTCCTGTTACAAGACCAAAATCTTCCGATTTTCCACTAAGTAAAGGACAGATGAGCAGTGTTTCCATGTTTGTCTGAGAGCTGCTCTGACTGCCCATGGATTTTGCAAAGTGAGCCAGCAGAGTTGGTCACAGGCTCATGTGGGGACATTATCCATAGCACAGTAGGGAACCCGATCACACCTGAAAGGTTGGGCTGTGAGGAGCAATCCTGACCTGAAGGCAAAGCTCATCCTCTCACACAGCATGGACAGAGCCCCTCGCTTGTAATACCCTTTCTAGGTCTTTGGGGAGGGAAGCAAAAAAGAACCTAAGCATAAAACAGCGGAAAGAGAATGGCTGTAAGGTGGATCAGTTGAGGGTTTCACAAGTGGGGATTTAGGATAAGGGATATTCAGGCAGCAACTTGTGAGAAGAGATGAAGGACACAATATAATCTGGCTTCCTTAGGGGCAAACAGCCTTGGAAAACTGGTAGAGCTTTGTCAAGGAGGTGAGAAAAGAAAAACAATTCACATTAATGTCCTGCAAAATGGTGTCTGTGATACACCTGGCTGGCCTTGTGTCCTTCTGAGGGGTGTTGTCTCCCTTCCTCAATTGCTGTTTGCTGTGTGGTCTTATCTAACAGTCCACAAATGTGGATTCCCACTCTGATCTTCCTGCTACACCTTTCCAGCCTCAGCTGAGCCCAGGAAGGCAGGTTAGGTGAAGCTGGCCAACTAAAAGGTGATCAAGACTGAAGACAACTTCTCAGGATACTTTGTGTTTTGACTGTAGAAACCAGCTTTCCAGCACATGTCAAGTCCTCCGTATTTTAGGTGCTGTATAAATATTTAATTTAGAAGTCAGAGCATAAACTCAAAAAAAATCAACCAGTCTTCTGTCAAGATTCAGTGGGGAACTATCACAAATTGTGAGAGCAGCAAACTACAACCCTCATCTCCCTGCTGATGCATTTCCCATGAAACACTTGAAAACCTCTCATGGTCTTAGGGATCTTTGGGAGCCCAAGAAAACAGGGACAAAAAAATGAGGAGGTTGCCTGCAAATCATACTGCCGTTATTTCTGCCTCAAATTTTTACTGCCAAGAGTTCAAATTTCTCCAAACAATAAACAAGCACAAAACATTCACTGGGTCCTAACAAGTGACAGGCCCAGGGAAGGGGATCAGCCTCTCCCAAGCACTGATTGAAACTCAGCAGGTCTCTGCTGCCATCACAGCTGTTCCAGTATCGATTTTCCAACAGGAATGCTCGTCTCCAGAGCAAGGTTCTCGTAAGAGATAATATAAGGCTGCTTAAAAGAAAAATAAAAAAAGAATAAAATTTAAAAAAAAAAATAATAACTGCCTCTCCCAGCTCTCATTTGATTTCACATTCCAAATCCAATTGCAGATCTCCCTGATAGCTCATAATTTAACGGTCATTTGTGTGCGGTTTAAGGTCCATTGTCAGCGACGTCGGAGCGGATAAGCCAATTAGATCAGCCGGGTCTTGCATTCATGTAAGACAAATATATATCAAAGCAATTAAATGTGCAGTTTAATCCCTCCAGAACTATGAAGAAGGCAGTTGCCTGAAGGTCCCAGTGTTTTTTTTGTGCCTCCCGTTTCCAGCTCCTGACGTCGACGCGTGGTTTTGGAAGCGCTTATTTGGCACGGCAAGGTACACAAGTGAATTATTGGCCTCAGTATTTCCCAGGCAGGGAGGCTGAAGCCTTGAGGGGAGAGAGGTCCCTGCAAGACAGTGAAGGCATCAGCAAGACAGAGAGTATTTTTAATTTCCCCTCATTGCCCACCTGCTTCTGCCCCACAAGGTTTGGTTTTCCCTCCCAGCCTTCTCCCACACAGATTATTTACTGCTGCTTAGCACGGCCGAGGGCTGGAATGTTTGTACACTGACAGGCAGGGGATGGGAGACTACAAAATATTAGAATTTTGAATCAGCAGTTGCTACTCTGGGAAATGAGGGGGTGATCTCATCCGCCCTCTGGAAGAGCCCCTGGAGGGAGATGAGTCCTGCAGAGGGGGCCCATTGCTTCTTGCTGACACAGGGATGATCCAGATGTATTTGTGTCCTTACATCACAGCCCAGGGAGACCACCAGCCTCCTCCTGAGCAAACCCAGGGCCATGTCTCTGTCTTTTTGTGGGGCTAGTAGACAGCTCTGCCTTACTTGGCACTGATTGTTTATGAAATTTCCTCCATTATTTATGAATTTTCCATGTAGCCAGCCTTGGTTTAATGATTCCCCCGCTATATCCTCAGCATCTATTTCCATTCTCATTACAAGACCAGAAGAATTGATGCAGGTCAACATTATAACATATTTTATCATAGAATAATAGACTGGTTTGGGTTGGAAGGGACCTTAAAGATCACCCAGTTCCAACCCCATGCCATGGGCAGGGACACCTTCCACTATCCCAGGTTACTCCAAGTCCTGGCTTTGGACACTTCCAGGGATGAGGCAGCCACATCTTCTCTAGGCAACCTGTGCCAGGGTCTCAGGGGTAGCAAATGATCCTGACTGTCTGCTTCTGTCTTATCTCCTAATTGGAAGTGCTTCTGATCTGAGGGTTTCTTACTTAAAGATTTTTATCATTTTTTTGTTGTTGTTGTGGTATTGAGAACCCTCAGCTCATTTGAGTTTTTCTATCAGTCATGTCTGGACTAATCCCAAAGCTTCCCAGGAGCTCACAGTCTTGCAAAGTTGCTTTGGAAAATAGCAACAAAAAGGGTTTCCCAAACCACTGCAAAAATCCAACTCCAGGTATCTCTCCTAGAAACTCTTTGTTGGCCGTCTACACTGGTTTAGACATCTCTGCAGTCTGGGGAACAGGAGATTGAAAAAAACACATGGAAAATTGCAATCTTCCAAGGGGGAAGCATCCCTGAAGGGTTGCCTCTGCAAGCTGGGAGAAGCCTTGGTTTGTATCAGAGCAAAAACAACATATTCAGCAAAGAGCATCCACTTCTCTAGTGAGAACACCTCACAAGTGATGGGACGAGGGGAAACGGCCTCAAGTTGCACCAGGGGAGGTTTAGATTGGATCTTAGGAAAAATTTATTCACCAGAAGTGTTGCCAATCATTGGAAGAAACTGCCCAGGGGAGTGGCGGAGTCACCGTCCCTTGAGGCATTTAAAAGATGTGTAAATGTGGTGCTTGGGGACATGGTTTAGTGGTGGCCTTGGCAGTGCTGGGTTAACGGGTGGACTTCAGGGTCTCAGAGGTCTTTACAACCCAAATGATTCCATGATTCTGTAGCATCACTTGTGTTATGTAGTAGCTACAACTGGCTGCTCTTCTGCACAGGACAGGAAGATGTGTCACCTCCCTTTTGATAAGACACAACCTTGGAGGAGCATCAGCATTCACATCAGGCACCAACTGCACTGCAGAGAGCTGGTGCCTCCAATTCAGATGATGGTGTGATGGGTCATTTTAGTGTAGGATTCACCTGACTTGTGGTTCTTCCCTGAGTGTCTCATCCCAGCTGGAGTCTTCCCCCACGGCCAAAGGAAGGTAGAAACTTCCAGAGGATGATTTGTTTGATGTTGTAGACATGTGTTGCTGTGAAATGTCTTCAGGCTCAGGTGGTTCCATGATGGGACAACTGGTCTGTGCTCGGCCACAAAGTAGAAAGTGATGCTGGGAAGGAGGATCTCAAATTCCTGTCTACTTAAATGGTAGGAACAAGGACAGACAAACAAAAGCCTTTAGAGAAATAACAAAACCATACTTTTTTTTTTTTTTAAGGGACTGTACAAAGAAAGGACACTGGGACATGCATCACTGGTGATCCTCTCCTCTTCAGTCCCAGAAAGTGGGTTTTTTTTCAGTCCCTGAGTGTCTGTTTATGTGTATTTGCAGTTGAAAATGCTGCAGCCAGATCCTCTTAGACACATCTCTGTTCTTCAGCTCTAATTCCTCTCAGCTGAAGCTGTTTTTCTACTGATGGCATCTGCTCAGGATGTTAAACCCAGAGGTACCAAACCAAAGCACCTTTCCCAGCAAAATCCAGGCAACAAGCAGCTTTTTGCAAGCCTTGCAAATCAAGTCCAAGTGACTGATTTTGGAACAGCCTTATGTCAAGCACTGTCCTATTTGTACGAGGCTTTTAAGGAGCTGTCAACTTTCTTCTTTCTCTTTTACACTGTCTTGCCAACACTGTCAGTTCAGCTGAGCCTGGAAGCTTGGAAATGCCAGGTAGCAGCAGCAGCAATTGTGTCACTGCAAGTGCAAAGCTTGCAGGGCTCTCACAGCTGCACTGAGAAGAAGGAGCTGGTTGTGACATCAAGAGCAGATTTCAGCTTGGGCAAAACGTTTAAAGAAACTTAAAAATTATACTATGAAGGCAGGCTGAGAGAGTTGGGGTTGTTCAGCCTGGAGAAGAGAAAGCTCTGGTAAGACCTTAGAACCTCTTTCAGTGCCTAAAGGGGCACCAAGAGAGCTGGAGAGAGATTTTTAATAAGGGCCTGGAGTGACAAAATGGCTTCGAGGGCAGGGTTAGATGGGATGTTAGGAAGAAATTCTTTCCTGTGAGGGTGGTGAGTGTCAAGGCCAGTTTGAACTGGGCTTAGACCAACCTGGGATAGTGGAAGGGGTCCCTGCCCATGGCAAGGGATTGGAACTGGACGATCTTAAGTTCCCTTCCAACCCAAACCATTCTGTGGTTCTATGATGAGTTTGGAGGCGTGACCTGCACTGATGAGACACACCTGGAGTATTGTATCCAGTTCTGGGCTCCCCAGTACAAAAAAGACATGGGCACTAGAGAGAGTCCACCAAGGGCCATGGAGATGATGAAGGGACTGGAGCATCTCTCCCATGAGAAAAGGCTGAGATCTGGGAGTGTTCAGCCTGGGGGAGAGCAGGCTCAGGGGGGTTTTATTACTGTCTATAAATACCTGAAGGGAAGGTGAGGACAGAGCCAGGCCCTTTCGAGTGCCAGGCCAAGAAGCAACGGGCATAAACAGAAACATAAGGGTTTCCTTCTGAACTTCAGGAAACACTTTTATTGTGAGAGTGACTGAGCACCGGCAAAAGTTACCCTGAGAGTTTGTGAAATCTCCATCCTTGGAGACATTCAAAAGACATCTGACATAGTTTTGGACAACTGGCTGTAGGTGGCCCTGCTTGAGCAGGTGGGCTGGACCAGATGACCTTCAGAGGTCCCTTCTAACCTCAACCATTTGGTGACTGTGATTCCATGTGTCATTTGTTTCCTATGTATTGCTGAGAAAGCTGAATCGTCCCTCTCTCATTTTCTCCTGAAGTCCCTTTCCTTCCTTCCTCCCTCCCTCCATCCTTTGCTCTCTCCTTTGCTCCCTTTCTTGCTTCTACCCCATCCCACCTACTTTTTTTCTCTGTCCTTTCTCTTCCTTTCTCCTCTCCCCCCATTCTTTGCATTTTTCCAGGTGTGGAGCAGGGGCAGGACGGCAGTTCCGTGTTATCCTCTAGTGCCAGCTCAGTGTGCTCAGCACTAGGAGTGTTACCCCTGGGGGTTTCTTACACGGCAAATCATGTAACAAGTCGAAATACAGGGCAGCTAAAAACACCCTGAAACCTGGCAGGCACTTTATTAACTGTTATTCTCTGGCTCCAGGATGACTTGGGGATTCAGTAAGTGGGTTAAGGAGTTTTCCTATCAAGGTCAGTGGCAGGAATCTGGTGCAAAGTGGCAATAAACACAAGGTGTTTTCTGCCCTACAGAAGTCAATGAGTTTTGGTTTAAGCTCCTGCTGCAGGAATAGGAACATTGAAAAAAAAAAAAAGCCTCTAATAACAAGAATGCAGGTTTTGGGGGATTTTTTTCTTTATTTTTTTTTTTTTTTGTCCCAAACAGAAAGAAATGTATGAATGATTGCAAGCAGGACTGTTTTCTCCAAAGCAGGCTGTGGAAAATAAAGGAGAGGACAAACTCCATCCAGATGGAATGGCATTTGCACAGTGCTTTGCCAGAAGCAGCCAGTGGTTCCTGGCTGCTGTCCATCATCTTTGCAAAGTCCTAGTGGTTATGAATCTCCATAGAGTCCAGAGGGTGTGTTCTGCCATCACCTGGTTGAGTTTTAATACTGGAAAAGCCTAGCTGAATCCTTCTTCTCTTGAAGAATCTCTGGAAAAACATTCCCAGAGTGAGCACTGAGGCTTTGGATCCAACAGTGTTAAGAGATACTTTTCCAGACAGAGATATGATGATACATCTTTCAGAGTCCGGTTCAACCCAGCTAATCTTGGGTGTCTAAAACTGAGCCACTGGCCAGTCCTAAGGCAGGTGGACACTCCCATTAAATGGTTGCTCACCTTCTTCACACATTTATCATGGGATTGGCTTGATCACACTCTGAGATGCACATATAGAGGAGCTGTTTACAAGTATTTCTATTACCTGGCTTGTAGACAGCTTGTCTGGGATCCACCCTTCTAATTTAAGCTGCCCATATTTAGTGTTTCCATCAGATGCTCCATAGTAATTGAGAATTAGTCAGCACATTCAGAGAGGGTAAGGATGTGATTCATCAAACCTCAGAGAAGCATCTACTTTAAGATAAACCAAATCTTGTCCTGAACAAGCCTGGGCTGAATTGGTCAGTAGTCACTTCCCTTGTGGAAATGCACAAATAGTGGGACAAATCCCATCCCTAAGGACAAATCAGATGAAAACTGTTCTGAATGTGTGAGATGAGGTCAATCTTCACTGCCTGGCCACAGAGATGTTACCAATCTTGTAACCAGATATGCCAAAGCACTTGTTCTGCTGTAGTTGGAAGGCATGCCGGTTACAAAGGCAATAATTCCCCTCACAGTGAGGGAAAAATCTGTAATGGTTTATCTGGACAGTCTATTGGACTTTTAGGAGTTGAGTGGAGAAGACATTGGGAAAGATCTGTAATGGTTTATCTGCCACAGATCTCTTGGACTTTTGGAAGTCAAGTTATAAACATAGAAATTAAATTGAAGCATGTCCCAGATGTGTCTTGATTCCACACTGGCTTCTGAAGAGAATCAAGAGGTCTGACTTGACCTATAAGGTCCCTAAATTGTTGGATGTCATTCTTACGTGTCCATCATCACAGCAGGGAGATGAACATGAGCTGGACACTCATCCAGCTGGAAGAGGGAAGAAGGTTGGTATCAGAGAATCCCTTTTGTGCACAGTATTTGAGTGGCCTGGATTATCTTGCACCTGTGGACCTGTCAGACCTGCCTCAAAGCTCTCCAGCTTGACATGGGCTGGCACACCAGCAAGGTGTGGGGTTTTCATCTGAGTTCCTTGTTTTCCTGCTCTTTTGATTTACTCCAGGGTCACACACGGCTTGGCAAGGTGCTGGGGTTTATTTCTGTCTGCACATCCAAATACATCAACATTAATTGCTCTTTCCAGGCCTTGGCTACTTCTTCTTTAGTAGAGAAATATAACTCAAGTAGTGATGAATTCTTAGTTCATGCCCATAAATCCAGACTGTGAACTCAACCCTGGGTTATTATTGTTCGTTTACAGATGATCAGTTGGAAGGATGGAGAGGGAATGGAGAAGGACTCCAGTTCTGCTGCCAGCAATATGTGGATGAGCTCCACTGCCTTCCAGTGATGCTTCCAACCCTTCTTGTAATCTGTCAGGGTGCCTACAAGGAACAGCATCTGGCTCAAACTCAGCCTTGCAAGAATGAGCACATCCTGACTTTAAAAAAAAGATACAAACACACCAAAACTTGAGAAACTCCCTTTGTCACTATTTTTTTTAGGAATCTGCTTTGTCACTGTGCACCAAGGACTTGTTTGCATCTGCTGTTTGCTGCAAACACTAATTCACAGCCTCACCCCTGGATATAACCCTGCCTATAAAGGCACTTCATCAAGCTGGTCACTGACAGACTTCCTTCAGTCAGCAGGAGGAAAAGGAAAGAAAAAAGAGCCAATACAAACATGTTGCTATGGAGAAAATGAATAGAATGCTCATTGTGCATAGCATGACTTAAAAAGCATAAAAATCCTTAAAACAGGGGGGAAAATGTGGGGAAAGTTGGAAACAGATTCAATATTTGAATTAACGTCAGACCTGCATTCTTTTTGTCAGAGGAAGTGAAATTCAGCTATTTCATTTTACCCTTCTCCTCCTCTCTTTCTCTTTTCTCTCTCTTTCTTTTTTTTTTCTTTTTTAAATAAAATAGCAGTCCAAAAATAGCAAGAGTGGGAAAAGTAAACTGGCAGGTATTAATTAGCTGGACAGGTAGCAAAAGTAAAACCTCCACAGCTCTGTACTCTGGAAATTCTGGAGCGGAGTAGGAGGGGGAAATTCACATTTAAATATTTAACTCATTCTGGGTTTTTTTTTTAATCAGCTTTCCTATTGAGTTAGAGGAAAGAAAGATGGATATGGCTTGCATCCTTCTCTGGTGAATTTGACTTTTACACCAAAATCAACAGCATTTCTATTATAAACACAGAGTCAGTGCTCTAACTTTGATGTCCCACTGCCTTACTTCCCCCTGCTATTCCTGGACCTGAATGCCTTTGGAAAACAGGGCTTCATGATGTAAGTATGAACACAAAATTAGGTTATTGTTTAACTCCACTTTCACTACATTTTAAAGATCATAAGCTGGTTTTGCTCATTCATAAACTCGCCAAGATATATTTTTAAATACTTGTGAAAACCTGACCCTTATTCTCTGTTTTTCACTTTATAAATTCAAAGAATTTCAAAGCCACTCTTATTTACCTGATACAACACGTGGGGTCTGTTGAAGGGGCCAGGAACCACTTCCTTGCCACCGCTGGTGGCAAGAGTTTTCCCATGGATATTGGATACATCCTGCTCTGTGTACTTCCAGCAGATCCACACAACTGGAATATCAGATATTAGGAAGGAATTCTTCCCTGTGAGGGTGGTGAGGCCCCAGCATAGGTTGCCCAGAGAAGCTGTGGATGCCCCATCTCTGGAAGTGTCCAAGTCCAGGTTAGACAGGGTTTGGAGCAACCTGGGCTAGTGGAAGGTGTCCCTGCCCATGGCAGGGAGTTGGTTGGGTGATCTTTAAGGTCCTTTCCAACCCAAAACATTCTGTGATTCTATGATTCTACTGCAGAAGGATCTTCCCAGGACAGATTCAAAAGCTACAAATCTTCTAGTTTCCCGTATTTCTGGTAGGGAAGGCAAGAGAAAGGTCAGTTTTTTTCTTTATAGAGTCCCATTACTGTATTTGACCTTTTGGGGAGCAGAAGTCAAGTTTCTATGACCTTTTCAGTTCTTATTTTTTTCTCCTAAAACTGCCAGCCAGGAATTCAGATGTCAGGCTCCTCCAGAGGAGAACCAAGGGCAGGAGCTGAATCAGGTACTGTAAACACATGGACATGACCCTGAGTGAGGGCTTTGTACTCTGTGATCATCCACTGTCAGCCCTGAGTTAGAAATTATCTGGGGTTGTGGTTGATCAAAGGCTGGGATTGAACAAGAAACCAAAAAAATATAGGACAACACCACAGAGGGCTGATTGCCTAAAATGATAACCAGATTATTATTTTTTTTTTCATTTCTCAGGAGACATAATTGTACAGGTCACCTTCTTTCTTCTCAGTGTGTCAAAACATTTTCCAGGTCTCTCTGGGGAATTGCCACCAAGGCTAATTTAGTGCCATAAGCCTAAATTTCCCAAGTATCTCCTTGTGAAAACAACAAAATACGATAGAAGCAGCGAATCAGCCAAAATTAAAACATCCTAAGACTCATTGCACCAGCCTGTCTAATATGTAAAATAACCTGAGAGTATAACAGAAAAGAGGGATATAATTTGACATTATTAATATCATCCATCAATCTTCCCCTGTGCTGAGATGCACAAATGCTGCTGCTTCCAAAGACAGGAATGCTCTGCTGCATTAGGTACATGAAGGCAAGTGACTGAACACACAGGGAAAACCCTGTTACAGGGATTTCCCACTCTGTCACTCACAGAGGAAAGGAGAGGACAGACCTGCTGCCTTTTGGGGGGCAAAGCCCCCATTTGAAAGCTTAAACACACCCCCTTCCAAATTTTAGGGCTAAACCAGGGTATTTGGGGGCTAAAAAGCACCTTGGTTCCACAACCGAGTTGATGTTAAAGACAGGTGTGAGCCATTGTGTCTGGGGGAACAATACAACTTAAAAACCAGACAATTGTTTTTTGTAAAAAAGGACACAATTTTGGGGCTACAAAAAAAAGGGGCAAATTTTTGGCCAAACAAAAAAAGCCAGCTTGGGACCAAACAAAGCAAAAAAAGGGGCAATCTGGGGCCGAGCACCAGAAACGGGGCCAATTTTCCCTCAGAAAAAAAAAAAAAAGGAGGCAATTTTTTGCCTAAAAAAAAAAAAAGCGTAATTTGGTCCAATTTTGATTTTTTTTTCTTTTGATTCTTGACATATTTTGGAGGTTTAAGGTTATTTTTAGGGGGTGTAGAGGTGCCCAAGGTCGATTTTGGGATGAGGGGCAGTGTTTGGGCTCACAGCTGCCCCGTAGCTCTTGAGGGCCTGACGTGGAGTGTTGACCAGACATCTCCAGAAACATATCAAGGCATATTTCTTCATCAAGTAATACAAGCTTCGAAGGCAGGGTATGTTTTTCCAGGTTTTGGCAAAATTAGAGAAACCATCAGAGAAAGTCGCCAGCATGATCCAACAGTTCATGGAGAGAGAGCCAAAGCCCCAGTTGCCCTTTAACAGCGACGTGGGAGAGGGTGAATTAATTCTGCTCCTTTCCTGATAACATTCCAGGCTGACAACATCCCTAACTTCTGTTTTTGCCCTTCATTACACTTTGCTTTCATCTCTTCCCTAGATGAAGGTCTAATCCCTGGGCCATGTTGCCAAGTCCTTTTCTCTAGATGAAAGATGAGGCAAGAAACAACAGATGGATGCAAACCAACGACGCAGCGCGGAGAAGTCATGAGACAATCTGGTGCCACCATGCTCAAGATATTCCTCCTTGCAGTTCTCTGCAGGCTCTAATTTCTGCAGACAGCTGCTTGGGGAAGGTTCTCGGAGGTAGGTGTACCGTAACACCCACAGCTTGGGAATCTCTGGGCTAGAGGAAAGAGGATATTTTTTCCTCCTTATGTTCCAGAACTCAGTAAAGTCCTACGTCCCACACAGAGTACATCTCCACTGAGCTGTTTTTCTATCCCTACCTGCAGTCTCTCTCCATTCCTCTCCATCCCTAGCACTGACAAGGTCAGTTGGAGTTACACCAGTAATGTTACCACCACAAGTGGCTAATAGCTGCAGGAACCTGCCAGGGAGGTCTGAAAGAGAAAACAAACCCAAACTGCAACAAAAATAATCATTAGATATTACGAAAAACTTTTGCAGCAGGAAAAAAGTCAATCTAGGAGAAGACTTCTGAATAATCTGCTGGGAGAGGGGTTTTCTATCAGAAATCACAGATCCTTCCCTCCTTCTATCACAGTGTTTGTGACTGCAAAATGCACATCAGTGCAGTGAGAAAGGACAGTTGCACATGTTCCATGAGCCCCAGGACAATCGTCTCTGCATTAAACATTGTTTACTTCTGCTGCTTGGGATGAAAATACAGCTTGAGGATCCTCCCTGGGTCCACCTGCACCAGGGGAACAGTGGGGCGTGATTGTGAATGGGATCAGTCTTTCAGTGAGTGCCAGGAACCAGGTGATAAAGAGCTTGGAAAAGACACGGTTCCTCCACCTCCAAAAAATTCAGATGCTTTGCTTGAGGTTGTCATGAGCTGTCACTCACCTTATCTTTTGATCTGTGGGCACCTTCTGAGCTCATGGGAGATGCCATGGCATGAGACCTGCTTCTAACTCAGAATAATGAATGAAGCTATTTGCTATTATCCTATTCAGTGATATGTGAAATCGTAGGGGGTGCTTTCAGATGGTTGGTTTTCTACTGAATTGATGCATATTTGAATTTTTTAATAATTTTTTATGGTTCAGCAAAAAAATTGTGCACTGCCTAGAGGTTTAATCATAAAATCACAGAATGGTTTGGGTTGGAAAGGACCTTCAAGATCATCTTATTCCAGCCCCCTGCCATGGGCAGGGACACCTTCCACTAGCCCAGGTTGCTCCAAGCCCTGTCCAACCTGGACTTGGACAGTTCCAGGGATGGGGCAGCCACAGCCTCTCTGGGCAACCTGTGCCAGGGCCTCACAGGGAAGAATTTCTTCCTAATATCTCATCTAAACCTGTTCTACCTCATCTTAAAGCCATGTGAAGCCGTGTTTATTGTCACCAACTGCCTCCTTGTTTTCCATGTGCCTTAGCATAGTTGACAGGAGGATTTGCTCCATAATCTTGCCAGGAAAAGAGCTGAGACTGACTAGACTGTAGGTCCCCAGGTCTTCCTTTCCCCCCTTTTAAATAAGTGTGGGTTATGTTTTAGCTTTTCCAGGTAGTGGGAATATCACCAGACAAGGTGACTGAAGGGAGATGAACAGTTTCAGATGGTTAATGCTCATGACACAGGGAGATCAACCCATCAGGAGCTATTTATTCATGAGAGATCTGTCTGTCTACACTTAGCTCTGAGTTAATAATGTGTCCAGGTTAGAATCTATGAGCTGTAATGCAAGAACCAATTAATGCTCCATCAAAATACATTTTCAGAAGTGGCCAACAATTACTACATTGGGAAAATGGAGTGCCTTTATTTTCCCCCTTTCCCCAAACACTCCTGAAATTTTCTTATTCATTTCCATATTTACAGGTCAATGACCCATTTAATTCCTGCACAAAATAAAAGGTTTCCTGCCTGACCCATTCCCTCTTAGAGATGTGCTGGGAAGGGCAAGCACAAATGAGCTTTCTGTGCTGGTTCTTTTCCTGCTTTCATAAACCAACACCTTTCTGACAGGTGCAAAACCCCAGAGAGTGTCAAGATTAAATTGAAACACTTCCTAAAGCCTTGCAGAGGTGCTTATGTGAGAGGAAGCTCTGCCAATTTTACCAAGCACTGAACTCATTTTTTACCACCAACAACCCCTCCTTTTCCTTTCAAAACAGCAACAGAAGTTTAATTTCTTTAGTTCAAATGGTGTAAAGGCATTCACTGAAGACTAAGTGAATGGCAAAACTAAAATGCAAAAGTAATCTAAAAACTTGAAGAGACACTAAGGGTGGTTAAGCTTTTTGGTGCAGAGCAGAAAACTTTATCCCATTAATAAAGCAGGTGTCGAGTCTTCAGATCTTGAGTTTGTCACTGAAGAGAGGCAGCTGACATAGCAGTAAAGTCTAGAAAGGGTCTTTTTTGACTACTAAAGCTGGATATTGGCATTTGCATAGAATTAGCTTTTTTCTTCATCAGATGAATAACAGTTTCTCACTGTGTAAAGTGTGTGAAGCTAAAGGAGAGACTTGTACAGACACTTCCATGTGCTTGAATAGTGGGTGTCCTCCTTCCCTTTTGTAGTAGCCAGGAGACACGCTCCAGGCTCAAACACATTCCCATGTGCTAAAAAACGGTGGAAAACTTCTGCCTTTGCTATCCTGGCCACTGGTGTGTCAAACTTATCCGTTTGGATAGTCAGCATTTTATCCCAGAAGTCACTGGGATGGAAGAGCTGCAGTGAGGGGTTCATGATCAGGAGGGAAAACAGGCAATTTCCCACACCAGAGCAGATCAATGCAATGTCTGACAGCCTAGAGGGGTACTCACCAATTTCCTTCCTTAAAAAATCAACCCACTTTTCCCTCAGAGGAGCAGTTCCTAAACAGATGATCCAGGCAGTCATTAGCACTTGAGTCCATGACAACCCTTTCCAGCTGATCCTTAAGGGCTGTATAAAACAGCACTGTCAACTTCCAGGTTCGATGGGAATGACACGGGAATAAATTGTGTTAGAACTCAATTAAGCAAAAAAAATTTGTAATTTATATAGTGAGGATAAGGTGAATTTTCAAAGATTCCCTTCTGCAGCATAATATAGAAATTATTAAATAAGAAAAAGAGGGGTAAAATGCTCAAAATGGAAAAGTAAACACAAATGAGAGGGCAGATCCTGAAAAAAAAAAAAAGAGTTTGCAGAGACTCCATGTATTTCACCTCCTGAAGACTGCAAGACATGTAGTTTCCCCGAACTCCAGGGTAAGTTAAATTAGGCACTGAAATTAAGAATCTGGTCTTCTGCTTCAGAAACATTAAGTCCTAACACAGTCAAGAAAAAGTAGGTCTTGGGGATGCAGGACTCCTGCGGCTGCACTGCCTGCAGGAGATCCTGGGATCATCTGAGAAGTGTTTCAGGTAAGTTGTGTAGGACATGTCTGGGCCACCACAACCAGACTTTTGCTCTTGATTCATGGGATTCAGGTCCCATAAATGATGGGACTGTAAAAATTAGAGATAAAGACGCAGCTGAGCCTATTCCCAGCACACCAGGACAACTCGAGGTCACTCAGATTTAAAAATATTCCTTGGCCACAGGGACACAGGAATCCCTCTTGTTTGGCCCTTTTTTCCCATCAAAATATTCAGGAGAAGGCTTTAAAGATTTGGGGAAAGCTTTACAGACACAGTTTGCCCTCAGGAAAACTGCAGGAAGTTGCACTATCAGTAAGATCTGAGGAAAGCTACCGAGCACTTTGTTATGCTGCCTGTATCACCATCACAAGCCAGCAAGGATCCAAACCTTCCCCAGGTAAGTAACTGCCCAAGAAATGCTACTGAGGGCTTTTCAGCCTAAGTTCTGAAAACAGATCAGGATCTGGAAAGCTTCAGGATAGTCCTGAGGCTGCCAAGATGATAATTGAAATAAATAGAAATATTTTAAAGTATAATAAATATCATATATATTAAATTATTATTATATATAATAAGTATAATAAAGTAAAAGAATAAGTGCCAGAGGAAAGAAATCAAAGGGTAAAATTAAAGATTAATTTATTTTCCCCTCTTGCCTTGTAGCTTTGGAGGGCTACTCACCAGATTGGAATGTTATTCTCCTAAAATACACCTTTTGGGGTGGATAAGAAAGGAATGACAGAAGGCAACTTTGGGGAAGAACAGAAAACAGAAGACAATTTGCATTAAGCACTGGAAGAATATCAGGTGTTCTCTTCAATGGAGTTGGGGAGGAAGAACCAGCTTCCATGTTCTCAGTGAAATGTGAATGTGGCACAACAGCAGGACTTCAGCTGATGAAAATGCTTCATAATTAATGTATTTCTTCTGTTCCACAGAGCATCCTCCTTCAATCCAGCTGTTCCTTCATTAGACCAAATGGCAGTGGAAGTCCCTGTGGATCAGCTACATCTAGTGCATGAATATGTAATTCTATTCCTCTGTAGGCACCAGATGAGTGTCCAGGTAACTGTGACATTTGGTATCTAAGAAGATGATGTGTTATCTAGGCCAAGTTAAAACAATCAAACAAAAAAACCCTTCTAGAATCAAAAATCAGAACGTGTTCAGGTCATCAGCTCTTTGGAGGATGTATTTTTTTTTTGACTCCCCTTCTCAGCTCACGGTTGGGAAAGAAGAGTGAAAGAGCAATAAGTGTATGAAGAGTATTCCCCGAAATGTTCCATACAGAAACACTTATTAGGGGATTATGAGAACATATATTTACCTTACATCCTTTCAAAAGCCATCATGTTTATCACTTTCAAATGAGCCTATTTCAAAGCAGATTTGAAACTATTACTTTTACCAACATGCACAAAAATAATAATTAAAAAAAAAAGAAACCGAAGCTTTAAAATGCTTAGACATTGTCAAGTGTGTAAAAATTATGATTAAGCCTCTTGGTAGGACACAATTTTTTTATAAAACCCTAAAAATTAAAAAATTTCCATGTATGCATTGAATCAGAAGGAGGCAGAAGCTTCAGCCTTACGTGTTCTGTAAAAGGGAGCAAAACAAGGATCCCAAATTTGGGCGCTCTGAGATCTTAAAGGAATTCAGCTCCAGATCTGACATTTGCAATTCTGACCAAGGTCTACATTTTTCAAAAGAGTGTGATCTGAATTTCCCGCTCAAGCAATGCCCAGGGCAGGCTGTGCTCCATTCCAAAGAGCTCTGCTCTGCACTGTGGAAGCAGAAATATTTCAGGCAAAATAACACAGAATCTGATCCACTGTCTGAAATTCATCTCAGCTTTGCTGGAGGTCCTGAAATGCACCCTCATTTCCCTCCCATTCACATAGGAATTTTTTTTTTTAATTTGGCAAGGAATGGTGCCTGTTCTGCTGAGGTCTGGAACTGAATGATGAGTTGAAGTCAACTAATCAAAGTTGCTTTTCTGCACAACATCAAATCGCCTGTTCTGGTTGCCACATTCTTGCCATCTGCCCCTGTGGTAAGTCTATTATCTCCACTCCCATCCCTTTAATGATGTGTAAGGACTCATGGTCTGGGTGTCTGGAGTTATGACCTTTGTTTCTCTTCAGCACCAGGAACTATGGGTGTGCACTACCAAGTTCTTCTGCACAGCAACGTGGTGAGGACGGATGGGGTCAGTGCAATTTTCTGGGCGGGTTTATGGGAGCTGACTCAAATCAGATTTTACTATTATGATACCAAATGTTATTTAGGTAATGATGGCTCCAATTTTCACACAGCACCTTCTGGCCACAGGCACACACGGAATTCCAGAGCTACTCCACAGGAGTAGGTGACTTATCTGAGTGCAGACCATTCCTCTGCCAACAAGGGAAAGGAACAGAAGGGAAAAGGCTCCTAAAATGCAGCTGGAAATAGTTCAGCAGCACTCTGATGAGCAAAGGGGCAGTCACAGTCCTCATTGCAGGGACACAAGGCAGGGGTTTTGAGTTGGATGGGGCTTGGAGCAACCTGTTCTAGTGGAAGGTTGTACCTGCCCATGGCAGAGGGGTTGGAATGAGATAGCCATTAAGGTCCCTTCAAACCTAAACAATTCTGTGATCCTCTGGTTGTAAATTATGTTGGTTCCCAACTTTGCTAAACACATTAAGGCTCCCAGGAACATCCTTTTCTCCCCTCACTAAATCAGTGCCTGGATTAGACTATCCATGTACATCAGGAACTGAAGCCTTAAATATTCACACACACACACACACAAGAGTCTTTATTATACAGCTCTGGATCCGCCCATCAGCTGCTTTGCCAAGTATTTTCCCAATCCTTTCATTCTCTTCCCTGTACAAAAATACATCAATTTATGCCCTCGCTCCTTGCCAGCCTGACTTACCCCTGTGTTTATGCCACTTGTAGCTCTGACCTTTCCAGTGACTTGAACATTTGTAGCATTTTCTTGCATTAGAAGTTCCAAAATCCCCTTTTCTCTCCCAGACTCACTTTCCTTTATCTTTGCCTGGGCTTTTATTCTCTTAACAATCAGCCCAAAGGGGTCAGCAACCCCAGTCCTGGGCAAACCTTTTGTAAAGGGCTTGAGAAACTCACAGTTGTTCCACCTTTTAGGTTTTACTGATCTCTAAAAAAAGCTCAGCAGCTCTGTTGAGGGCGAGCACACGCAAATGATGATTCCAGCCAAAGAAGGGGAAAAAAAAAAAGGAATAATGTTGAACATTTTTAACTGTTCAATGGGTAAAAATTATGCACAAAATCAGAATTCCACATTGGGTCCCAACACACAGTCTCGTCACCATCTTTTGAGGTGTCTCCCTGCTGCTCTTGGGAGGTGGTTCAAGACAGAGCTTTGAAAGTGTTCAAGTACCCAAAGACACACAGAGATGCCTGGAGGATATTTCAGACCTGTTTTCATCTTATGTAACGGAGTTGCACACAAATATTAAGGATCCAATCTTTGAAGATACATCTGGAGATGTCTATGGGAGGAACCACCTCGTCTTTGGCTTCTTCTGTGTTCCAGAGAGAGAGATGGGCATGAGAAGTGACTCAGATTTAAGCTGGGCTGAGTCACCCTTGAAAGATCCTGACCTTTTCTACCAAAATCCACAAATCCTCATCACTAAAAGGATAATAATCATCCCATCCTTGCCTCTGTGTGTGTTCATCTTGTCTCCTCAGATGGCAGGTTGCTTGGGAAGGAATTATCTCTGACTAAGTATTTTCAAGTGGCACAAAGCACATTTTGCTTAATTATGTAAATGAGGAAAACAGCAACAAACACCCTGGAAGTTTAATAGTTTCTGTGTCTTGAAAGAGGGCCTAAAAACCTGCCTGTGAGCCTCAGGGAATCTGGGGAGCAGGGTGTGTTCACCCAGTCCTGCTCCCAACACAAATATCGATTTCCAGAGCATGATCATCGCTACATTTTAGTAACACACAGAAAATGACTCTGAAATAACAGAGAAAGTAACTCAGGTGGGTGCATCTGAGATGAAAGGGTAGAGAAAAAGTACATAGTAGGTCTATAAAGACACAATTAATTGAAGGAACAAACTGAAAAGAAATCAATGCCAGGTCCACCTCTGAGCTGTGCCCCTCAACATCTGATCCCACTACTGTCCTGGTGTCACTGGTAATAACTGGAACGCGATATTATTCAGCATAAGTGTGCACTGGTCTGTTGTCATCAACAAGTGAGGTTAGGTGAGCTATATGTTAGAATAATTTTATAGAGGATGAACAAAAACCCCGCCTCTTCTTCAGATCTATACACAGAGAATGTTCCATCAGGGCCTTCCTCTTGCTTTGGACAATTTAACAGTTGCAGAAGTTAGTAAAGTAAGCAAACTATCAATTGTGCCTTCATTTTTTCTCAAGAATGAAAAGCAAATCAATAGACAATTAACTAAAAATATACTGCAATAAAAATACTCTTTTCAGTGTTAGAAAATCTTGAAGTGTTATTTTCCCCTTAGAATAGAGTCAAAGACCTCTTAGCATCCAGCAAACAGTTTTATTATGGAGGGTGTGCTATTCCTCATCCCTTCTCACTAAACCTCCTGCAGTCCTCAAATCCTCCTTTTATTCCACACCAGCCAGCAAAAACAATACCATTTTATTTTCCCTTCTTCTTTCTGAACTCTTCCTTGTGGTTGCTGTCCTGGGCAGTCCTTGCTGTCCTTTACAGCAGCTCCACTATTCTCTTCTCTATCCATATTCCCTTCTCACTATCAACATCATGGAATCACAGAATGCTTTGAGTTGAAAGGGACCTTAAAGATCATCCAATTCCAACCCCCTGACATGGGGAGGCACACCTCCCACTAGACCAGGTTGCTCAGAGCCTCATCCAACCTGGCCTTGAACACTTGAACATTTTCAGACTCACTTTGCCAGGAAAATCCATCTCAAACTGGCAAGACTGAAGTTATTTTGGCCTCTTTCTCTCCCCAATAAATTCTGAATTCTTTGACTTATTTCAGATAACTCTCGACAAACACACAGAGTTGGAGGAGGCTCAGTGTTCCCATCCAAAGGAGTGACTGTTGTATGTCAGCTTTTAGTAGATAATAAGGAGCCCACATCTGAGAGGTAGAACCAGAAAGGTATTATGAAGGCTCACAACTGAAAGGAAAGCTTTGATCATGCTCTGGGTCAATCAAGAGAGACAAATCCAGGGGATTTCGCTGATCAAAAGGTTTGGTCTTGCAATACCTTCCTCCAGCATTTCAGCATCACTCCATCACTCACCAATGGAAGGTGCAGACTGTTGCCAGCTTGAGGAAATCAGAGACTGGTTTTGTGTTCCCACCAACAGGGACAGTCACACTGGCTCCAGTGCCCTTGGTGGTGTGTTCACAGAGCCTCCCACATGTCAGCTCTGGGAAGTGTGTTCACACAGTGACTGCTTCACTCACTGATCCAGCAGAAAACCCACCAATTTTCAAAGAGAAGAGGGAGAGGGAAAGGGTGATCCCACCTCCGCTCACACCTACGGGAAGAACAACATGTCCTTGGCAGCTGCAGGGCAGGAGCAACTTCAGCCAGATGTGAAGGCACAAGCTGACAGTTTCCTGAAAGCTCTGAACAATTACTGCTCTCCTTTTTCCTAAAAACATGGATTTTAACACAAAGCCATGGGCATGCACACAGGGAAAACCGCGGGAAGGAGTGCTTGAAGGTGGAGCTGGAACGGAAGAAGGAGCACTAGTCTTGGGACCAGTGGTGTTTCGTACCACACCTTCTCTGACTACATCCTGTCACACAACTCCCTCTCTGCAGTTTTCCCATGCTGACTCCTGTGGGGATATTATCCTTGTGCTGGATTTGGCACACAAGGAAGGTCTCTGCCAGCTCGCCCACCCTGTGGGCACCACAAAACCCTCAAGGCCATGATGAACACCACTGGTGTTTCAGTCGTCATGAGGTGTCCTGCAGTGTAGGGGAGATCACGATGGTGTGTTAAAGGTTGGCTTGGAAAAATGATGACTGAGGGGAAACACGAGCAGGTTACAAAATCAGGAGGGGCCAAAAGATGCTGCAAAAGGGGATGATCATTTAATCTCTCTTCTAATACAAGGAGACCACCACAAACACCGGGAGGGGCTACAACATGCAGCTTGTGCTAAGTTGTGGAACTCTGTGCTGGATGATGCTGCTGGTACTTGCCTGGATTTAAGAAGTGTTTGGGTAAATTCACAGGAGAAAAATCCACGTGGTGCTGCCTGGTACCACCACACCAGCTCTTGTTCAGAAGGTGCCTGAGCATTGCCAGGTGTGGGATAACCCAGGGATGTATTCCAGTGCATTTACTCTGCTTTTGCCCTCCCCTTGACATCTGTTTGGCTGCTCAGGGCTGCACTGTCCTTTACTCCAACACACCACTGCAGTTGTGCTGTCCTATGGAAAAGCTTGTTTACAGGTGTCTGAGGGATCACACAGAAGGAACTGGTTGATTTTCTGCTTCATGTCATCCCCCAACTCACTTCAGGCTTTTCCCTTCCCCTTGGCAGTCCTCCTGTCTCTCTCTTCTCAGGGCTCTGTTTCCCTTTCCCAAGCCAGCAGCAAGAATTCAGCCCCCCCTGCACCCCCTGCCTTGTCCTCCCCTTCCCTCCCCTCCTCCCTTCCCTCCTTTCCCTGTTGCTGTCATGTTTTCCACAGCGTGCAGCCCAGCCCACCTCAGCAAAGAGGCTCCAAACAAAGGGGCTGACGTTATTCTTGTTGCCCACCAACTCCTCCACGTGCTCCCAGGATTTTGGTATTTACAGCTGCTGGGATTTTTAAATTCCCTTTTAACCCCCACTGGCTTTTGCTGAACAACTGTCATTAGCAGGGGCAGGATCTTGGTCTCTGTTTAAGACCCCTGTGAATCAGAACGGAGAATGTTAAAATTCAGAGTGGGGATGTTTCCCTCCCCTGTTTTCTTTGCCTATCTTGTCCTTTGCTGCAGCTGGTGGGGCTTTCTCAGCCAAGGAAGGAGCAGAATGAAAGACCCACAGGAGGATGCAGCCAAACCTGCCCCACATCCCTCGTGCCCACCGGTCCCACCAGCAGCTCTCCCACACCCCACCCCACGACAAAGGAACCTTGATTACTGACTCACCATCGCCAGCTGAAGGAGAGGGGAGGGAGAAAAAGAACGCGTTTGTAATAGTGGGCTCTGAGCCTGCCGGGAGATTGGCTGGCATTTCGGCAGCTGAGGGGGCTGCCCCGTGTCTGAGCTGTCACACTGACTCACCTGCCACAGCAGCAGCTCCGAAAGGCACCTCGGGAGGAGTGGGAGAGGGAGATGCACACCCCACAGGCATGAGGGGTGTCCCCCCATCCCGGTTCTACCCCAGAGGTGCACGTGAGACTTTGGGGTCTCACTCACTCTCCTGCATTCGGGAGCAGGACAAAGTTCAGCTCAGCTCCTCTCAGCTCCCCAGCCACGTTTGTCACAGGATAACACAGCATAAAGGAGTCCAAAGGGAGAAAGACAACTGTTCTACCTCACCTGCTGCCTCACTTCACCAAAACATCACCTTTTTTTTTTCAGGGAGGGAACCTGTGCAGGAGCCCTCAGCTCTGTTTTTCTGGGTGTTGGACCCAGCCTTGGGACTGAAACACTTCACCCTCCCCAGGGGGTTGACTATGACCGTCCCTGGTGAGTCAGTGAAGTCCTTTGCTCTGAAAAGGAGACTTTGAGGTTCTTTCTACAGGAACTTCAAACTCCCTTTCCAGTGTTCCAGCACACTATGAATAAAATAGGCATTCATTGTAATTCCAACTACTTTTGCTTTGGAAATTTCCCCAGGAAATTAGGACCAGACCAGTTCCTCTTCCTACCTTGGGTTCTGCTCCCTCTTTCTGCCATCCCACTCGTCCTTCGTTTCCCCCGTATTATACTTCATCCCATCCTACTCCTCCTTCCTTTTCCCCATATTATACTTCATGTATTATTCTCCCCATCCTTGCTACTTTCTCCTGTTTTTAACAAGTCACTTGTGTGCAAAAAAGGCACCTGAGAATCTGCCCTTTGCATTGACCAATAATCTGAAAATAAATGGGAAAAATGGGGATTATCCCTACGCTTTTTCCCCGCTTTATTTCACGAGCAGGTAACTTCTGAATTAAAACTTTTTCCACTGCTCAGAGCCCAGTCCTCTCACCTGACCACTAATGGAATCCTCAAAGGATTCAATCTCTGCTCTGAAGGTGTGTGAATGCAGCACTGAGTGGAGAGGGAGAGCTTTGATATGGGGTTATCAAGAAATCAGGAAGGAAAGATAAGGTAAAATGCCTCCAGGTCCAGGACCAGAGAAAGGAACACCAAAGGTGCAGAGGGGTGATGGGTAAGAGATAATTAGCAGAAAAATGTGGTTGATAACCAGAGTGATCTCTTGGATTCCATCACCTGACTAGTTAAAGCACCTCTTGCCCCTGCCATGAGCCCTTGGAATGCAGACTGGAGCCTCACAGTGAGGTTTCTGTGCGTTTGCAGCTCCCAAATGCTTCCAGATTAATAAAAATTAAAATGATAATAGATAATTGTACATTCTAATAAACTCCCTTTCATTTCCAGCCTTCATACAATCCAGAAAGCACCAGAATCCCCAAAACATTACTATAAAGGACAATGAATCCCCAAATTAAAAATCTCATAGTGTACAAGCTGCAAACCACAGGACGTCCATCCAACACAAACAAAAATGCGATGAGAGTGAAGGGAAAGAAATCACTACTTCCAGGGAATTTTGGTTCTCCTTCCACTGCTCTGAGCACATGGTGAAGCTGTTTTCTTCCTCCTTACACGATGGACTTCAGTGTTCGATTTATACCCTGAGGCCTTGTTTGCTGCTCTGAATGGCACAAGTCTGATTAGGGAAAGCTTGCAGTTGTTGCACTCCTGGCAAAAGGAGAAGGAAGAAAAGGGGAGGGAAAAATAGGGGGAAATAAAGCAAAGCAAAGAATAAGAGGAACACCACAAAGGATTTCAAAAGTTTGGAGAAGACTTGGGAGCTTTACGTTCATTTCCAAGGGTTGCTCCTTTCATATCCAATCAATATTGAGCTGGGAATAACTCCACAGGATGGATGTGCCCACTACAGTGAGTTATTTCAGCTTGCACTAGAAAATCATTTCAGTTCTGTTTCCTGGTGACTGGTGCTGTTCCCCCCACCTCTGACACACTGGGTTTGGCTGAGAAGTTCTGCACAGAGGAGAGCATGGAATTAAAAACATCAGAGAAAAGTCAAGGTAAAGAGGAAACTTTGAAAAGAGGGAATGGGGGAAGATGAGACAAAGGGAAAAGAACAGAGATGGCTTTGTGCTGGAAAATGTGGTTTAGTGTCCATAGCTCAGCTGGTTTTCAATTGGGTCTTATTTTTCTGACTATTTTCCATAAGTGTTGGTGTCTCTGGTTTACTGGATGGTGGCTTGAATCCTTTCCTCTCCAGGCCCCCTTTTCACCTTCCCAAATGGAGGGAGATGGGAGCTGCCCATGCTGTCCTGTGCCAGATCCATGGTTTATATTGGATAGGAGTCCTTACCAGAGGCCAGTGGCCCCATGTCAATATTTTAAAACCTTTCTCTGCTATGAAAAGTTATTTTTAGCGGAGGGAAGACCCTGTCTGGCAGCAGAATAGTTCACTTTGATCAGCTCCTCATTCCAACAGCCGAATTTGATAAGCAGAGCTGTACTTTCTTCAAGGAGTCGCAGGTCAGGCATTTTCCTGCTGTGGCACCAGGAGGGAACTGTGATGCAGATGGAAAACAGTTTGCTTTTGAGAGTCCTGGCTTTACCTCCACTGCCTGGTGAGTGCTTCTCACAGCTCCCACCTTTGCTGCAGCGGGACAGCCTCGTGGCTCTCCAGCCGTGGCTGTTCAGCCCAGGATTGTGGGGATCAATCCTGCATCCCTCTCTCCGAGTTCCCTCCCCAGTGCTGGGCACTGACCTGGCCAGCAGGTCGAGGGAGGTGATTCTGCCCCTCTGCTCCTCTCTGGTGAGACCCCCCCTGCAGAGCTGCCTCCAGCCCTGGGGTCCCAGCACAGGAAGGACATGGAGCTGTTGGGGCGAGTCCAGAGGAGGCCCCAGGGTGATCAGAGGGATGGAGCAGCTCTGCTGGGAGGAAAGGCTGACAAAATTTGATTTTTTCAGCCTATAAAGAGAAGGCTTCAGTGGCCTTCTAGCACATGGAGGGAGCCTACAAGAAGGTTGGGGAGAGACTTTTTACAAGGGCCTGTAGTGACAGGAAAAGGGGCAATGGCCTTGAGCCAAAGAAGGGCAGATTTAGGTTAGATATTAGGAAGAAATTCTTAGCTGTGAGAGTGGTGAGGCCCTGGCATGAATTTCCCAGAGAAGCTGTGGCTGCCTCATCCCTGGAAGTGTCCAAGACCAGGTTGGACAGGGCTCAGAGCAACCTGGGATAGTGGAAGGTGTCCCTGCCCATAGCAGGAGGTTGAAGCTACATGGTCTTTAAGGTCCCTTCCAAGCCAAGCCATCCTATGAATCTATGATTCTATGGCCTTTTTCAGGTGTCTGGCAACATAAACCCACTGACTTCTGACTTTCCAAGGAATCTGTCCATGGAAAGGTGTCAGGGAAGTGAGTACCTTTTCCTTCTCCTTTTCCCTGACACAAGTTCTGAGTTGTGGGACCAAACCACCACCTACTTTCCTGTCCATCATTGTTTCCAGATCTCTTTCAGTGTGACTTGCTTCTTAAATTCTCTTTGACATTACATAGACACATTTGAATTTATTCCTCTTTATGTCCCCACATAAAACCTCATTTTAGTCTTTTCTGCCACCAGTTCTAAATTACGAGTCTTCCCATCCACCTTCCTTCCTTTGCTCCTTGGTTCAACCCTTACTGCTTCAGGTACCTTTAAAAAAGAAGTCATGAATATGTTAGGAGCTGCCTTTATAAGTAAGATAATTAAAACCTCCATGGGTTCCATCCTCTGTGCTATGCCTGACCTTCTGCTTGCGGTTTTTCTCTTGGTTTCCAGTCCACACATTAGTGGAATTAAATCCAAACTTCCCTAAATTAATGCTTTGAGGAAGTTTTGTGAGACACACAGATTTGTGGCATTCTCTGGCTCTGAATTAACACTTCATGCAGCAGAAAAACGCTTCTTAGATTACTGTGTTGGACTGTTGGTCCTCCTTCTCTTGATCTTTGTTGATAGGTGGATCTTGTGGTGTTTAATTTTTTTTCTGCTGGATCTAAAGCTCACTCCAGAGGAAGCCCAAGGTATGAATGAAGTGTCAATCAGCTTCCCCACCAGTTGGCTTCTGAATAATCAAAACTTTAGCCAGGCATAACTAACATTTCATAAGGATATCTTAGGCAGAAAGTCCTTCAAGTGTCTCCCTTCCCAGCCCTCTCACTGGGACCCCAAGAAGTAAATAAACCCTTTTAGTCACCAGGGCAGCAGCTCCCCAGCACTCCAGAGGGGTGCAAGGAGCTGACCTTCCTCCCTCTGCTGGTGTCAGAATCAGTGTAAGAAGTTTCTCTCCCACACTCTGTATTCGACTCTCCACTTCTTATCCCACTGGGAATGCAGGCACAGCACACGCCCCCACAGCCATTGCAGTCAGTAAAACACACCAGGCAAGATGCTGTTACCTAGGCAATGGTTATCACAAGTCTCTGGGAAAGGGAGAGAGGGGAGAGGTGCAGGACAATGCAGGCTTGGAGAAGGGGAAAATAAAGCCACCAGAAAAGATCAGAACTGAGATATAAGGCCTGAACTGCTGTGATATGGGCAGCAGCTGGGACTGGGAGATTGGGCATTGGAATTATTTTATTTTTAGTTTTATACACAGTTCTGTGCTGGACAGAAGTGCTTTGACACGGATTTCTTACCAGCCTGAGAAATGCTTCCAGCTTTGAGGTTTGTGACTTAATCTTTGCAGAAGGTCAGGCTGCTGCTCAGACCCCCTTTGGTGTTGTGGTTGGACAAAATTTTGGACCAAGGCTTGTCCTTCCTACAGCTGGACCTGAGAAAAATCCCAAAGGAGATGTTGCATGAGGCCTTTTTTTTTAAAGTTCCCCATAGCAAAAATGTTTGCTCTCTGACTGGTCTTCACCCCAGACTCTGTCTCTCTAAACCATCCCTAGAGGGAACAACTATGAGCTTAGAGCATAACCCTTCCAAAACAGAAATCCCTGGCTGTTGCCAGAGGTAACATTAGAAAAGTTGATCCCAGGTGTCAATACAAGACTCACACGGGGATAACACAGGAGTGCAAATGCAGTGCTAATGAGCACATCTGGGAAGCCTTGAAGATCTGAACTATTTTATGATGTGTTTAAGAAGAAATGAAGAAATTAAGAAGAAATTCTTCCCTTTGAGGGTGGAGAGGCCCTGGCAAAGGTTCCCCAGAGAAGCTGCGGATCCCCCATCCCTGGAAGTGTCCAAGGCCAGGTTGGACAGGGCTTGGAGCAACCTGGTCTGGTGGAAGGTGTCCCTGTCTATGGCAGGGGATTGGAATGAGATGATCTTGAAGGTCCCTTCCATCCCAAACCATCCTATAGTTCTACGACTTGAGTCACAGCACGACTGCTTAATAGACCTCTGTGTGGAGCTTGGTGGGCATCATGTGAATGTAGAAGACAGAACAGCGTGAAATCCTTCCCCTTCCTTTTCAGGTATCTGTGTGTGACACTTGTGAAAATAAAGAAAAGGAAGCCTTGGGAAGGGGGGCAAGACAAAGCTCTGCTTTCAGGTTTCCTTGTCAGTTGTTTTCAAATCAACGAGAAGGGAAATGCGGAAAAGAGGACTTTGAAAGAAAAAAAAAAAGAAAAAAAAAAAAAAAAAAACCCCAAAAAATAAAAAAAAAAAAAAAAAAAGGCCAATAGATCCCCTTCCCAGCAGCTAAAGTGTTACAGGGAAGGGATGGATTTTACTCGCCTGCAGCATTTCCTGTATCCGCCTCCCCACTGGGTCTTTCTGGTTTTGTGAAAGGGAAAGGATGTTGCGCACAAAGGGGACCAAGATGCCTGGGCGGAAAAGGGATGGGGGAGGACCAAAGCGAGGGGAAAAAGGAGTTGGAATAATAAAGGACATGCAAACATCTTGCACTGAGTGGAGGGGTTTGGAGGGCTTAAGCATTTAAGCCCCTCTTGGATTCCTCATTGTGCCCAAAACAAGGCTGCTGGTTGGTGACCAAAACAACATTTTGATGGTTACCAAGGTGGTGGAGAGAGGGAGGTGGGATGGGAATGAGGAATTTTCTGTGCATGGCTTTGAGGGAGATTCGGTATGGCAGGAAAAGGGGGCCTTGTTAGCACGGCATCAGGGTGGTCCCCGTGTTAGCACGGCATCAGGGTGGTCCCCATGATGGACAAACCACACAAGAACCCCTGGCACGGCTCAGCACCACCCCTGCTTTGTTGTGCAGCAAGGCAGGAGACCTCCAAGCAGCCTGGAGAGAGCACTGGGATCTTTCCTGGAGTTAGAGTGGGCACAGATCGACCCACAGCCTGAGAGATTTGGGGCGTAAGAGGCGCCTTAAATTCAGGAATTCTGCTATCAACAGACTCTACTCAGTGGAGGTTCATCTCCTCCTCGTCTTTTCAAAAGCAGTGGTGGATGGAACAGCAGTGAGACTAAAGCTCAGGGCTGAGAATTGGGGTATATGACCTGAACCAGGCCTTTGACATATACAGCAGTCCCACCTTCCAAAATGTTCAGGAACCCTCAGATCCAAGTCCCAAACGGCAGGAAGGGAGGTTCCTAAAAACGGTGCTAGAAGAGGTTACCCTGTTAGCATGTCATGTCTTGCAGAGGTATTTTATTCCAAATGAATCCAGCAGCGTGGAGGAAGGTCTCTGTGCTGAGTTCAGTTTCTACTCCATATCTCTTCATGGTTTGATACAGAACTTCCATCCAGTTTAACTCCAGCACACCACAATTTGCCACACCAAGGAACAGCAGTGCAGGAGTGCAGAAGCAAAGTTGTGTTCGGATGGACATTCCAGTCCACCTTGGATTTTCTTTGTGTTGAACATTTCTTCCAGGGAAGTTGTACTGCCTGTAGATAATCTGGAGGAAAAAAACCCCAGAGCTTTCCAGGCAAAGCTTGGGAAGTGGTGGAATCACCATTCCTGGAGGGATTTAAAAGACATGTAGATGGGGTCATGGTTCAGTGGTGGGCTTGGCAGTGCTGGGTTAGTAGTTGGACTAGATGATTAAATTAGAGATCTTTTCCAACCTAAACAATTCTACGATTCTATGATTCCACAGTTCTATGATTCAAGGATTCTATGAACAGCTCACTGGCAAATACCATGAATTCCTCCCTAGAATATCACCCATTCCTGAGAGATATAGAGGTTTGCTGGAACTTTGGCAGCCTCAGAATGCATTTCCATACCATGCCTTTTACACAGCGATGATTTCAGAGTTTCTATTCTCTGCTCTGAGTCACTTTGCAAAGAAAACTCTGGTGAAATCTGTACATTAATTTCAATTCTAGGTTGGGAGCCTGGTTATCCTCATCTCCCCCTGCGGGCCAGGGAATTCATACCTCACTCAAGACAGGGATGCAGGCCACTGATGTTGTTTAGGCAGCAGGTTAAGGAGGTGGGTGGGAAGCATTCAGTCCATCTGAGGACGTCCAGTTACCTCTGTGTTTAGATCTGAATCAAGGCCAACTCATTGGATTGTGTTCTACCATTGACTTCTTGGTGTAATACAGCATGAAGCGCCCAGGACAGGGCAGGAGAAGCAGAAATGTGCTTAAATAACTTGTTCTAAGAGCTCCTCCACAGTCCTTAACCTTGATGTATTCCTGATGCTTTAAATCCTTGTCTCTATTACTCATATAAAGGCAGCCCAGGAGTGGTTATCCCGCCATTAACCCTGGACTGCGTGTTCTTTGCTTTGCTTGCAGAGTCTTTAAAGCACAAGAAGATGCTTCATCTATTCAAACATCTCAAAGAAGCACGGTGAGTAAGCAGCCTTTGGTCCTTGATGAGGGTTTTTACAGAGCAAGGCTTCAAAAATGTAATTTATGGAGAGGGGTTTTGTTTCATAGCTCCTGCAAGCGTCTTTGCTGAGCGCAGTCAAATGGGAAAGGAGAAAGTACAGATAGAAATAACCTCAAAAAGAAAAAAAAAAATAAATAAAAATCAAATAATATTAGCCAATATTAGTGACTGGTGAGTGGTCAAAGCATTACACGGAAAGATTTGTGTCAGAAGCAAAACCTTAGAACATTAGAGGAAGGACACCTGTGAGAGGTATTCCTGGACAAGGAAGGTGTTCCTGCCCATGCACGGCGTGGAAAAAGAGGATCTTTAAAGTCCCTTTCAACCAAACCATGCTGTGTTTCTTACTGCCAACATCTGCCAGGCTTTCAAGACAATCCTGGAAGAGTTATAAAAGCAGGAGTATGAAACCTTTACAACAAGTAGGCCAAACTTAGATTTCAAGCTGATAGAAGCCGACAATTTGCAGACATAACAGTTCAATTAGTTCCACCAGGAACATTTGTCATAATCAGCTGTGGAGTGTGAGCAGTCCTCCAGGAGGAGCAGCAGATAACAAAAGAAGGATGCTGTTTAATTTTTTAAGCATTTTCACAAAAAAACCCAGGTGCTAAGAAAAAAAAGAACACTCTGGGCCAGACAGACACAGAAGTAAACAGAGAAACACTGAGATTGGATCCAAATATCAGCTCCAGATCTCTTACTAAAAAGACACTCCCAAAAACAGGGAGGCTACAAGTTATCAAAAAGTCCCTTCTGTAACTGTGACCAACAGCCCACAAAATCCTTTTAGCCAAAGTCTGTCTGGATCTAACCTGTTCCTTACAGATAATTACTATGTGAAAATTCCCAATTATCTGATTAAAGGAAATAGCAAAAATCATAGAAAACATCTTTTTTCTTTCTCTATTTTGTTTTCCTTTTAATCAGACACAAATAAAAACGGCACTGCTCCTAAACACCAAAGATTTGACTGGAGCTGTTGAACCCTTCACTTGTGAAAGGAGCTTCAAGTTCTGCATTTCAAAGACACCAAAATATAAATTTAATTTTCACCACATACCCATCACACCCCTTTTGTCAAGGAGAACACACCTTACACACCTGGAATCTCCAGCCTTCCTGCTCCTATTTCTCTGGCTGAAATCTCAGCTCTGAGAGAATTGATTCAATGTACACATTTCTTTTTTTTTTCTTTTCTTTTTTTTTTTGGTGATGTTGTTTTATCCCCTGTCTCTAGTGGGAATGTATTATCTTTAACTCTTCTCAGAGCACTCAAGATGAGGGAAAAGCTGTTGAAAATAAATTAGACTAAAATAAACTCCAATTGGAAATGCTAAGTACTGCATGTTCCTGCTTTGGGAAAATGAAATACTTCATTCACATTCCTGAAACAGGACTTGGGACCATTTCAAGTGTTGTAACTTTTTTTAAATCCTCCAAAAATAGTGAGCGAGTGTTATAAATTCATACTTTTCTCATATGATAAGGAATGAATTCATTATTAACAGAGATTTTCCTCTTCAGCTCTGCATTTAATCAGAGCTGGGCCTCATTAGCTCCCACATCCACACATGGCATGTGATTTTCGTCAAGGGCCTTTTTGACTGGTCACTGGGGACCACCTGAACAGATCTCTGCTGTAATTAGTGACATCAAGGAGGACATGTTGGTGCACCTTCCACACCTTCAAAGATGAACTTGGCTTTCTGCTACAAACTGGTTTTAGCCTAACCTGGAAGAGAAGCATAGAATCATAAAATCATAAAATGGCCTGGGTTGGAAGGGGCCTTAAAGATCATCTCATTCCAACACGCCCTGCCATGTGCAGGGACACCTTCCACTAGACCAGGTTGCTCCAAGCCCTGTCCAACCTGGCCTTGGACACTCCCAGGGATGGGGTAGCCATAATTTCAGGAATTCTCCAGAGATTTCTGTGATTTGCAAACAGGTGGATGGTCAGACTGCACTGGGGAACTCGCGAGGGATGTGGACTCCACTTTTCTACGTATCTCATTTGTGGTCCCAGATTTGTTTTGAATGGAGTTCCTGTTCTCCAGGCCTTTTTTTCAGGGGATGGCATCCATGTAGATCAAACTCAGACAAAACAGTAAAGCACACGAATATTTCATGCTGCCACGACCCTTATCTTGAGGAATAACCTTTCAGAATGAGTGGTAGGATTTTCAGTGGAAAAATCAAGGTGTATAAGGATAGATGTTGAGGTCCTCTGGGGGTACAGAAGTTAAAGAGAAGTTCCTCTCCCATAATTCTATTTGTCCCATGGAATTTCTCCTCTTTCCCCTCCATTTTCCCTACCCCATCTGGTCTCCTTAGACCTCTATTCCATCTAAATAATTCCTCTCTCCACCTTCTGTTTGCTTCACCTTAAAATCCATGTCTGGTCCGTCCTTCCAGGTCACATCTTCCCTCTGATTTGTTCCTCTCCAGAGTTCCCCAGCTGGTACTTGCAATCTCCATCCCTCTTTATACATATTCCCTGTGCCCTTGTCCTGCCTAAAGGGCCTGGGCATGACCAACAGCTGCTGCAACCTGAGACCTTTGAAGTGGAAAGCTTTGAAAATAGAGCAGGGACATCTCATCTCTTTTGATTTTGCCTCTCAGGGGAGACAGGGAGGGAGTGGGGATATGAAAGAGCAGGAAGAAACCTGTGTCACGAAGATTCCTTGCCCCTTACACGTTTTTCCTCTTATTCCTGGGGCTCCTCTACTTCTTTTTTTACCAGACACAATGGGGAGGGTAATAGGGTCACTGTAGGTGGACTATGTCCAGCTCCATGGCTTGATAACCTCTGCACTAAGGTGAAGAATAATGCCCACAGAAGGAATTTCTGTGGAGATTTTGCTGTGTCACTCAGTGTACTTGGCAGAAACATAAGGGCAAGTCTGAAAATTGTAATAAATAAATACTATGAAAAAGAAGTTTGCAGCTGTTTTAAATCAGTTATGGTTTATAATTGTTCAAAAGAGAGGAAACTGTTAATTAATGGGTATAATAAAGTCACCACTTATACCAACCCCTTATGGTGTCCTCTTTGGGTGTCCCCCCAAATTTAAAAGGATGATGAGGATGATTTGCCAAAACATAGACAAGAAAAACTGTAGACAACACTGCAAATTATTTCTTTTGTATCTCCTCACACAGCTTCTGTTGTGCTGCTCATGAGTTACTCCCATCTGATATTCACTTTGCAAAGTGACAAGCTCTGACCTTTGAGTCCCTGATAAGCCCCATTTGTTTCACTGATATCCAGGCAAACCTCCCTAATTTTTCACTCTGGGCCAGCTGACAGGACCTGGTTAGTCTGTGGCTGGGGAGCACTCCAGGTTCTCAGACCTGTCAAGTCAGATATTGAATAAGAGCCTCATTGTGCTGACTCTCACCTTGTGTTACCCAAAGCCCGGCTGGTGTAAAACTCCCTCCCAGCACTGCCCTGCCTCTGCACTGCAGGCACCCTGAGCCCTCCACTGATGGTGCAGAGCAGGAGACAAAGGTCTCAAGGCAGGACATTTGCTCAGAAGAGCCATTCTAAATGTTCTCCCCTTCCCTGATGCTGCTGAGATCAACCCTCCCTCTCTGCATTGAAACTGTGCCCTGTCTTGCCTGAAGAAGGAGAGTGGGATGGACAACAGGAACAATCAAACACTGGAATCATCACTGCACACATTTTTCCCCCCTGTGCCAGAATTATGAAAAGCCACAGTGGCCACTGCCGAGTGAGATCCCAAGAGGTTGGCCAAAGATCCTCCCTTTTAGCCCCTCCATGCAGGAGTGTTTGCTGTATTCACACCTCCTACCCATCCAAACAGCAGAGACCAGCCTGACCTTTCAGGGCTGTCCCTTCAACCCTCTGTCCCCGGTTGTCCTTCTTTCAAACTTGTTTCTTCTCCTGGAAACCCCTTTCCAGCCCTTCCCAGCCTTCACTCATCATCATTCACAATAACAACCTTTGATTTGGGTGAGGCCCTGGCACAGGTTTCCAGAGATGCTGTGGACTCCCCATCCCTGGAAGTGTTCAAGACCAGCCTGGATGGGGTTCTGAGCAACCTGGAAGGTGTCCCTGCCCATGGTGGGGGCTTGGAACGAGATGATCTTTAAGGATCCTTCCAACCTACACCATTTTATATTCGATTATTCTATGATTTTGCTCACAGTGCTGAAACAGAGCTGTCCCTGTCACCCTCTATTTGTAGTGGTGTTGTAGCCATGATAAACTAGAGAGAAAATCTGACTGCCAGGAAAGGTGGCTCGACTTCTGGTCATAGGAAATGTACCCTTCCTTCCTGTAAGTTTTTTCCCTGGAGAATACATTGCCTTATGTCACTGGACAAGCCTCACTTTGCATCAAAGCAAATCCTGAAGCCCTCAACTAATTTTTATCCAGTCTTTATTCAAGCAGACTGGACTGTCTTCTTAAAAAAGACATGAAAAAGAATCTTCTCAACTCTCACTTTTTGCACCTCATTAGGAGGAGTGCAAACCAGGAGGAAAAAGAGACAAAAGAGGACAGCAAATCTCTGTTTCCAAAGTAGCACTCTGTGCTTTTAAACAGATTCATAAAGGCAGCTCCAAAAACAAATGGTTGATTAAATTAAATCAGATTAAATAAACAAAAGAAACAAAGGGAAAGCACTGCCAAGAATTTGACTCAGTGATTGGTATTATTAGGCGGGGAAAAACAGTTAATTTAAATTTTCAGAAGGATGTTGTCTGTCAGGGTGGTTTCATTTGAACAGATCTATTCTGGCCGTGACACTTTGCCAGATCTCCTCTTTGTGCAGCCAACAGGGAAAATCAGTGTTACTTTACCAGCCCTGTGCTGTGGAGAGATTTGGGGGTGTGAACATGAAGTTTTCCTGTTGGAGAACACCCTGGACAGTGTTTACTGTTTATTTCTGCTTGTAAAGAGTTTTGTCCACAGGCAGCCCACTGGAACCTGCTGAAGCCACTTGTATCTTGGTCTACAAAGGTGTCCATGTTCCAGGGCCAGGGATATGTCACAGCTCCAATTACCCAGCAGAGTTTTTACCTGTGCCAGTGCATGTCAGGGGCGAGTCAGGAGTAAAGTGAAACATCATCTGAGCTGTACAATTCCCACTTTTTCTCAGCATTCCCAGTTTCTTAATGCATCTTTACCGTTTTTACATGATGACTTTGGAGTGTTTCTCCTCTTTTCTGTATGGAAACAGAAGTCCAGCTGAAGGTCTTCATTGTATGTCCCTGGATGAGGATTTCTGGGTTTTCTGCCTTTTCCCTTTCAAACACCCAGCAATGGGGAAATGTTGCCTGTGGTCCTTTCTATTCTTTCTCCAACTCATCAATATTAATTAAAGAGGAATCTACCAGCATTGATTAGGAAAATACTCACATTAGCTGCACAAATGAACACAAAAGGCAAATCAACATGGACAGCCCTGTGGACCAGGATGCAACACTCACCAGTGTTCAGTTCTGAGAAGGGAACAATGAATATTCTTGGTTATCAGCCACCCAAATATTTATAAGCAGCAGAATTAAAAGCAGACAGATTTTCTACAGAATTGTGTGCACAATATTTTGTAAACCATCCTGCCACAACAACCTCAGCTTTGTCTCATGTACAGAACCACCTCCACCTACTGAGATACACAAAGGACCTTCTCAAGTCTGGCAACTCATTGACTTTGCAGATCCAAACACCTCCAGGCCTCCACAACCTGAAACTCCCCAAATCCCTCCAGCTCTTCCTGACAACCCCTTAGCTCCCTCCCATCCACCCTGTCTCCAGCCCCTCTCATGTGCCCTCATTACCAGTTTATCAAGAAGCAGGAGAGGCAGCAACGCTCTCAGTGTGGACACACTGATTGATGCCACCAAGGCAAGAGGAATGGGTTTCATGCTTAAACCTTGCTTTCCAAAGGCTCACAAATGTAGTCTTCTGTTCATACCCAGGAACAGATTCTTGGGAATTTGAGTAACTCTTTCAGTATCATTGAAAGTGGCAAGGAGACAGAAACAGTTTTACGAGGGAGAAGCAAGACTGACAGTTGGCTAAGACGGATGGACAGTTACAGTGTGATCATGCTAAAAACGAAAATCGAGGTAAAAAACCCATTTCTGAAATGTATCCAGAGGTTTAGCTGCCTGTCACTCCACCTTCAAGTGCAGTTAAATGGTTTTGAATCGGTGAAACTTCCAGTGGGATTGTACGTTGTGATACCTGCAATTGTAGGCAATGAAATGTGCAGGTCTCTCCAGTGCTCTCCCAGCTGGAGGATGCTTCCAACTCATCATCTCTTGAGGGAAAGGAGGAGTGTAAGCAAAAGCAGCATTTCACAGCTTGAAGTCTTTCAGGTGGCTGTTGGTTCCAGTCACCCAATGCTAGCATTTTTTATAGTGTCATAAGTAAAAGGCCACTCCAAGATAGCAGGTGCTGTCTGTTCTGGAGACACTCATGGCTGATCTCCCTGAGGTCCCAGATCCAGATAAGCATCTGATCAGTGTTCCAGAAAGCCTCAGGGTGAAAGCTGTCACCCTGAATATAGGTGTCAGTAACACAGGTAGGTCCATGATGAACCTCATGAAACACAACAAGGCTGAATGCAAAGTCCTGTACCTCGGTCGACGGAATCCTCAGTATCAACACAAACTAGGCTGGGAATTGCTTGAGAGCAGCCCTGTGAAGAAGGACTTGGGGACACTGGTGGGTGAAGGACTAGATATGGTTTGCAAGGCACACCTGCAGCCCAGAAAGACATTTGTGTCCTGGATTGCATCAAAAGCAGGTCAAGGGAGGGGACTCTTCCCTTCTCTGGTGAGATCTCTCCTGCAGTGCTGCATCCAGCTCTGGGAAACTCGACATAAGAAGGATATGGAGTTGTTGGAGCAAGTCCAGATGAGGTCACAAAGAGGGATGAAGCACCTTTCCTATGGAGACAGGCTGAAATAGTTGGGGTTATTCAGTCTGGAGAAGAGAAGGTTCTGGGTAGACCCGAGAGCCCCTTTCAGTGCCTAAAGGGGCTCCAAGAGAGCTGGAGAAGGACTTTGAGATTGGCATGAAGGGATATGACAAGGAGTTTCTTCTGAAACAGGATAGGTTTAGATTAGTTATTAAGAATAAATTCTAGACTGTGAAGGTGGTGAGACACTAGATCAAGTTGCCAAGAGAAGTTGTGGCTGCCCCATCCCTGGAAGTGTTCAAGGCCAGGTCAGATAGGGCTTGAAGGAACCTGGTCTAGTGGAAGGTGTCCCTGCTTATGGCAGGGGATTGGAACTATATGATCTTGAATGTCCCTTCCAACCTAAACTGTTCAATGATTTGGTGTGAGCATGTAACCCTGTGTTGTCCCTACAGGAAATCAAATTTGGGGACAAATTATCCATTCCTAACACGTATGCCTATGACAGCTCATGTCACTGATGAGCTTGCAGACTCCCTGTTGACTGTATGTGGAGCCTTGACATCTCAATCATATAGAGCCCAACATTCAGAGTGCATAATATGGGATTTAGTCTCCCTTATATACCTGTGTATCGTCACTTCAAACCCTGATGGCACCTGATGACAGTCCAGAAGAGTTCAGGTCTTCTGTAAGGTCATCTCTGCCAGCCCTCTTCAGATCCCTTGGACACTCTGGGGACTCTCAAAGGGTGCAAAACTCCCATGTACTTTCAAGTGAACCCCACATCTGAAGCTGGGTGAGGTGCACCACACATGTGCCACCTGAAGTTCTAATGGGCTGCAGACATTCCAGGCAGTGATAAAACCTTCCTGCACTTTGCACAGCGGGATATAAGTCAGGATTGCAGACCTGGCCACATTATTTTCAGTCATGATAATAATAATAATAATCACAAGGACTCAGATGTTCAAGTTCAGCCCTTGAGAGACTGTGACCACAGAAGTCTAACAGCGAGAAACAGCCCCATCTGCTTCCCCATCTGAAATTAGCTGGAAATAGTCTTGTTATCCATTTGGCCCAAGTATGTCATCTGAAACTGCTTCTGAACATATGCTTTTCAAAATGTATTAGCTTGGTTTACGGGGTTTTGGCAAAACATTTTCCATCATGATTTGCGAAGTCATCAAAATCTCAATCTTCCTGAGGAATGCAATGGTTTCAATTCAACGTTGCTTAAAAACAGCTTTTGCATAATATATTTTAGCATTTAGTTGTTAGAGTTATTCCATTTGAGATATATATTTAGGATACATTGTTTATTCTGATTTATTTTATGGTAGAAGCTTATTTATTATATTCTCTTTTATTCCGCGTTTATGTTCACATTTAATTTTATATTCACTTTTTTATTTTAATTCCATATTCTGCAGCTTTATCTGGTAAAAATGAAATACTAGAAGTCAAACAGAAATAAATGTTGAAATAGTTTTGGTGATATATTCTCATTGACCAAAAAACATGACGCTTTTTTTAAATGCACGAGAGGCAAAAAATCAAAACATAGAGTTATATTTCAGATTGAAATGAAAAAAAATACTGGAAACACTGAATTTCTCATAAAGCTGAGGCTCAATAAGTCTTCCAGCTCACTATATATGCTGATATATTTATTTAATCACACAAACATGAAAGACTTTCTTTCCTGATACTGACATTGCTTATGTCACTAAAAATTGATTTACAAATATTTTTGCTTTTGCAAATAAACACTCCATTTGCTGTGATATTTTTTTTTAGAGTTACATCATCATTATTATTCCTGCGTGGCTGATGTTGCCTGTTTACATTCCCTGGTTTTGGATCCTTTTCAATCTGATTCCAGATACATCCTACTTCTCATTAGGAGAACTGAAGAGCACACACGGATCCTGCATAAGCGTAAGTGGCATTTGCTATTCCTTATCCCCAGGCTGAAAACACTGATTTTCACAGCGAGGGAGAAGAAGCAGAACAATGCAAATTTCGCTAATTAACTCTACACGGTAAATTCAGGAGGAGAAATAAAACTCTGGGAACAACCACGCACCGACAGTCGAGTGAGGTTTTCCTTTGCCTGTGACAAGCGTTTAGTTGACAAATGCGTTTGGTGAGAGTCAGAGTTCACACATCACCAGTGTTTTAGCCAAAATATGTGCAGTAAACCTCTCTCCAGTTTATCCTCAGAGCAAACCCTTGAAGCACAATAATCTGCCTCTCTCTGTCCCAGAGAATAGAGAATTAGGTAGAGATCTGCTCTTGTTTATGATTGCTTTTTAATGTCTTTTCACCACAGCAGAGAGGCCTGACGTCACTAAGCCTGTTGTTATTATCTTTTGAGAGGATTACTAACCACATAATTGATATCAGTTTCTCTTCCCTTAAAGATTTGGAAAGTTTAGTGGTATTTACATAAATGTTTTTGTTTTGTTTTGTTTTGTTTTTTCAAAATATTCCGTAAGACAAGAAAACAAAACTGTCTGATTTCATTACCTTGGGCAGTGCTGATGGGCTGCTTTGGGTTGTTTTTCGCTTTCGTTTTCTGGATATGGAGCGTCGTTTCATGTAACACTAAACTTTATGCAGATATCAAAAGGCCAATAAAGTTGAATGCTGAGGAGAATCGATGCAGAAAGATGTCAGAGAAAGCCACTTCCAGCTGACAGGCTGCTGCAAGGCCTCTCCTCATCTCGTTCCTTTCTCACACAAATCCTCTCCTTATTTTCCTCCTTCCATCTCCCTTGAAATTCCCTCCAAACTGCTGAGTAGAGGAAGCATCCAGTCATTCCTACATCACCACTGTGAGGATCTCAGACAGACGCAGATGGACAGACAGACAGCACAGACATTTTGTGCAAACTCCCACTGCAGCTGCACAGCTCTTTCCATCCAACCTGGGTCAGTAGTCACAGGCAGAGCTGGTCTTGACTTAGCACCTGCACCATGGTTACCACATTCTGGAAAATGGACTTTATCTGGTTCAGAGGATGAGCAGGGGTTGGGTGAGAGGGCAGAAAGAGGCTCTGATGTATCCACAGTATGTCTGACAGTATATCTGGAGGTGACTTTTCCACTTCCCCAACAAAACTCAGCCCTCCACACCACAAATCTGGCTGTGAAGGAGGGAAATGCACCTGCAAAAATGTCCATATTCTGCTTGATTTCTTCTGCAAGATATTTGGAAAGGTGCCTCTTCTTTATTAGACAAAGAGAAAATGGGGAAAGACAGCAAAAATCACAAAAACAAGCAGCAAACCCTCAAGGCAGGAGTGATATTGCACAGAACCAGCTGTGCCCACTATGGAAACACCTTTCCACAGCTCCAAGGCTCATCAAAGACTGTCTAATAGAAGCAGCAGGAGATTCCAGCAGCAGCAAGGACAGCTTAATGCAAAGGCTATTTGTGTCTCCTCTTTCAATCTCATTTTCCAGCCCGGGGAGTGAACTCCCAGACGTATTTGACACGTTTCTGTTTCCATTTCTCAAAGCCAAGCTTTTCACACCAGCTGCTCTTTGCTCCATCTGATCCTCTGGCAATATTTCCCCAGGACAAGCTGGAGCCACAGTAACCCAGGAGGAGTCGTCACAAAAGGCACTGAACTGTGCATTAATTTTTGGGGACTGCTCACTTTGGTCCCAAGCTGGTTCCCTGCACTGTGACAGACCAGAACCATTAACATTGATTTTAAACCCTGCCTCACCTCACAGAGCTGCATATTTGTGTTGGCTTCAGGATGGTGGAAATGCCTTGTGTGCTCTGAATCATCCTCAACTGGTTTTCACAGGAATAGGGAGCATACTTTTAAAATCACCAGAGGGATAACTTCCCATTTACTTGCATTTGGTAGGTGGAGGAGATCTTGCAGGTCTCTTCCGACCTTAATGATTTTAGGATTCCATAAGTGTTTCCATTACACTGAGTGTATATGTACCATTTTATTGTCTCCTAAATCTTTTGACTTGGTTTCCCTCATCTTCCAGAGCATTTGGATCATGGACAAAGCCAAGAAACCTCTTAGAATGCAGTCACTCTCAGCTCTGAGGTTACTTTGCAGCCCTGGTCCCTCAGGTGCTATTTGGATTCCGTTTTCTCCAAAGGGGATAGATTTGGTAGCAAGGCAAAATCATAAAACCATTTGGGTTGGAAAAAGCCTTTAAGGTCGTTGAGTCCAACCATTAACCCAGCACTGCCAAGGCCACCACTGAACCATGTCCCCAAGTGCCACATCTACACATCTTTTAAATTCCTCTAGGGATGGTGACTCAACCCAATTTTCTGGACCACAATGACCACAGTGAGGTCCTAACCCAGCACTGAGCAAATGGCTACTGCTGAGGACAGTCCATAATACCTTTGGAAAAAGTGAAAATTCCCTTAAGTGGTGTGCATATTGAGTTTTAAATCCTGTGAGTTTGGGACTTTTTCACTTCCAAGAAAGACCCTCATATCACCCATTCAACGCAGGAAACTTTAATTCCCTGAGGGGTGAAGCTACTGGTAAATCATCTATTTAACGAGGGGGAGGCTGACCATTAGAAAACGGTAATAAATCGTCCTGTGATGGAAAATCTGAGTTTAATTTCAGAAACATGCAGCAGAAAAGGGGAGGAGGGGAGATGGAGCATTAAGAAACTGCTATTTTGTCTCCAAAGCAAGTGAGCAGCATGTAATGAGGACCAGCAGGGACAGATATTCAAGGATGCAGCACGGTTTCCTGAAAAATGAACAGATGGAAAGCAACTCCTGCATGTTGCTGATGACTCCACCCAGATGCCTTTGTGCTGCTTCACTGCTTACATTTCCACCTCCAAATTCACCGTTCCCAGGGAAAGACCCACACTGCTGCCCTACCCGTACTGACACCTTGGAGAAGTCCTTGGAGGGAAGTGTTACCTGAACTTCTACATGACTTGTTTTGGGAGGCAACAGGTGGGTTGTCTCCCAAGCAGAAAGTCATAAGATCATAGTATGGATTGGAAGGGACCTAAAAGGTCATCTCATTCCAACCCCCTTGCCATGGGCAGGGACACCTTCCACTGTCCCAGGTTGCTCTAAGCCCTGTCCAAGCCTTGGACACTTCCAGGCATGGGGCAGTCACAGCTTCTCTGGGCAACCTGTGCCAGGGCCTCACCACCCTGCAGGAGAACAGCAAGATTTGAAGATGTAAATCACTTGAGATCATAGGAGGCTTTCTGCCCTATCAAATAGTTGAGCTCCCCATTTTACTCCTGAGGTCTCCCAATCTGTGCCAGCACTGGCACAGACTGAGGCAGGGATAGGACTCGCAGTATTTGGTCAGCAAGAGGATCTGCAGGTAGCTGGACATGGGCTCATGTATGAATCAGAGAGGTTCCCCCATCCTTGTTATTTCACAGAAGAAAGTTTTGGCAACAAGGGCACTGTAAAAGTCAAAATATTTTTACCTATTTGATTTTTGTTGTTGTTGTTGTTGTTGTTGTTGTTGTTGTTTTTTAATGAGACGTAAAATGAAACTGCTGATGCTTTGATGTTTTGGGGTGGCTTTTTTTTTTTGTTTGGGGGGGTTTGTATGGGTTTTCTTTTTGGTTGGTTGGTTGGTTGGTTTTGGTTTGTTTTTTTGGTTTTATTTCCTCACAAAATACTCTCTTGTTCCCTGCCAAGGTGAACTGGAGAAGGCCAAATGGAAATCTCCAGGTATCTAACAGTCATTTCAGTTTCTCCACACTGGGGTTTCTGAGTCACATTGTGGTTTCAGTTGGCATCTCCAATCATTTTTATTTCTTGAACAAAACCCCAGTGGGAATGCTGAGCCCTGTATCCCATAGGTGCTGATCCACAGTGCCACGAGAGCAAGACCTGTCTTGGCAGCCTTCTGGTGGGAAAGGCAAGACAACCATGAGCCAAATATTCCTTGACAGTCATTTCTTTTTAAAATATTCCAGTTTTCCAGCCCCACTACTTCTGCATGAACTGCTTCCACATGAGCAAACGAGAAAATGAAGAGGAGCTTCTGGTTCACGAATTACCACCAACTAGTGGATGTTTTCAGTGTTCAGCAGCTACCCACTCACATGATGTCTGAAGCTGTCTGTGTATTATTCCCTGAAGTACCAGGAATGTTCTTATGCATCTAAATTCAGCTCAGAATTTGCTGTGGTTTGTGCAGCGATTAATGGAAGGTCTGAGCTTATTTCGTGCTGCCAGCGGCGTAATCAGTTTACTTGGGGATTCACATCTGGGATTAACAATTTTGCAAAGATTGTTACATCAGATACAGTTCCCAGAGGTACAAATGCCATTTATGACATGACTAACCGAGGGAAGTTGCAATTATAAATAGACATGCATGGGGCTGGCAGAACCAAGCAACTGCGCTGCAAAGGGATGCTCAAAGCTTGGTTTTGCCCTGCCTGATGGTTTCTGTCCCTCTTGGGAGCACTGAGGTTCTTGGGCATTGCCCCTAAACTATTAAACTCCCAGGACCAGTGCAAATTTAACTCTGTGCCCAGTTTGCATTGGGAAAGGCCAGTTGATGTCTTCACACCAAAATATTTCATGTTGCATTGCAAATTGCCTGACACTTTAAGCAGAGAAGAACTCCAACTTATTTCATTGCTGTTACACCCACTTTCGTGTGGTGTGAAGCACAGCAGATTTCAGGATATTTCAGTTTAAAGGACTGAATTTTAATGAGAGTATCTGTTAACCTCTGCAGTCCCAGCTATATCAGACATGTATTTCAATACAAACTCTCTCTGACAACTATTTGATCTTTTCAAAGAAGTCCCTGCCTATGGAGAGGTCTAAGAGGGCTGTAATATGTCCTTCATTATTATTTAAGCACTATATAAAGGTGTCTTTGTATGTTGTTGATGGATAACACTGTGCCCATGGGAATGGCTCCAGGTTTAGATCATCTGGGATCATGGATCCAAGCCCCTCTGATCCAGCACATGTTCAGAGTGACTCTGACATCCTTCCAAAAGGCTTCATGAAAAGGTTTTGGATGGAGGATTTTATACCAAGCCATTTCTGGGGGCCCTCTCTGCAACAGAAAAAAAAAGTCCTCTGCCATTCATTTATGAAAAGCATGTCACAAAATGGATCTGAGTGTCAGATGAGCTTCTGCAAACAAAAATAATAGCACCTTACACACAGATAAAAGGAAATGTAGGAGTAAAGAAAGTCCAGCCCATCACTGAGATCCAACAATTTCAGAGCCTTTCTTCTTGCTTTTTCACTTCCAGGTCACTTCCTGGACCTTTATGCACATTTTCTTCCATCAGCTTTTGCTTCAGTCACTGAAAAAAAAAGCAAACAAAAACTCTGTGGCCAGGGTGATGCTGCTGAGCAGAGCTCTCCCTGCCAGCTTGTTGTTTCTGGCTGGATCCTTTTAAACTTGTGGACAGCTCTGTGAGCCTTATTTACACTTATTTACTAAACTCCATCTGACAGAAAACACAGCAGTTTCTCTCCCCCCCTCTCCATGGCTCTGCTGAAGGACTCACGCAGGCAGAGCCACAGTGCCCACTGAATGGCAGGAAATGTGATGGGAATGGGTGTGAATCCTCGCTGTTCAAGGAACAGAGGAGAAAAAAGAGCAATATTTGTTCAGACATTTTCAGAGAGACCTCTCCAAGTGACCCCTGCAAGCTGAAATGAGGACAGAGGTGTGAATACAACACCTTCTTCTTATTCAGGTTTGTTTTTTTTTCCTAGAGTGGAGGGTGGCCCACTTAGATGTGGGACAGACCAGCTGTTTAGCAACACAAAGCAACTCCCAAAACCAGTGCCAGGCAGAAATCCTGCATAGAAATGAGATGGCTGGAAAAACTGAAGCAGGCAGGACGTGATTTCTTAGCCATGTGCAATCCCAGCACCTACAGGAACTGCACTAATCCAATAAAAGCACCACCTGCTTTGCTGAACTCCAGAGCACCCTCAGCATCGTGGTGCCTCCCAGACAATCTGAAGGGAAAATACCATGAAGGCCAGACAAGTCCTAGAGCAGCACCTCGAGTTCTTTGGGTTTTTCTCTGCAGAGTTCATCACACATGGCTTGGGTGAGCTCCTGCAATATCCCAGTCAATGTGAGATAAATTCTTCCAACCCATAGCAGACACCTTGTGGCTCCTTCAGCTCTGAAGATAAAATTAAACGAACATGATCCAAACAAATCCAACATGTGCCAACACTAAGTCTAGGGCAGCCATGAATGAACCTACAGGAGGATCCGTAACCTTTAAAATTTGGGCTTTGGAACTAGATTATCTTTAAGGTCCCTTCCAAGCCAAATCATTCTATAATTCTATGATTTATGGGTTTATCAGCAGTTTCCTCACCAAAATTTCTTAGGTATTTTTCTTTACAGGACACCAATGTCTTCACATTTCTCCCACACAGGCTTTTGCTATTTCAGGTAGGTGTAAATCCAGAGTAAATATGATTAGGGCAAGAGAAGTCACAGGGAGATCATTAAGTCTTTTGAAGAGTTGCCATATCACTAAGATTGCTTAAAAGTCAAACAAAGGGTGGAAGAGACCTGCAGAGCACAGAGGTGTGTTTTTGATGGGGACTTCTACAAGGTAGACTGCTCCACTTTAACCCAAAAGTGACATTTAAACCTAGTGAAAATATTTGACACATACTTTTGGGCATATTCAGACTCCTTCCACAAGTCACCTCCAATTAGACTTTAATCAGCTGCAACATAAAAACCCTTCTGCTTCTTGGTTTGAAGGATGGACTGCAGACACTGCTGAGATACCTCACTGAGATCCACAAACACAAATGCACTTAAAATTAGTTTCTCACTAATGATTAATTTTGCACAGAAAAAAAGGTAACTGTGGGCTGCTGAGCAGGGTTTCAGTTCCTGACACTGTAACTCCATCCATGATGCAATGACACAGAAAAAAACTTGGTTTTTTTTCCCCACACTTATTGTTTGAATTCCTCATCCAACTTTTGTCAAAGTTAAAGCTTTATCTGGATGTACTCCTTCCCAGTTAGAGGAATTTCTCTAGCCAAACGTGGAGCAAAATGAAGTTTTGGGTGCATTGAAATTATCGTTATGGATGTTCCTCTTCTCTTCTCTCTCTCTTCTCTTCTCTTCTCTCTCTCTTCTCTTCTCTTCTCT
>NW_016690328.1:774849-776573 GCF_001604755.1 Lepidothrix coronata
CTCCTCTCAGGAGTGACTTTTGCCCTTTCTAGAAACTCTAGGAACTCTAGAAACTACCCCAACCCCTCCAAGGTCATTCATTGCACTTGATGCTTCTCTAGGACACCTTGTGGCAGCAGGACTTGAAGAAACAGGAGCTTCCTCTGCTCTCCTGGTCTGCACCCACTTGGTCAAACCAAAGGAGTTCAAGCACAGATCACAAGTCCTCTTCCTCCTCAGATCCCCGAGGAGATCAGACAATGGATTTAAAACACCATTGAGCAACTTTTTTAATAACCAATAACTAACAAAAAGTGCACTGGCCAGAGAAATTGTGAAGATATAGAAATCACTGGGATAAATAAATAAAAGCCCTGTTTTACTGGAAGCATTTCTGTGCTGAAACCAACTGCAATGAGACAAGAAACAATCTTCCCAGTAATGGATAACATTCATCACGTTCATGGATTCATGGAGCCACTCTGCACACCTGAGGCTGCTGACAACATGGGGGACAGGAGGAGTTACATTAAAGGCCAACATATGGCAATAAATTTGGAACAGCTGAATACCAGGATAATTCACAGTAAGAATTCAAGGTGCTTCTGGAAAATTTGGGGGGGGCTGTGACTTCCCAGTTGCCCTGTAAAGAGGTATCAAGGTAGGGATTAAAAATGTCTTTTCAGTGATGACTTACATGGCCAAAACAAAGTAAAATTCAGTTTTAAGAGTAGATTTCTTGCAGCTTATTCCAAAAATCAGGTATCTGTTGGGACAGTCACCTCTGGGCATCACTTCTCAAAAGTAGGGTGACCCACTTCACCTTCCATCCGGAGCCTTGTTCACCCATCACATGGGGAAGTGTGATGCCCAGAGAAACTGTGTGACCATCCTGAAGCTCAAAAAAGGAAAGAGTATTTCAGTTACAAGATCACAGAAGAGAAAATTGATGTTTCAATTTTTATTTTACTGATTACTTGAGCTGGCCCTCTGTTTGCCTCGTTCCTGCAACTCTCAGAGGCACGCGAGAAAATAATTAAGGCAGAAGCTCCTTTGGCCTGGTAAATTATGGAGCAATAAGTGGCCGTTAAGATTGATCAGGGGCTGAAGAAAAGCACAAGCCTGGGGTAGAATTCACCTTGCTGTTTCTCAGGATAAGGCAAAGGAATTGAAGTGGAGCCTTTTGCAGGTAAATCACAGGCCAAACTGGGAAAAATAATCCCTTTCCACACGGCTCCTTTCCTTGGGGCGAGGCTGGATCGTTCTGTAGCCTTTCTGCTTTATGTTGTCCTGAAGAACTGGAGCAAAATCAGTTTCTTTGGATGGATGACCACGCTCCAAAGGAAAATATAACTGAAAAGCCAATGTGAAAGCCACATTAAATATGTGCTTTGCTGAGCCAGCTCACAGTTTGGAAAACAACTTCTATTTGCCCCAAAGCAGCATCAAAGAGTTGTGGGGACAGGATTGATGTCAGGAATCAATCAAGGGGTTTAAATTCCAGGCTGAAGTGCAAGTGGAGTCATGAATAACCCCTGTAGGATGGAGAGGACACAAGGAAAGACGCACAGGGCAGAAGCGGCTGTCACACAGTGCAGGTGGAACCACTGAAAGTGGGAAATCCCTTCTCCAAGAAAGATGCCTCATCTTACAGATTAACATATAATTGTACCTTATGCCTGGTTTTCCTTTTCCTTTTCCTTTTCCTTTTCCTTTTCCTTTTCCTTTTCCTTTTCCTTTTCCTT
>NW_016690328.1:776583-794685 GCF_001604755.1 Lepidothrix coronata
TCTTTCTTTTTCTTCTTCCTTTTCTTTTTCTTTTCTTTTCCATTTTCCTTTTCTTTTTCTTTTTCTTTCTTTTTCTTCTTCCTTTTCTTTTTCTTTTCTTTTCCATTTTCCTTTTCTTTTTCTTTTTCTTTCTTTTTCTTCTTCCTTTTCTTTTTCTTTTCTTTTCCATTTTCCTTTTTTTTCTTTTCCTTTTTTTTTTCTTCCTTTTCTTCTTCTTCTTCGTCTTTGTCTTCTTCTTCATCTTCTTCTTCTTCCTCATCTTCTTCTTCTTCATTTCTCTTTTTTTTTTCCTTTTCTTTTCCATTTTTTCTGCTTTTTTAAGAGTTTACAAAGTTATTCCATTTTGGCAGGGGGTTTGTTAGTTCAGCAGCTGCCTGCCCACATGGTTGAATACCTGCTTATTTGCCTTCTCCTCCCACTCTTAAAGTTGGCTCCTGGAGTCCAGCAACCTGCCTGAAGGCAAAGGTATAAATTACAATGATTGTGGAGGCTGGCAAGCAGGAACCACCACCTCAGTTTTTGCTGATAGACAAACAATGCATTTGCTGCAAAAATAAGTGTGAGAATTAGTCACACAAGAATTTTAATGTTGAAAATAAAAAATTATTATTTTCCTCTAGAAAAATCATTCCAGATAATGTTTTCCCCCACTGCATGGATCACAGGGATTGATTGCTTCCGTAGGCAGAGGCAACTGCAAGATTGGTTGAGATTTGATGTAGATTTAGATTTAAAAATTAGATTTAGAGAGATAGGGGAAGTAGGAGCCAAATGTGAACGTGGGCCTCAGTGTGGCTGCACATTCACAGTCCCATCCCTTGGAGTCCATTTCATGTCTCCACCTCTGGGCACACCTGTGTCAAATATTCTGATATAATGATTTTAACTGTGTCATCTTGATGCCATGTTGCCCACAAGCTCACAGTGGGAAATCTGCAAGGCATCTCTGGAAATACAGTGAACAGTGAAGTGTGTGGTGATGTGAATGCAGACTCTGAGGAGGAGCCAAGTCGCGTTGATAGAGCACGATGAGTGTGTGGCAGAGACCTGCTGCTCTGAAAAGTGATCACACAACAAGCAGTGACAGTCTGCCTTTCCCCCTTCTTGATCCCACAGCAACCATAAAATGCATTCAATTGAAGTATTTAATACTTTCCTTGTGAAAGGGATGATGTCTGAACCCAGAGAAAGCAGCTGCTGTGGGAGCTAAACACTCTTCAAATGCCACTTCTGGCATCACATTTCCCTCCCTTGTATTCTTGTCATGTTTTTCTTCTTATCTATAGGTCAAGTATTAATATGAAACAATAAAGGGAAAGATAACTTTCTATTGATCTGGAAAATAAACTGGGAGACACAAAGTGGAGAGAACAAAAAGGCAATCCTGCTGTGGTGCCTTTGGAAGTTAATTCAGCACCTGTAGCTGGGCCTTCTGCTACACGTTGTGGGACGAAGCTGAAAGGAGAAGGAAGATGTATAAAAGTAACTTTGAAAAATAAATGTGTCCCAGTTCTGAGAGGATAAAGCCACCTAAAACAGGGAGGTTTAACTTGAAGCCTTCCCAGAGATTGATGGCAGCAATCTTTTTTAACACTCAAGGAAAGCACTCGGATTTGATCAGTGGCAACTTAGAGATCTCCAAAACTAATCAAACTCCTGCTGTTTTCTTGATTTTTACCTCCTTCTCCTTCTCCTCCTCCTCCCTCTTCTGATTCCTAAGAGAAGCCCACCAGTAGCAAACTGGGAGAGTCCAACCTGCTGCTGGTGTAACTCAGTTTCACCCCGCAGGTCTGGGGGTAGCTGACCCAAATTGCCGTCGCAAGATTGGGTTGCACAAACTCCAAGCAGAGGGGAAGGCTCAGGCAGTCTGAGCTGATGGAATTTACTCCCTGAGAGGAGGGAGAAGCATTGATGAAGGGTATGGAGAGCTTATTACAACTTGTAGCTTTCTACACGCTCCTGCCAGACACATCTATTGCTTCACCTCACTGAACTGCATCATTTAGAAATCCTTCAGCTCAGTGGTCTTTTAGTCCCTAAGGGGTGTGATTTAGCCTTGACTTCCATTACCTTCAGGGGAGCTACACAAATTGTGCCAGCTGAGATCTGGCCTTTAATAGTCCATTAGATCCCCTAACCCAGGTAGGAAACTGCTCTGTACATCAGACACACTATCACTACGCTCCTTCTCTGCCCTTCTTTTATACAACTCCACCTCCACTGTACTGGACTTGCACTGGATTTACAGTGTTGTGGCAGAGGAAAAAAAAAAATCCAGCTCTCTACTTGAAAAATAGGATTTGTTTTCTCTCCTGTTTTTCTTTCCCTCGAAGGCCCAGCACTATCTTGGCATTCTGAATTGGGGATGAAACAAAACCAGTTCAGGAACAGGATACAAGAGGAAAAGCCAGTCATCCTGCAGAGGATAAGAGAGCTCATTTCTCACAGAGGCATCCACAGAAATGAGGAGTAATGAGCTGAGCCCTCCTCAACAGCTTTTCATAATGCAAAGCATTGGGCATCTGGTCAGGTGGGGAAAAAGAAATAACCAAGCAACCCCCTTTCTCTTCCCTCTTTTTATTTTTAGCCAGAAGATCTGTCATGTTGGTTGGACTGTCCCCACCACAGCAGAGCTCTGGAAAGGACAGCTCCTCCAAATGGGTCAGTTCTCCCATCACCCACAGGGGTGGCTGATTAACAGCATGGGGTAAAAGCCATCTAGGACAAGGATGAGGTGAAACCTTGCTCAGAAATGAAGCTGTGGGGGAAATGAAGTGGTTTAGTCGTAGTTTCCCAGGAGCCTGCAGCCATGAGCGCAGCAATGAGCCAAGGACTTCACAGCTCAGTTCTGATTGCAACACTGGGCACATCTCTGCCCTGAGACAGTCCAGATATAGCTCACAGTTATGTTCAGTCAGCCTGTGAGAGTGGCAGAAGGTTGGGATAGAAACATGTCACCCAAAATTGAGAGTCTTCAGAGAGAAGGTTCTCCATGCAATGGTCGCTATTTTAGTTTTAGTCATGTCATCCTATCTGAGGGAAGGGTGTTCATATCCTCCAGCTTCAGGTATTTACCTGGATCATGGAATCACAGAATGGATTAGGTTGGAAGGGACCTTCAAGATCATCTCATTCCAAAGCCACGACCATGTGCAGGGACACCTCCCACTATCCCTGGGTGCTCCGAGCCCCGTCCAACCTGGGCTTGGACATTTCCAGGGATGGAGTAGCCACAAATTCTTTGGACAATCTGTTTCAGTGTCTCACCACCCTCTATTGACCCAAGTCAACACATTTCCACAGTCTCCAACTACAGCCAAAGGGATCCATGTTATCTGTCTTTACGTGTCTGCACTGGTTTTCTGTCTTCCTGCAACAGGGAGGTCTAGTCAACAGAGACAATAGAAGTAAAGCCATAGGTCTGTCCACTCTAGGACAGATCCCTTCCTTTTGTCAGACAAATCACCCTCTCAGTAAAGAGAATCTGGGGTGACTTGCTCAGGTGGAGATACATATATTGCAGAAATCCGTCACAGGTCGGATGGTTTTTCTCTTATGAGAGGCTATTTGCAGAAGGTGTCTGGTCTGGGTGTACTTTTTATCTTTTTTAAGAAGCCTGAGTTCACTCCAATGGCTCCAAAGAAGATGTTGGGTGACCCGTTATCTTCCTGTTTTGAACACAGAACTGCGCATGCAGAAATCAATTAAAAATCAGAGCTCATCCCTCTGACATCTGCTCTGACAAAGGCCACCAAATACCTGTCAATGATGATTTTACTGAGAAAAATTGTCACAGTTCCCTCCTTGCACATGGGAACAACTGTGCTGCCTGAACTGTCAGGCATCTGCCACAGCACCTTTAAAGCCTCCAGACTCACGGATCTGAAAGGCAAGAATTTTCTTCCTGAAATTAAACTTTTTTCTTTTTTTAAAGAAAGACCTATAATTTATTCCAGTATGGCCCAACTACTCATCACCCAAATGAGTAAGAGCATATGTGGATCGGTACAAGAAAACCAGAGGAGAAATCCAATACCAAACTAAATTTGAAGTCACTTATGAATCGTGAGGTATCCTGGGACTAGATCTGCCTGAATTGAGAGGATGATTTCAACTTGCAGCCTTTATTTAGAAGAATTGAGCACTGATGTCCAGCCAGTGAGATGTGGATTCATGTTTATGAGTCGCCTGGCAAATGCTTACGCGCCTCCCACAACAAACCCTCTAATTAAATGTTAATTAAATGCAACACATTAGGGCTCAGCAGACACTCTGCTGCTGAGTTATATACATACACTGCAGACACTCTAATGAAATACTTGACTTTGATTTACGAACATGAATGCAGTAAGAATCGGGGCTCGCGCTGGCGTCTAATTTTGCACAAAACAAAGGAGGCCGCCTTCCCTCTGCTAATGGTTCCAGCCTTTTAATGAATACTTCCAGCCATGATGTAATTACACAGTAACTTACAGGCAGGGAAGTGACACAAGCCTTGCATGAAGGGAACCTCCTCTGCTGGCAGTGGGAAAGGATTTTGTCGGGTCTCCAGCAGCAAACGCCCTTCAGCCACCGCAGTGATCTCATTTCAGTCCTCATTGCTCTCACTGCCATCACAAACTTTTACTTGATCTAAAGGGATAGAAACAGCAGGTAAGGCTTGCATTGTGTCATTCCAGTTATAGTCAAGATGATGAAGGGCCACGGGTGAAAATCATCAAGAGAAAATTAGAGGTGTCAGACTTCAGGAGTGAACCCTTTCTGCAGATGGCTCCTGATAGAGCTTCTCAGTGCCATGTTGTTACACATACAAAGTAATCAACACATTATTAATTTTTATTCAGCTTCAAAGTAAGGAAATATACCTAGTTCTGGCCTAACTGTAGAGTTACCTCAAGTTTGCCTCCTTTTTATTTTTATTTTCCACTTAACCCTTTCAATTTCCAGTGCAGGCACTGACTGGCAATTTCAGAAAACAAACTCTGAAACACTTGTTATTCCCATCAAAGTGTAGCCTGGCATATGGGACAACTGAAACTCTCTAGGACTTATAATATTTCTCACTTTCTCCTGGGCTTTTCTGTGGAATTCTCCTTTAGTATCCAGAATGGGAGGCAGACCTTGCCATGTATTACAACTCCTCAGTGATAATCAGTGTCTGGCACAGGGTATGATCCACTCTCATCGCTGGTGGAGGAAGAGGTTTTTTACAGTTTTAACTCAAAAAGCCCTTCAAAGCTCTGAAACTACTGGAAGGAACTCACCTGCCAGGAAAGCCTTGGGATCTCCTTCCCAAGTTCTTGGCTCTTGGGCAAAGGCCCATCCAGCAAAAATGCAGAGCAAATTGCCCCATGAATCTGTGAAGATTTAGGCCAAGGTTTAATGAGCTCAGATAGAATTTGTGCTGCTGCAGTGCTGCCAGTAACTGGATTGGTATTTTCAATATTAGCTGAGGTATCTTCTCCCTCCACTGCGACTGTTTTCTTTTTAAGTCCATATTTCTTTCTCCTTAAAAATACAGGGCTTATGTCTCAGTGTGGAGAAAAGTACTGCTCTCCAAGCAAGTCCAGTGATACAGAAAGAGAAGCTTAAAAATAACAAGCCTTGCTGAAGTGGAAGGAGGCTGAAGTCACTCATGTTGTGTAGCACTTTGAGATTCCCAGAATGGAAGACATGGCTGAAATGCACATTACTGTCTCAGGGACAAAAAGGAGAGATCAGATGAAATAATGATAAGAAAAGGCAAAATAAATTAGTTCCTCGCCTCCCTGAGGGTAGGCTGTGCTGATTTTATGAATGTGAGAACCTATTCTTGGCCTTACACAGGCATCTGTGAAAAATGTGTCACTGCTGCATCCCTCTACGAGTGTCCCATCAAAAAGGGTGATTGTGAGGCAGTTCAGTGCCCCTGGCACATCCTGCAGAAAGGTGTGGGGAGCTGACCACATCCTTCTGGAGGGCTCTGTGCTCACCACACATAACTAAAGGACCAGCAAGGTCAGAGACTACCTTGGATGGAGTCCTAGAAAACCATCCAGGCGCACTAAATAAACCAGAAGCCAGGGAGTATCTGGGGAGAAGTGATCTTAATGCTTTCGGATCTGAGATGTCGCCAGCAGAAGGCTCAGGCAGCAAAGCTCGGGGCACGGAGCCATGGGAAGCTTTGCCTTAAACCTTAAAGAGGTCCTTACCTGTGAGGAAATGTAAACAGAGACTGAAAACACCTAATTATTCCATAATGCTGTGTGGAAGGGAGGGAGCTTTCCTTGAGAAGTCCCACAGTGGCAAAAGATGCGGTTGTATGAAGAGGGCAGAAAAATGGACAGTCAGACATTAGCAGGGAGCTGTAAACCCAGAGCTCACAAGCTGAGCCTACTCTGCAAGAGATCAGGCCACTCCTTACCTGTGGAGTAAACTGTTTTTAAAATATTAAAAGACCTATTGGACAATTAAAATATTGTGCGAACTCTGAATAGAACACACGAGTGCAGAGGGAAGAAAAATGCTGCTCTCACAGCATATAAATCACCACTTTCTTTTTGGCAAGACCATTCTAAAAGAAAGAAATTCTTCAAGGGGCACCATACACCAGTTTTGGCTCCAGAAGAAGCACAGCAATTCGTGTTTGGGGGTTCAAAGGCTGCTGAATTAGCTACAGCCAGCCAGGAGTTGAAGATATCATTGAGCTCAACTCAAGAGCTCCACAAACCAGTTTCCAGCTCATGTTGGTTATTTAGAAAGCTGAGTTCTTGTCCCATTCTGGCCTTTCTGGGTTAAACGCTTCCCCAGCCACAGGAGATGGAAACATTGAATGAAGGTGACATAATCCCCATGTAAACCCTGTAATAAATTCAGAAGTCATGTCTGATTCAAAATATTCTTTGATTTTTTTTGTTTTTACATTTATGGCCTGAATATTAAGAAATTCTATTAAGATAAGGTACCATTTTTTTCCCTCAGAAGGGTTAGTTCTTTTCTTCTCTTCATGGAATGACTGACTTTATTTTTTCCTCTTCAAAAGCATTATAACATATTGATTGATCACAAAGTCTTAAAGGATGAATATAGCAGATTTCCCTTAACCACACTTTCAGAGAGGAAAACAGAGTCAGTGGCTTTTAAAACTGGCTGGTTCACCTGCAGCCCAGATTGATCCACTCCCAGGGTGGGAAGAGCTGAAAGAAGCAATAAAGGGTGATAGAATCTAATTGAATTCCAGTGAAACTTAAGTGTTAAACACAACAGTGAAAGTAAATGCTGCTCACCTGTCTGGTGAAGAGAGAAATTAAATAGAAAACTGTAAACATGTAAGAAACAAGTGAAATGCCCGATATGAACGAGGTATGTGAATAAATCAGTGGCCATCAGGACTTCAGATTGACCACCATCAAATATTCTCTATTTTGAAGCAGTAGAAAGGAATCAAACCCACAGATGTGAGATCCAAAGCTGAGGAGTGTTGGATTAGACTGTCGGTGGCATGACAGGACTGGGCAATGCTTTGCCTGTAGAGCTCCATGATCTGTGGTCCACAGGGCAGGAGTTATGATTCCAGAGGGCTGGAAGTGGATGGCATTTAGGGTCCCTTCCAACACAAAGCATTCTATGATTGTCCCCCAAAGAAAGAAGTGGAATTCATAAATTAGCAAGCTCAAAACTTTGGATGAAGAGGAAGTCGCTGCTTCCATGGACACGGGAAATGTTAAAACCAAGTTTCTTGTGAAACTGCATCTCACAATGTCTAAGAGGATTATGCTAAAATTGTAATTTGAATTCAGCCCTACTGGATATCAAACAAAAGGAGATTTTCTGAATGTCCACCAGAGGGGAACGGGAAGGAAATCATACTTTGGAGTCTACAATAGTCAGGACCAGTGGAACCAGTAAGTCTGCCTCTCTTCTCTGCTTGGAAGTCCATCCGTTTTCACCCAAGCTTGTGAGAATTTAATATTTTCCTTAATATTATTTATTTCTTTAATATTATTTAAGATTTCACTTCTTTGGCAAACAGACTCACAATTCATGAGAAGGGAACAATTGTAGTCTCAGCTGATTCAGTCTAGAACCTATCAGTGGGGATTTAGAGCTGATCCAGAGCTGCAGAGGCTGCCAGGGCAAGAAAGAAGCACTGAGACAGAGCTCATATTTGGGAGAGAAAAATCAAACCAGAAATGTCTGTGAAAGTTGGCTGAAGTGCAGGGAAAGGACTGAAAAGGAGATAAGTTTGAAGGAGACACAAAACTGGGAGGAATGGCTGATACTCTGTGTATCACTGGGACAAGGAAGTCATGGGAATCTTCGTGGGTGTTAAAATTGCCTTTTTCCATTTTAAGGGAGTAACCAGTGATCAGCTCCAGCAATAACAGACCGAATCTTTCACGTTGTCCACAACCAACTCTGCCCAGCATCTGATTGTGCTGGGACCAGTTTAATAACAGAGGTGTCAGGTAACTGCAAACAACCTGTGATTAGGCTTGGCTTTGTCACACCTACCACAGAGTGGGGACCCACTCGCTGGTCTGGGCTCCTTCCTCGCTCAAGAGAACAAGATCAGTGCCTCTAGAGGTGACTCATCTTCCTCTCCTCACATCTGATCCCCCCTCCAGCTGATGGCGGGATGAATCACCCTATGGAGGTATCATTCCACCTCTAATAGATGTTGAGGAAACCTACTTGACTGTCCTAACAAATGGCACAACCCTTAGTTGGATAAAAATATAAATACAAACTAAACAATGACTTGGTTGCTCTGGTGGTTTCTGTCCCTCTGAGACATGATTTTCTGGGTTTGTGAGATGGGGATTGCTCCATCCTATCAGTATCCCAGGTGGCAGGAGCCGCCTTCAATCCAAACAAACCCCCATCCTTGCAGGAACCACATTACTTTATCCAACTCCAGAAAAAAGCTGTGTCACAAATGATCAAATCTCTTGATATGGCCAAGAAATCACTTAGAACTACAGGAAAAAAAAAAGCCATCAACTTTCTCACTGTGAAAGCCAATGGGTTGCTTGTTTTTTCTAGTGGTCACTGGTGTTTGCTACGTGGAAATCAAATTTTGGGGAATGAGGGAAGACACAGAAGGCTTCAGAGACTCATCTTCACTGTAATTTGCTGATGCTCTGCATGAACAATTTCCATGCAAATGACCTTGAGGAAAATATTAATAATATGGTAATGAATCATTTGCATACAGTGTGGAATGTGTTGTCAATTCAAACAAGAGAGTTTGTCCAGAGCTCTTTGTCAGCAAACAGAGAAGCAGGACAAGTTAATCTGTGAGTGACTCTTACGTTGAACCTCCCAGCTGACACCTGAAAATATTTTTTGAATGCCAGAGCACAGTGAGAGGCAAGGGGACTTGGGCTTTTTAAAAATACTTCTCACTATTTAGAGCTAAATTTCACTCAATTTTCACTTTCCTGATGATTTCTTGCATGTTTTAACATTTCCTAAACATCAGAAAAAACACATTTCCTCATTTTGAGACACGACAAATACATCCCAGTTGTGCTTTCCCCAAGACCCACTAAAATTTGAACTTAATTTTATCCTCAGTGAGTTAGACGCAAAGAGAAAACAGCAAACCAGCCTTGCCCATACAATTTTAGGAATTTTAACTGTGCTGTACCTGAAACAGATCTGTGATATTTTTTTCCAGGTGATTTAGAAACTTCTGAAAATTTTATCCAAAGTTGAAAAAACCCCACACTGTGGACTCATCATTTTGATCTCCCTTTTTGGTGTGACTTTCCCTGTGGTGATTACATTTATTATGGGCACTGAAAGGACACTCTGAAACATGAAATATGTGCTTTGTGTGCTAACAGGGCTCATTTCTCAAAGCTGAGAAGAATTTTGAGAGAAAATTGACACAAGTGTAGACAGGAAATAGTGAATGAAAATTGAGAGTGTTTTAGGAATAATTTATTAGGTGGCCAAAAGCCAAGTGTCCACAAACAAGACAGGAAAACTTTGATTAAGAAACCATTACAATTTTCCAACAAAGTGAAAACATCAAGTGGGAATATCTATATATAGATATCTTTGTGTCTGTGGGCATTTATGATGTCCAATTTCTTCCTTACTTCTTCTGTGCATACCGTACTTTTCTTTTTTTCATGCAGATGAAAAAATATGCATTGACATGTTTTTCATAGAATTAGAGAATAGTTTGGGTTGGAAAAGACCTCTAAGATCATTGAGTCCGACTATTAACCCAACACTGCCATCTTCACCATTAAACCACATACACAAATGCCACATTCACATGTTTTTTGAAAACTTCCAGGGATGATGGTTCCACTCCTTCCCTGGTTCCAACGCTTTACCACCATTTCAGTGAAGAAATTTTTCCTCATATCCAATTTAAACCTCCCCTGGTGCAACTTGAGGCCGTTTCCTGTTGTCCTATCACTTGTTACCTGGACCTTGTTAACAGTTTGCTCAAAGCTTCAGCAAACCTGACTCCAAACACTTCCCATGATTGGGCATCCCCAGCTTCTCTGGACAACCTGGTCCAGTGTCTCAGCACCCTTATTGTGACAAATTCCTTCCTTATATCCAACCTAAACCTACATAATTTCAGTTTAAAACCATTTCCCACTGTCCTTTCACTGCAGGACTTGACAAAAGGTCTCTCTTCTTCTTTCTTCCAGGCTTCCCTTATGCATTGAAAGGCCACAATAAGGTGTCCCCAGAGCCTTCTCCAGGCTGAACAACTCCAATTCTCTCAGCCCATCTTCATATCAGACATTCCAGCCCTCTCACCATTTTCATGGCCCCCCTCTGGACAGGCTCTAACAAGTCCATGTGCCCACAATAACTGAGGTGGAGTCTCATGAGAGGAGGGGAGAAGCCCCTCCCTCAACCTCCACTTCTTTTGATACAGCTCAGGAGACAATTTGCTTTCTGAGCTGTAAATTGTCAGCTCACGTCCAAATTTTCATCCACCAGTGTCCCCAGGTTCTTCTCAACAGGGCTGCTCTCAATCCATTCATTCCCCAGCCTATACTGGTGTCCAGGGTTGCTCTAACACAGGTGCAGGACCTTGCACTTGTCCTTTTTATGTAGTCTTGTTTTATTCTTTACTTTACTTGGCATTTATTTATTTACTTAGAAATCCCAGATGGGAGGGCAAAGAGAAAAGGACAATTGAAGTTTTCAGAAAGAATAAGTGAGGTGGGGAAATTTCAAACTGGCAGGAATTAAGGATTGTGGAAGGAAGGGTTTTAAATACACCAGAATAAAAATGGAGCCAAGAATGCCAAAGGCCAAAAATGTAACTATTTCCAACTAATGCCATTATAGAATATCCCGAATTGGAAGGGACCCACAAGGATCATCGAGTCCAACTCCTGGCCTTCACAGGACAACACCAAGAATCCCACCACGCTCCAACAGTATCCAAATGTCTCTTGAGCTCTGGCAGCTTTGGTGCTGTGACCACTGCCCCAGGGAGCCTGTTCAGTGCCCAACTACCCTCTGGGCCAAAAACCTTTTCCTAATATCCAACCTAAACCTGTCCTGACACAACTTCAGGCCATGCCCTTGGGTTACCACGGAGCAGGGACCAGTGTCTGCCCCTCCTCTTCCCCTCCTGAGGAAGTTGTAACTGCAATGAGGTCTCCTCTCAGTCTCCTCCTCTCCAGCTGAACACACCAAGTGCCCTCAGCTGCTCTGACAAGGTTACCCCTCAAGGCCCTTCACCATCTTCATAGCCCTCCTTGAACGCTTTCTAACAGCTTTATATTTTTATTACATTGTGGTGTCCAACACAAGAAGGAGAAGACTTGAATAAACATTTCTGTCTTATTTCAGGACGTCTCAAAGCTTGCTGAGATTTTCAACCTTGGCAATGTTAAGTTTCCATACATCTCCTGGGATGGGATATCCTGGGATCCCAGAGACATTTCAGGGTTTGCAGAAGTCAGTACGAGTTCTGGCTACAGTAATGGGCCGTGGGGCTGGGAAAGTCTTGTAGGATAACCTGGGCCTGTCACTCAGCTGTGCCCATTCCAGCAAAACGCAGCTGCATCCAACAAAATGCCAAGAACGAGGAGCACGGCCTGTGCCTACGGAGCAGAGTGTGATTTTCCAGCTCACAGGGGCTGCAAAGAGGGATTTTGGGAGCCAAATGTCACTCAGCCATGACCTCCCACCACAATGTTGTGGCAAGAGCAGCCTTTGGCTGGGTGATCAAGGGAGAAGTGAGTGGGAGTGAAAAGTGATGCTCTATTTACAGCCAGAGCTGGTCAAGCTGGTATTGCTGAATTTGCGTCACTTTGTGGCTGATCCTTTTCCAAAGGTCACTGGAGGTTCCGGAAAATACTGCACTCTAAGTTAAGATGAAGAGAAAGTTTCCTTATTAAATGAGACATAAAGAGGTCATGTTGTCTTTCAAAAAAAATAAAAATATATAATAAAAGCAGTGCCCAGGTTGTGGCACAGGCGTACCTGCATCAGAGGAGATGGTGGGTGTTGAGGCTTCTTTAATCTGGCAGAGAAAGGCAAAACAAAGACCATGAGCAGAAAAGCGAAGACAGAAAGATCCAAATTAGAGGAAAGGCACACATTATTAACGGTGATTAATCACTGAAACAAATTATCCAGGGAAGAGGCAGAATCTCATCTCCTGATGTTTCCAGAGCAAATGTATTTGCTTTCTCAGGCAGGATGCTTTCAGTAAACATGTGTTACTGATCTTGATACAGGGAGAACCAGTAAAATTTAAGAAAGTGTTCAAAAAATATGACTTAATGACTCTTATTCTCTTATCTGTTCTTCTAAGGCTTTTATGAGTCTATGAATTGTACCTAATTAGCTACATTCAGTCATTACAGAGATAATGAGAACACCCTGGTTACATCAGAGTTGAGATCATTTGCATAAAACACCTCCAAACAAGCACAAAAGTCTTCCAGGCAAAACCTGAACATTAATTGACGAGGGTAGGGGGGAAAATATAATTTTTTTTTCTGTGTCCCATTAATTTTTGTTCTCATTTTGTCTCAGGGAGTTTCTCCCGACCTGGACATCTTTGGTCTGAGACAATGTGTGTTTCCACACCTGTCATTTACTTTTATTTTTAAAAAATTGATATTCTCTCCAAATGAAACTAAGATCTCTTCAGCTGGCTGCTTGTTGCAGAAGCTGAATGCAATGCCTGATTTATTTGTTGGACTGAGCGTTCAACGCTGCTTAAAAAACATCACTCAGGAGTTGTCCCAGATGGTCACTCAAAGGTGGTGGGTATTGGGTATGACTTAAGGAAGGGAGTCATATATTGGTATTTGACAGCAGCACAAATATCAGGGGCTGCCGTATCATGTCTGTGCACAGGTTGGTTTATGTTACCATGATCTCAGAGAGAATTCTGCAGTCAAAAATTATAGCATCATTGTTATTATATGACATTATTAAATAATGCCAAAATTAGCATTTTAAGCTTCTTTTTTCCCTTAACTAGCTAATCTTCACCCAGAACACTGTCCTGCAACAACAATAATGGTAAAGCTATCAGACTGGGAACAGAATGATCCTGGGGGCTGGAGCATTAATTAAGAGCAACTGGATTCTGATTTACTCCATTTCCATTCATCAGCACAGCTTGGGTGCCCTCTTTCTGATTCGGTTTCTGCTGTTTACCTGCATTTTTTTGCCTTGTTAGTAAAGCATCCAGGATTCCCAAGCAGTCTCCCACCTAAATACCAGCCAGACTTTGAACGTGTTCATTTCCAAGAACAGATGAAAGCAGCACAGTTGTTCCAAAATGGGCAGAGGCCAAAACATTCACTGCTCACAGCCAACAGCTCGTGAACTGTCTACACACCCAGAGTTATTGGCAGGCAGCGTATGGCAAATGTGCTGCTCTTCAGAAAACTGGGAGCTCTTTGTGAGCCACTTTTAAGCAGATAAACGGACCAAATGGTTTGTTATGAATTACACACGCCATTTCTATATGTCACCAGATGTGTTTCAGTGTAAAATCACTGGCCCACAATGATTAGTTAGCAAGCTGGAGATGAGGAGAGCCTGGACAGGCATTTTCAGATGGCTGGTGCTCAAACCCTTGCCAAGCTAAATCAAATTATGCCCAGATATCAACCCGTGCCTAATAAATGCCAGTGCTGATAATGAGCACCTGTATTTGTCACTGCTGTGTCCCAGTGTTCCAGCAAAAGTTCATTAGGAAGAGAAATTATTGTGAGTGAGCACAAAAGTGACTGTTGTAAATGCTCTAGTAATTGCTGGCCACCATAATATCACTGATGGCAAGTACACAAGGAAGAGCAGAAAAAGGTTTGTCGCTGTGCTAAATACTGATGTGGATTCATATCCCCCCTTGCCACGCTCAGAGGGTGCCCTTGCTCCTCTGTGTAGACTTCAGCTTTTCATCACAGTATGTTTTGGCAATTATTTTTTCTAGATTTGTGCCCTGGAATTCCCTTCAGATCAAATTTTAGCCCTTCAGTCTTGATTTCAGTGAAGTATCTTCCAGTTTAGGAACATGGATGGACAGTCACCATATAAGTTATAAACTTTTGTCAGTCTCTTCATGCAGTTTTATAGACAAAAAAGTTCATAGAATCATTTGGGTTGGGAAAGCCCTCTAAGACCATTGAGTCCAACCATTAACCCAGCACTGCCAAGGTCACCACTAAACCATGTTCCCAAATGCCACATCCACACATCTTTTAAATCCTTCCATGGACGGTGGCTGCACTACTTCCTTGGGCAGCCTTTTCCAATGTTTGACAATCCTTTCCATGGAAAACTTTTTCCTAATGTCCAACCTAAACCTCCCCTGGTATAACCTGAGGCCGTTTCCTCTTGTCCTTTCACTATTTACCAGGGAGAAGAGACCAACCCCTGCCTGCTACAATCTCCTGTCAGGTAGTTGTAAAGAGTGATAAGGTCCCACTTGAGCCTCCTTTTCTCCAGGCTCCCCATCAGATTTGTGCTCCAGACCCTTCCCCAGTTCTGTTGCCCTTTCCTGGACCTGCTCCAGCACCTCAATGTCCTTCCTGTCATGAAGGACCCAAAAATGAACACAGGATTTGAGGTGTGGTCTCACCAGTGCTGAGCACAGAGGGACAATCCCTGCCCTGCTCCTGCTGCCACACTCTTGGTGGTACAGGCCAGGATGCTCTTGGCCTTCTTGGTCTCTTCTGGGCACACTCCTGGCTCATGTCCAGCTGCTGTAAACCAACACCTCCAGGTTCTTTATCACCAGTCAGGTTTCCAGCCACAAAAGTTTTCAGAAGAGACTTAGCTTAGAGGGGAATAAGTTCAAGAAAATACCTGCCTACTAGATCTGTCCAGAGGATATCTTCAAAGAGAACAATTTTCCTGAAAAGCACAGAGGCCATAAAATCTTGGAATAATTAGAAAGCTAGAAAGAGGGATCTGGCCGTCCAATAGCACAGGAAGTTGTGTTGATCTCTTAGGGCTCCCCAAAGCAGCAGCAATGGGTTTTCAAGAAGATCCTCCACCACTTCAATCAGTATCTCATTAACAAAGACTGCTGGGCCTTACCTGGATAGAGACTTCCAATGTTCTTGGAAAGGACTGTCCTGCTACCAGAGGTGGGAACCACCAGTCCCATACATGTCACAAACTGTCTGGGAAGTTCAGTGGGGAGAGCACTGGGGAACACAATCCCTGAAAAGCCAACTGCATAGGACACAAGAAGATATAAAACCCCCAGCATTCCCTCTCTCTCATGCCATACCTTCTGCTGGAATAGAAGGTTGATTGATGCTGGGGTGTTCACCCAGGCTGGAAGGTGAACTTTGTCTTTGTGCTTACACAGACTGATTTTAATTTAAGGTTTCTCCTTCTCCCTTGTGGGTTCCCCTCCCTGCCCTGCTCTGGGAGTTCACTGGGATTTATGAGCTATATGCTAATCAATCTGCTGGCTCTGTGCTAATTCATCATCTGGGCTCCAGAGGATGGAGGAAGCTGGGTGGCTGTTCTGCTCCATCTGTACCCCTGAAGTCTGAAGGAACCTAGTGGTGGGAAGGGCTACATCTGCTGGGAAAAGGTGAAGAGGGACTACTTGGCAGAATAGAAAGGGTAAAGGATGCCCATTCCTCTCCATCATCTTCAAAGTGGATCTCCTCTCTCCATAAAACTTTTCCTCAAGGCAAAACCATCCTCCTGAAGTCCAATTTGAGGGTGGGGTGCTGGGGAGCTTCTGGGAGCAGCATCAGTGTCAATAAGCTGTCAGGAAGTGGCCTTATTCATCACGAGTTTTGGGGAACTGCCAAGGACCCTACAGTAATTCAGTTGAGTTTCTTCTCTGGTAAATGAGTTTACAGTGATGAATAGTGTTTTCTGGATAATTTAATAATATTAATGGGATCTCATTAGGCTGGCATTCATTTACATTCTTGAAGGTGTATCCCCTGCTGGCAGCCTTTGGAAAAACTGGGGTGGAAAGGAAAACCAATATCCTAATTCATTCACATCCTTAAATACTTCCAACAAGGCAAAGGTTTTAAGGCACTTTATTGGTTCTGTTTATTTAATTTACATTGCTCTTTGTGTACTGTGCTTTTATTTCCTACACAGGCAGTAAACCCAATATTGTTCAGTCGAAAGAACCCTCAAGAAAGATGATATTAGAATTGGAAATAGATATCAAATGGCCACAATTATTACGGTGATTTTTATTATTCAAGATCACATGATGGAAATGCAATAATTTACTCAAAATAAATCTGTCTTCAGAGCACTGGTAACCTCTCTGTGTGAGATGACAGTGCTGATAACACTGGGACCTGTCAGATCAGCCACTGAAAAGGGGACTGGCACAAAAAGGTATTCACACTGTTTGTTTTGATCCCTCAGAACGAGATTGTCTCTTTTATTTGCATTAAATTACATATCTCACTGTGTGGAACTCACTTCTCTTTTTTTGCCTCACAGCACACATGAAGGTACAATCATCATTATCAACAGGAATAACAGTATCAGGGCAAAGAATCATCCCAGAAAGGAAGGTGTCACCATGAGCCACGGCACTCCAGAAGATCCACAGCAGCAAATTGAAAGGAAAATGTGAGTTAAAACTTACTTTCAGAGAGGAATACCTCAAAATACATATCAGTGCTCCATGTTCTCACTGGCCTCTTGGGTGAAGGTGGCTGGATCATCACAGTGAGTGCAGTTTAATTTTCTGGGCAAATGAGAGTCTTCTGGAGAATTTTTGTTTGGAGACTAGTGTAGGAGATATTAAATTTCTCCCACATGCTCCCTGACACTCTCATTACTGAATTTCTTCCAGATTTTCCTATTCACATTTCTCAATACCTTTAAAGAAATCCTTAATCCCTGACGTTCATTCCACAGTCAACTAAAAAATTTCTCATTTTAAAGGGAAACTCTTATTTCAGTAAATATTTATTTATCTTTCTTTGGAAAAAGAAAATCTACTCTTTTGAAACTGAAATTTCAAATTTTAAATTTTAAATATTTTTATTAATTTTATATTTTATTATGTTGTGTGGTGACAAGCATGTTTGTGGATGGAGAAGACAAACGAGTTATTTCAGTGTTAGAATGAAAAAGCGTAGACAAAAGAAAGGATATTTTTAATAAAATAACTTTATTCGATAAAAATACTCCCACATTTTTCATCACAAATTTCAGATCGAATTTTTTTTCTTTTTTTACGCCAGCTGTAGTTTACCTCTGTTGCCAGAATAAAATCTCTATCATGATAAAAGCCTCCACACCCTCACAGCTCATATTTCATGCCATTTTTGCACCAGAAGAGTGAATAATTCAGCAGATTGGAGTAATGAATCATTTTCTCATCCCAAGGTGGCTGCTGCTCACGATGATTAATACTGATTTATATATTACTCATGACAGCCTCAACCAGGTCAGGGCCTCACGGTGTGACATTCTGTATCAGATGCACTGAATAAACAGTTCCTGCCCCAAAAAGCTTCAAGGGTAAGTTTTTGTTCTTTTGGTCCTCGTCAGTGGAGGACTGACCTTAGAGAGCAGGAACCTGCTAGAGAAAAGAGAGAGAAGAGAGAAGAGAATGAGAGAAGAGAGAAGAGAATGAGAGAAGAGAGAAGAGAATGAGAG